>NC_064871.1:75077939-75391154 GCF_943734695.1 Anopheles maculipalpis | reverse complement strand
ATGAAATGTTCTGGTTTTACCTCGTATTTACCGTGTCTTTCGTTAAATCTCAAAGAGATATCTGTGAAGGCATTATAAAATATGAAGCATGCTTCGTCATAAACCGCAACTTGCATATGTTACTGACTGTAGCATTTCATTGTTGATCGTGATTGATAAATTATGTTTACGGACAGAAGACTGAAGTTTTAATTAAAAATAAAACGCTTAATGTTCATGTTAAGCAAATTACTTCACACAAGCTTTCGGATCCGATTACATCTTGATTATGACATTGACCGAGCATATAGAATAACATGATTTTGTACATTAAATTAATTGCCTTCCTTGTTGCACTTCTTACACGGAACGACCTTGTGAGTCATACTGTTTGACTCGAGTGTGACGCGAATTAAGTTATGACATATTCTACATTTCCCATGTTTCTAGTGCTGGGCACCATACGTTTCTTGTGAACCCTCTGTGAGCGCTTCTCAAACATTGTTGTCTTACATCACTCAAAAGGAATAACCATGACATCACAGATTGCGTGAGACGAATAAATAATCACCAACAGAAAAACCGTCCGGATGCATACCTTAGCGGCCTGTTTTTTTTTTCAAGTGCATCGCATCGTAAGCTGCATTTTTATGACAGCGCTCGCAAGTGCAATGTGTTTTGTGCACCGTAAAACGCCTGGCGGAATGTTTTCGGTCGGTAGACTGATTTTGATGTAGCAGCCGGTGTTGCGGGATGTGCGCGGGATTTTGAAAGTGGTCATAAAAAAAACTGGTCGGCTACAGGTTACATTCTTCACTTGCGAGAGCCACTCAAACTCGGCACAAGCGCGGAACAAGCGGATATGCAATGCTGGTTGGACACACATGCACACACTACCGTGCAGCACATTAAGCGAACGAGGGGGTGGGGGGAAATAAGAAACAATAAAATAATAAAAACAACAAACAGCGCGAGTCGTATCTGCATACCAATACTTCTTAATAGCTATCATTATGACGCGAATAATCACAGGGCTGTGACGGGCGGCTACGTCGCCGTCAGGTTGATCAAGAACAACTCCATTTAAGGGTTCGCTTGGCCACAGTTCCTGGGATGGTAGCAAGCGATTTGCGATATCTTACTCAGCACAGGAAGTCGTCACGTTGTTGGCCGTTTATATGTTGCTGATGGCAGGATTCAAATGTAAATCATCCGCAAAAATGCAATCATCCGGTAGTGTGCGTTGTGATGGGTTTTTTTTCTTTGGGTTATCTTTGGTTACGCCGCGTTTCACCAGCGTTTTGTGCGCGGAAGCACCAAGTTGTAAATGAGTTTCTGTTTGTGTGTGCTTTTAATAATTCAGTGCAAGCAAATAAATTTAGTGTAAATATTTGATAAGAGATTGGACGCCTGGTGCTGTATGATGACAGACAGACTGATGGGAGACGGGTAAACGACTGTAATGATTTTCTTTTTTCTTCTTCGTTCCTTTAGTGTTTGGGAGTGTGTCGTTGTGAAAGATACAAAAAAGGGGGATGAAATAAAGGAAAAAACTAAACCCTGAAGGGATACGGTGAAAGGTATACAGGCTTTAAGTTAGGTGCGAATCCGTCCGTTGATGTTGAGATATCTTCGCTACAAAGTAAACGATTGCCCAGGCTGGTTGTGTACCCTTGGCCTGGTTAGTGAGAGCTACAGCTCCACGTGTCAGGTAACTTTGTGATGGTGCAAACCGAGCCGGAAAGGCGTAGAAGTCATGCCGTGTCCTGCCCGTACCGTGTATAAGCTGCACACTTGAACTAGAGCAACCGAGAGCAACCAAAGCATGTGGTTCCAAAAATAGTATTCCAATGCCGTTGGGAATACTCATCGTACGTAGGCAGGGGCTGTTTACTTTAGCCGCACGGGTTTGTATTGGAACAACTGTAAACAATTAGAGAGCAGGATCGTGGATGTCCTGTAGCAGTGCGACGTGATTTACCACCGGATGACATTTAAAGCACTTGAAAGTTTTGTAATATCATACTCCCAGGATTTGGTGATTGTGTTTGGTCATTAAAAGTGTCTCAGAACTGAAAGAATTAACTTCTTTATCAAAGTTTTCGGTCTATTGAGTATGCAACTCAACTGGGTTTATGCATCTGGTGAGATTTATGGAGTAGACATTTGATTTATTAGATTCTTTTCATATATTTTCTTCTTCTTGGCTTGGCTTAACGACCTACTAAGTTACGCCGACCATCGAATGGCTTACTTAGACTTGCTGATACGTTGCTGAATAATCAGTCCTCAGTACGGCGGAAAGGCCTGGATGCGATATGAGAATATTAGAATTTGGACTATTTTTTTCTTCTTGGCCAGGTCTCCTATCAGTTTCCAGGAAACTTGGTCTAAGGCTCGACCGAATTTGGACTATCTACTTGCATTATGACATAAGCGCAAGATATTTAATCAGATCAGTGATGATGATATCTGTCAGATGAAGTCACATCTGAGAAACATTTTTGTACTATCTAAACAACTCCTTGCCTGTTGAGCGTCCTCTAAAGGAGTGGATTCATTATACCTGATAGGCTTCCCAGTGGATGTCGTATTGACTAGGCGATGTTACTCCTGGGAGATATATTTATACAATCCTGTTAGTCACCGTTTTTGTCACTGATGAGGCTACGATATTTGCCTTCTTTGTTTTATTTCATTTAACTTTGTCAGTAATGTTTTTGATGTGATGTGCAGAGACAAGAGAGGTTGGTGCAAGTAGCAGAACAAGCCAACAGCAGCAGCAACACAGCAGCAACAGTGCACAGGACGTAGTGCCTCCGCCATCTCTGGTTGAGGTTGCCAGCGCCATCAAACAGCTTAAAAGCAACAAGGCTGCTGATAGTGATGGACTGGTGGCCGAGCTCTTCAAGATGGGACCGGAGAGGCTTACCGTCGAAATGCACAAGCTGATCACGAGAATCTGGGAACAGGAAGAATTACCGGCGGAGTGGAAACTGGGCGTCATTCCCTTATGTGGTAAGAATACGTCTCCCTGTGGTAGTTTTACAACTTGCTCGTATTCAGGGTAGCCTACCAACTCTATCCGTACTACTTTCGACTACTCTGAAACATTTAGGTCTATTGGTTTTGAGGTTATTGTTGAGATGTTGATGGAATTAAAATATCTTATAGTAAAAGATACTTTTTGAAGTTTGTTGAATAGTACACGGCTGAGTAACGAGATTGTTACTAAATGTTTAAAAACTTGTCTACAACTGTAACTCAAATGCGTAACTGTTTGCGACCACGTTCTTCAACCGTTAGTAAACAATTCGAATCACTGTTATCTCCAATCGCACCCAACGTTCGTTGACATGTGGCGCTATCTCTCCCTGGAGCAGTGCTGCGAGTTCCTTCAGCAATTTCCATCCCAACGTCGCTGACAGGAAGCTTGAACTGACAGCATTGTTTACGTAACATTCACTCTCCGTTTCCCTGCGATGCTGTTTCGGATGCTGAAACTGACAGCATCGCCGCGATATGTTTGTCCGATAAGCGAAATCGATAGAAACCGAGCTATAGTAGATGTCGTACTCCCAACGGAAAACCGTGCTACGCTCTTTGCAACCTACGGATGCGGTATTGCATGAACGTGTACCGCACGGCGAATATGGCATGCAGTGCGCAGGTTCCCGGATGGTGCCTTTGGTCGGTGTTTTTTTTTTTTTTCGAAAACAAGTCCTCCGATTTACGTCACATCAGCAGACACTCAGTTAGGCACTCCTGAGCTCACCAGTGCCGAAGTGTACGTCCGTAAGTTTTGAGTACCAGTGTGCACTCGTGGAAAATGCTAAATTCTACCCGTGGTGATTCGGCTTTTTTTGGAAAAACGCGCCGTTGATCCGTGTGAGTGAGATTCGGGTACTCACCCTGGTGGAGAGTTACGAAAGAGATAACTTCCACTCGCGTTATCCCTGTCACTATGGCAAAGTGAAGGAGATACGACCGGGAAGGATGATTGGCCGGCGGAGTTCGTAGTTTTTTAAAAACTCCAGCCGCTCCTATGACATCACTTAGTTGCTCGCAACATTTTCACCGCGCTGGTCATGTCCTGGGGCGTCCTGCGTACGGGCTTCCGGGGGGAAAGACTATAAAGAATCTCGCGTACAAATTCTTGAACGTTACAGGCGGCGTGTTCTGTCAGAAGTGAGGCATCTCTGTGGAAAGCTGAGGTGTGTGTGTGTGATTTTAGTGCAAAAGATATACACGGGGAGTGCGTGAAAAGTTTAATACTCTCGCAGAATAGGGTGACGCAAAAGCGACATAGAATCCGCCAAAGTTACGACCTTGCAGGAGACAACCGTTTTGGAGAGATGTTTTTAACGCTGTAGTTAGCAGCGGTATGTTTGGGATAGTGTTTTCGTAAGTCATTTAATAGGCAATAGGAGAACCAGATAGGATTTGAAGTGTGTGCTGGTGTAGTGTTTAGTGTTTGTATAAGGAAAAACTTGGTCATATTCAGTAGCAGCCAGCAGCTCTGAATTGTCGGCCGCAGGCAAAACAAATCCAAGAAAATCTTCCATCTCTCCGAGGGAATCTCTTGAGAGAGAGAGAGAGAGAGTGCAAACGAGCATAGGACATCCCGTGCTGTCATCCGTCTTTCGTCCGTCCACGTTTGACACAAACCTTCCTCCCGTCCACTGTTTCCTTTACTGCACTGAGGAAATCGTACGCTCTGGCCTGAGGTTTTCCCTCCGTATGCTGTGATGGCGAGAGAGTGAAACTCGGGTATGAAGAAGCAACCACTGAGCATGCGATCGAACGGCAACAGAAAAACGTTGTGAGCAAGAGAGCCAGCAGCTGACAAGCTAAAGGAAAGCAAGTGTGCTGAGGGGTTGCAGGGTTGGTGAGGACACGCTAATGTTCTCGGGATATCCTTTCCGAGCGGCGATGTTGCAAGGATGAATCATCAACGCTCGTGCCATCGGTGCCAGCACTAGGGTACGGGCAACCCCAAGGCACGACGTAACGTTGCGCGAACGGGGTGGAAAACTGGATCGTGGAACGCGTGGATAGGAAAGCACGACGACTCGGTGAAAGTATACAGGGAATGGGACCTACGCTTCAGTGCGTATCGCTTGCCCGGGCCATAAATGTGCGGCGTGTCTAAATAGTGAGTTAAGAGACCGGGTCACACAGTGTTGTTTCGTTTGGTGTCGACGCGAGGGAAAATTCGTCCTACAAAGCCCGCTAAAAAGTGCATTGAAAAATTTTCTGTCAGCTTGGGTGACGCACTAGCAAAATAGTCATTGTGGGCCATTAAAATTGACAGTTTGGCTAGCAACTTTTTTTATATCCCGCTTTCCATCTGTGTCACGTCGTTGGTGTTGGTATAGAATTAGTGTCATCCAGGCCTAGCGAGGGAAGTCTTATCGGCAACGATCGGAACCGGTGCTGGTGGTAGGCGGTTCGATCAACGGCAACGAGTGTGGCATGAGAAGGTGAAAATCATAAAAATAACACAAGGTACGTACCCTACGCGACCTACCGACCTATGAGTCATCACGCGCCGTAGTTTGGGGCCAGCCGTTGGGGCTTTCCCGAAGTTGCTGTTTGTTGTTGTTTTTTTTCTATGCTCCTGTCGTCCATGCTGTTGTTGGAGGGAAAGTTCACTCCCGGGTGATTGCGTATCAGAGGGCGTAAGAGGAAAATTTCTCTCGTCGTTCTCCCAATCGTTTGAAAAGTGGCGCGAGCTCTACAGGAACATCGCATTAAGTTGGTTGTCGCACAGACGTAGTGTCGTGGACAAAGTCTCGATATACCTTGGATGACTCAGTAGCATAAATTCCTGTACACAACTCATTATTGTTTTCCTATCTAGATGTTATCCCTTAACGGAGAAAAAACATCTCCACACAGCAGTATGAGAGCGATTCCATAACAGTGTCATCTCGCATAGGAGAGTGTACATATCCTTGGAGCGTAATTGTGTGTTCGAGATGACTCTCACTCCCATTGCTGTGCAGCGCACAGGCACCGTATCCTCTTTCGTAACATCATTTCATGACTTTGGGAAATGTCAAAATTTTCCTTCTCCCCCAATTTTCACTCCAGCTCTTGCGCGACCTCGACATTACTTTGGCTAATGATTGACAGGGATCTAAGGGAAGGAAGGAACACATCGAGATATCTATGAACTCCTTCTGTACTATCAGGATCATTATCATTTGCCGAACGGCTCACGTACCTTGTGAAATCGACAAATCGTCGCATGAGGTAGTTGGTGCGCTAGGTAGGGGGCAAAGATTTTTGGCCATGTTTCTGGGTTAATGTTGGTAAGACATGCTATCGTCGTCGGGAATCTCTTGCTATACCGCCCGGTAGACAGTGCCGCCCGCATCTTGCGCTTATCATATCGGTGTGGCCTACTTATTGCGTAGCACGTTCTCGACAGGCTCTGCAGGAGAAAAAATCTGACAAGAGTTCTGAGGCATTCAGGAGAGTGAGAGACCCCTCAGTCGCCGTGCTAGATGGGCTTGATAAACACGTCGTCTGGGAGCTGCACATAGTGTGGAATACATTAATGTGTGTTTTGGAGCTGGAAACTGCCTGTCTGAAGGGACCTGTTTTTCACACAGAGCATGTTTCCGTGCCTGTCGAAAGATTACAAATTGACGGTGTTGGAAGGATTATTGTGAGGGTTGGAAAAAACTTTGATTACAGACATATCATAGGTATCGTGCGGATCTACTGCGTGGTGTTGAAATACATGAAGTGCTATGTTAATAAGTAGACACACTATTTGACGCAATAGATGTACGTGGAATGAATGCTTAAGTTTAAGAAGAATTTCCAGAGACCGGTACACCATAGACACTAGGAAGTCACTTTTTTGGAGATATTAAAGTGTTCTTCAGTTTGAGTTTTGGAACGCAATTTTAATTTTCCTTCGCGTTAATCAATTACATTCAGCAGTTCCCCTATTTTCCTCAAGGACAGTTATAATCAGCCTAATGCAACGTGATCGGTTCATAATGATGTAATTTGATGTTGTAAAAGTGAAGACCGCGTCTTGCGTCAGTGCGTCAGTAAACGAGGGTAATGTGTGCAATTCCTACCAGAGCCTCTGCCACTTCTTCCAGTGCCGGCGATGGGAGGGCGTTTCTCATGGATCGCTGGGTCGCGAAATGAGATTGCCCATTTGATCTTCGGTGACCAACGAAGTGAATTGATGAACTCGTTTGATGTGGCTGGCGAAGCGTGACTAAATTGTAAGACGATACGTTGACACACTGTATGAAGTACCCGATTTCTGGGAGGGATGCGCCTGCCTATGTTTCTGCCTTGTGTGCCGGTGGCGTTCGTTAAGGACCGATGAAGATGAGTTGACTGGCGAGCATGATGCCGCAAATGATGAAGTTGTTTATTTCTGCTGGTGATGATATTCCAAGAAATTGACTTTAATAGTACGCCAAATATTGTGCGAAAGAGAAAGAAGATCATGGAGAGTATTTGTTTGTTAGTAGACAGTATAATGTTCAATTATTGCTCGAAGGACAATGAAAATAAGTACAATCCTTCTCTTGTGCTACGTCCACAAATGCCCATTAAAATGGAAGAACATGTACCGGATGATCCGGACGCTTAAAACATCAAACAGTAAGACGCTTCTTTATACAAATGAAAGAATGTGGATACACGGTAGTTCCTGACTAAGGACGAGTTTCGCGAACGCTGCACAGCTTAAAGGATATTCTTCGATGTTAGAAAAAGAAGAACCATTATCTTGAATGTACGGATTATGCGAAAGCATGGTTTCGTCAAATCATTAGCCAAAGCACAGGAAAACTCGTACGCCAGCCAGGATGTTTTGCCAGTTGTGCGAAGTAAAGGCAGCAGGAAGAAGAAAAAAAAGCACAACATTATCCCATTTTCTATTCCTAAGCAGCATGCCCGCGCGCAGCACAAGATGCTGTCCGTGTGCATATTTTGCCCCGTTTCTTTGCCCATTGCTCTCGAGGGGTTAATTAATTATGTCGAAGACAGTGAAGCGATAGCGGGCATGGCGGGAAATGCGAGTAGATGCCCACCTCCAAAAACCTGCCAAACTTGACAGCGGCATGGCGTGCCAAGCACCGGGCTTTTGCGCGGGAACTGAAACACGGGCCTAATGTGGAAAATTAGAATTGCCTTTGGTAACATCGGGCACAAAAGCGTTTCACAATGAAACTGCGGCTTGGATGTTATTTTTTTTTGTTGTTGTGTGTATCGTTTTGAGAAAAGCCTAACGATCGTCTTAGCATAATTACGCGAACGAATACACATGTGACGGAGGGAGTGGAGATTGGTTGTGGGAGGGTTTTCTTGTGAGGAATTGTTTTGTTGTAACAGGAAATACAACACAAGTAGACAGGTGTTTCCGGGTAGAATTTGGGGCATGTAATCGATGGTACAGCGCGTGGTGGTAGATGTTTTTATGTAGTTAAGAAAAATGTAAATGTAAATTAGTGGTACATCCTTATGATGTTCCCAATTTTTATTGGTTTTTGGAAATGGCTTGTAACCTAAGGAGGAAAGTTGCTTGTAAGAAGACGATTTATTTTTGCCAGAGACTGTACAAAGTATTGCAACCATCTTGAGCAAACAGTTTATCCTTTTATACACTTCATCATACAGTGGTAGTCACTTAAATGAGATTATTATGAAAATTACCATATTTTTAACTTGAACATTGAATATTCTGCTTGCTATGTGATTCAAGAAAGATTTTTTTATATTTTTGCTGTCTGCACAGTACATAAAATTTTCTGCAATAACACATTCATAGACAACGTTGTAGTTGTCTGCAGCAGATTTGTCCCGTTCATGCTCATTTTGGAAGAAGCAAAAATAAATAAAATATCAATTGACTGTTAAAAATAGTAATAGGTAAAATCTGGCCACTAGTTTAGGTCTTCACATGGCAGGACAAGGGATCAATTTCCATCCAGATTTCACTTCCGTAGTGGCGACAGACTATCCAAATGTGTGATATTAAGAAGTCTAGTATAAGCCTCGATGATAGTGGGTCGGTGTTTTTTCGTTTTTTTCATTGAACCATACATAAAAACGTTGTTTAAAATGCTTGATAAGGGTTTTAAGCTTTATTAGTGCATTATTTACAAGTGAATCAATTTTGAAATGATAATTAAATATACTAGTTTCTTGTTCTTTTTGGCCTAACGATCTGCTAGGCCACGCACGTCATCGCTTTCCTTAGACTTACTAATTAAACTTGCTGATGCCACATAATTTGCAATAGTTTTAACTTTTTACTAATCACAATTCTTCAATTCAATCAATTCTTCTTGGCTTAACGAACTTCTATTTTAGGTCACGCCGGCCATCGAATGGCTTACTAGACTTGCCGATAGTCAGTCCCCACGGTCCCGTATTAGTATAAACCTCTTTTTGTACAAAGTAGAGTGGCGAATGTAGTCTCAGAGATGAAAAGCATCAGTAAATAAACGAAAAAAAAAAAACACATGGCTGTATTTATGAATATGATATAGCCCGAATGGGATTTTAACCCAGGTCCTGTCGTGTGAAGATCATAACCGCTGTCGCTTTTATCACCTCTAGTTACTATAGAGCAGCGCAACTCTGTTTTTTTGTCAATATGCTGTCGAATTTTTATACATTTCCATACAATGCGAGAAGCATGCATTTTTTCGCAAAATTGGAGTTGAGCTTCGTGTGGAGTACTTCTAATAGATTATGAAACCAATCAACTTAATCTAACATTTATGAAATCTTACCAATTTTTATTTACATGGGTATATTTTAATGACCACCACTGTATACACTTGCGTATTAATCCACCGCAAACACTCTGAAAGTATCTTTCCTGAGCAAAAAAAAAAATCACATGCACTTTCCCCACAAGAACTTCAAAGGGAAAAAGATTTACGTAAGGATTTCTCCTTTTCCTTGAATGTATTTCATATTGACACCTCTGTAAGCCTGTCGACAGCGGCTTTTAAAAAACAGGTATAATGGCTATCCATCGTTTAGAAAGCAAAGAAGCAAAGAAGGAGCAAAAAAAAATACAGATTTGCAGACACTAGATAGAAGTTTACTGTCGTAGTGTAGTGCTGTTAAAAAGGTCGTCTATGTTTAGGGTTTTCGTTTTTTTTTTTTTTTGCAACTTACACCGGACTGGTCTGCCCTCAAGCAAGATAGAGCAAGTGCCTGCCCCAGTGTCTGTCTATAAATCTCTATTAGGATCATTAAATTGACGGAAATTCAATTTCGTCGTCGGTACGCTCGTAGTGGGTAGTTGGCTTGGCTGTTTCGCTCACTGCAGCCGACTGCTCCGAGACAGAAGTGTTTGTGAAGAAAAGTATTTCCTTGTCCGGGTGGTTGTTATGAGGAGACCATTCGAACGAAAAAAAAACACTACTCCACTTACTACTTACGTCGCAAAAGCTCGTTGAACTGAGTCGAAGGATTAGGCGGCTAGCGAAAAGGGCAAACAGTTGGGGAACAAATTTGTAAATATCATATTTAATTAACGTCGGGATGGACAGGCTCCGAGCTACGTCTTGGGTGATACGTTATGAATTCATTAAATTATCCTCAACGCGTGAACAATGAGGTTGAGCTGCTATTTGGCGGTGTAAGCCGTTCTCCATCCATGCATCCATGATTGCTTTGGAAATGTCACGCAAGGGTCACGCGGCAAGTGAAAGTTTCTATCGTTAAATTTAACAAGCCAGGGACTTTCCGTACAAGCGTCCCTTTAGGGAGCATTGGAGCTCGTTTAGAGTACAAAAGAAGGGTCACTTGGAACAATAGGGTTGTATGAGCAAACCTTTTTTTGCTGTTGCTCTTGATCGCTTATGAACAAGTCCTCCACAACACACCCAAAAGTGAGGTAGCTTTGTTGTTCAATTTGAATGAATGAAGTAGTAGTGCGAGCAGGATAATCTCGATGGGACGAGGTTGAAACTACCTCCCAAAAAACACCATTGGTGAGATAGCCATGCTAACAGGTACAGGTGTCAATTCGTTGGATGGAAGTTAGTCGATCGAAGTTCTGGGCGGACAGCATATATGTCTGGTCCTGGGGATGGGACGTGTTCTATTTTTAATTGAAATTGATACTCCAACCAAACTCGATGGGTCTCGATGAGTTTTCACTTGAATTGGAATTGGTACTTGGTGAGACGTCCGCCATGGGTGAACAAAAAATGGACACCAGAAACTTCTATTCTAGGCGGATAAATTACTCACACACACCACCCGGTGTCTCGTTGTGTCCTTGTTGTTCAGGATGTGGTAGTGTTTGGTTGAGTAGCTAATAATTTGGGAAAGTCTGACCGTTTTAGCAAACCGAGACCGGGTTTGGTTGACAAGGTTTTTTTTTTCTGTTGTTCTATTCGGTAACGAATGAGTCACCCTTGTCGTCACCAGTGCCGTTCAGAATGTCAGTAAGTAAGTGGTTGGAAAAAAAAAGAAAACCACATTCGGACACAGTGAAAACGGTGTTATTCATTTGCATAAAATCGGAATAAAAGCGTCATCCGTTCTGTTGCTTTACAGGTAATTTTCGTTCCTTTAGCAAAGGTCATCTGGCACTCTGTATAGTTACAGTATCGGTAAAGGGACTCTCCACCTCCGTGTTGTAACACACAAACACAAATACAACGCCTTGCGGAGCTATGGTTTCTCCTGAGGACATGGAGAAGAATTTGCATAATATATTGTTACATAATCAAAACAAATGATAAATACTTTATCCTCCTTTATTTAAATGGGAATGTGAGAGCTTACGGCTGTAACGAGGTCAATTGCGGTTAAAAATGGGGTTTGAAAAAGTGTTGCTCATTTGTTACGTGGAAATTTGTATGATATGCTACTCAAAGAAAATTTCCTTCATTTTCCAAATAATCTTTATAACGTTATTTCATGGAATTTTTCTCTAAAATTCCATGACTTTATACTTTTTTGTTGAAAGAATACTTCTTTTATTAGTATACGTCTATTCAACATAAAATACTGATGTTAAACCTTCGTACAAAGCTCTCTACCCCTTTAACGATCACAGTCGTTGCCGCTTTGGCTCCCGGCATTCGTGATGATTGTGTAGGCTATGGGCGTGAAATAAAATTCATTGATGCATAAATCATGAATAAATTGCTTTCCTCTGATTGGTCTGAGCACTCGGCTAGGTGGCGGAATCACAGCAGTACACTCCGGATGCTGTCTGCTGTGGCTATTTCTGATTACTTGTATGGAAAATGATGGCAAACGATGATTGACGTATTGACAACATGGGTTGACCCTTTTTCCGGGCAATGCGGATCGCTGGCCATTGACCCATTCAAGAGCAGGAAAACACATGTGGCATTGGTGTTTAAATAGAGATGCAACGTGAATATTTTTAATTAAATGGTAGAAGTTTATTTTCATGTGTAGAGCGTTGAAAAAGAGCAGTGCAAATGCTTTAATTCTTGAAACAAATTTATTACAGTGGTTGTCAGCACAGTAATATAACTTATTTTATTTGTTACATTGTCCATTTTTTTCTAGTTCGAATAATAATATCGATGTTGTGTTCTTATTTACTTTCTTATTTATTAGGCGCTACCCCCGCTTTGCGTTCTTGGACTGTCGCAGCAGAATCTGCAACCGCTCACGGTTCCGTGCCGTCGTCCGCCAATCCGTTATCCCGGCCTTGATGGTGGATGATTCCACACCATCCTCCCACCTCAATCTGGGTCTACCACGCTTCCTCTGTTCGTGTGGACTTTCTGAACTGAACTTCTGAACTTTCTGACTTTCTAAAAGGACTTTCTGAGCTGTGTCGTCCGGTGCCATGCGTATAACATGGCCAGCCCCTCCACGTAGTTCCGTATTTCTTAGTAGGGCCGCTGATGACGTGGTCTTTGCCTCGTTAATCTGCAATCCGAGGTTTTCTGCTGTCTGCTCGAACCTTTGGTAGGCCTCTGGTACCTAAGAGAGCCGCAAACCAATGATGTCTATATCATCAGCGTATGCCAGGATCTGGGTTGACTTATAGAAGATGGTTCCCGAAGTCTCCACCTCCGAGTCACGGATGGCCCTCTCTAGCGCCAAGTTAAATAGGAGACAGGAGGGCCCATCTCCCTGACGCAGGCCTTTGGTGGTAGCAAAGGACCCTGAGAGTTTTCCAAATGGCCTCGTAGAGTTTTACGCTGGCTAAGCTATCATAAGCGGCCTTGAAATCTATGAAGAGATGGTACGTGTTCGACTCCTGTTCAGCTATCTTCTCAAAGATTTGCCGCATGGTGAAGATCTGGTCAGTGGTAGATTTTCCGTTTCGGAATCCTCTTTGATAGTTCCCAACGTTCAAAGAATGGGACAAGCTTATCCTGAAGGATTAGGGAGACTATTTATTTATCGATATCGAGTTCTGTAAATTTTATTTCCAAAGTCTGTCTTTATACTTAGCTTGTCATAGTTAAAAGATATTTATAATTTGAAGACTGCTAATGCGCCACTTGTGCCTTTATTCGATATTGAAATTTCTAAGCAACGTTTTTTCTTTGCAAAATATTTTAAACTGCTTATTAAATAATAAATTAATAAACACTTTAGTTCTTTACTGTTTATCTCTAAGGTATCTTAAAACAATTTATACTAGAGCTGTTTTAGAAACGAAGCTAAGCAAATGTGGCTTTTTTATGTGGTTAGGACCACTTTTATATTCGATTCTCAAAGTGCTACTTTTAATATTTCTGTTAGGCATAACTTTATGCCCAAAAATAGAATGGATTTTGTTTTATTTGGTGAATTTATTGTTTAGTGAATATATTTTTATTGTTTTACGTGTGTTAGCAATGTTTTCATCAGAATGGTTAAACATGGACGAAAAATCGATTCAATGTTTTATCTTATCATAGGAAAGATTTCTCTAAAGGTTCAATTTAACAAAAATTAAATAGATTTGTTAACATTTTTCTTCCAAAACACATATACATTATTCAGGTTTCATCTAATATTAATCTATTGTTCGACATTGTCATATTAAAATTAATTGATCACTTGAAATCAAGCATAAATACCTCACAATAATTCTTTACTTTTTATGCTCTTGCTGTATGTTTATGATGTTATTTTCATACAAATTTTTAACTAAAAATTGTAGAATTTTGTACGTTTTAATGTCGTAATTGAATTCCCGTTTAATCTTGTCGCGTCTCGTTAATCTAATGATCTTATGACCTTGTATTTATGATCATCACTGTTTCTAATCAGCATAATAATGATATCTCTGTCATAACCGATTTATTTAGATGTTAAGATCATAACAATGGTTCAAAATAGGTTTATAAATATATTAAACATTTTTCGTAACATCGGCTTTGTAATGTGACAAGCGTTTATAATATTGTTTGTGTTCATTATCTCTTTTTCACCTCCCTCAGGTAAGCACCGAAAAGCTGATGTACACACAAAACGGCAACAAAGCACCGTAAGGGTTATGCAAACCATCGTTGCAAACGCTAAACCAACCCTGCTCAAGGTTAGTTCGTAAATAATCGATTTCAGGAAGCATTCGAGCATTTGATTTCTGTGGTACCATATTTGGCCATACTAGTAGAATTGATTGATTTGATGCTATGGTTTTCAATTTTCAAACAAAAACCCATCATCAAAGCAGTGAATCGTTTGGTGGCCAGCAAGTTTAGGGCCGGGTGTAAAATTAAACCGTGAAGCAACCCCTGGTCGTCGCCACCGTGCCTTGAATTTCGTGCCCCTAACGAACGTCGGGGTCGCAGACGAAATGAAGATCCATTTCGCTTGGGGTCAACTCTTGATATCATTAGCTTAGGCGGCTGGCGGGCTCGTGACGCGCTCATTTACGGGGTATTCGGGAAGATCGACGCCGTGGTCGACTTTGAAGCGTAATAACGCTTCGGCGATTGAATCATTAGTCGCACAGAGAGGGCTACTGGTACTGGCCGGTTGCGTACACAGGAAACAATTCGTGCAATTTAGCCGATGGAAAGATCAATCCCCGGGCCGGAATTAATTGGACAACAACATTCGTGGCAACCATGCGGGAGTTGTAATCTGGCCGCTGCTAGCCCAGGAAACGGATTGTGCCGTTGTGCAAGGATGCGAACATAAGCATTAGTTTTAATGAACCTCGCTCGGCAGCCTTGCGCGCTGCTCCCTTTAAAGCCCTTCTGGGTACTGTTTGTTGGTGCCGATAGTTTAGGCAGAACGAAATCGCAAATATCTTGTGGCGGTTCGTGTCGGTTGGCATGATGTCAGCAGGCGAACTGTTTCAAAACATCTCCCTGCACTGGAGACAGTCTGTCTTGTCGAAGGTCGAATATGGATCCCTTCGCCCAGTGCGCTCACTTTTTGTTTTCGTGCAACGATGTGTTTTGCATAGGGCGCTACGGATTCTGGAGCCTATTCTTTCCGCTCAAAAGATGGCATCGCCGGATCAATCATCTTCGTATTGTGCGAATTGCTCACGCGCTTTGCATTTAAATGATTTCGGTACTTAGCCGAGGCGCTAGAAGTACGGTTTCACGTTTTTTTTTGTGTGCTGTTGTTGTGCTGACCTTGCCGAGGAACTCTCCCTTGCTGGAGTCGGGTGACGGTCGGTTAGGATCAAAAGCCCTTGGCGATAGGAATCGTCTTCAGCTTACCGCCTGCACACCTTGCACGGAGTTCCCGCGTGTTTCACAAGGCACGAGTGCCCTTCATCAATCATGCTTCATGCTTATCTGTGACCGATCAACGAACGATAGCTGGTGCGGTTGGTTTTTGGGTCGTTATATCGCGTTAAAGAGATCTCGGATGTGTACATCCGAGAGCACCGAAACCGAAGTGGAACGGAAGAATCACGCGGCTGATCACGAGGAAATAAAAAGCAACTACCGGAGCGAAATGTTTCGTTAACCTTTACGGCCCAGCCGGGTAAGGAAATCGAAGTACTCGAACTCTGTACGCAACAGTCGGTGAGTGATGGGTAGCTCAGAAGAAGCTATTACTACTGTTGGACGTTACAGAATGTTTCCGTTTTTGTGCTCCAAGCGAAGGTACCGCACCCGTGAATGTAGAATTCTTGGAGTCTTCAATAACCCAGGGTTTCCGTGCACATCATCATTATCTCAGCAATGGTAGATATCAACAAACAATTAGCCACCGTAGGGCAGAGGCGTTGAGATCTGCCTCTGCAATGCGCATCTTTTCCTTTGCTTCATCAAATTCAGATGTTTCTCGACAAAATTGCTCCTAATGATTGTTCCGACAACTGTCAGGCTGACCTTTCTTCAGCTCGGTAGAACCGTATCTTCGTAGCAAGACATGGTTCGCCATTCCGGGGTACGTCCTCAGATGCGAAATCCATTAACCTAATGATAATGATCGTTTTTCGCTTTTGCTAGAACATACACACTTCAAGAAGGGATAAGAAAACTTTGAGCCCAAGACGGTCTGTGCGTGTGTGTGTGTGAGAGAGAGATGAAGTTGGAGGATCCGAAACCGTCAAGCATTGTTGCTTATCCTCGGGAAGATTCTCCGGTACATGTGAAAGCCTCAGCATCAGGTATTTTGTATCGTACATAGTATGCCGAATTGCTCTTGTCCCATCAACCACCCTCACCCGGGGGGAATTGGGAAATTGTTTGGTCGTCGAAAACTTTTGTGATGAAAGGAAATATTTTTCCAACCAAGCGAAAGACACTTAAGCTCGGATCTCTTCCCCGGCGAGCTGTTGTTGGTACCGGTGACCACAAGATCTTTGTTGGTGGAAATTTGGGATTTATGATTTTCCAGCACTGCCGTGCTTCTGGTTGGTTTTGGAGCGCAACGTTTTTGGCAAGTAGTTGTGCGCTCTTTTTTGTCCTCGAACCTCGTGCGGTAGTTTTGCATCCACGTGCAAACTTCAAAGCAACCATTTGTCATTGTCATTTGTCGTTGAATATAATTGAAATAATCCCTCCGACTTGTCTTCTCATCCCCCATCTCAGGGGAGTTTTCTTGAGGCTTACGGCTCGCTCAGACTTAAGTAGCAGGCAGACGAAATATGAATACAGTCTGTGTGTTCTCAGGTCCCGGTGGAAACATTCCACAAAACCGGTGCCAATGTTCGAGTGGTTTCTGGAGGATGAAAGCTCGTCGGGTATAAAGTTTGTAAAAATAAGCAACCTTAAGAAAAGCCGAAACAAATCAGCAATTCCAGAGCGCCAGACCAGACCGCCCGAGTTAGCCCAGAAGAGTCTTTCGTAGGGGGGGGTTGGGGGAATAATGATAAAGAAAAAAGTTTCGTCTAAAGAATTCACTCAACCACAGTGCAGAGCTCTGATGCTGATGACGGCACGATTGGTTCCCATTTGCTGCCCGGCTGCGTAACGTTGTGTCTTACGCAGCCGGCAAAACTCTCCGCGCGACTGGTGCCGCCCGTAAGACGTATTTGTTAATGGGAAAAGAAATAAAACTCATTCCACTTAATATGCGGCCACGCGCGTTTGCCCGTTTTTGGGAGGTTTTTTGGACTCGATGTACACCGAGCTGTCCTTCCGGTTGGGTTTCTCAAACGAGCACACTAGAATGGGTAGAAAACATGCAAATTAGTTGGAAATTTCTTGGTACCTTCTTTGGTACGGCTTTGTGGCTTGGGAGGAAGGACAACAATGAAAAAAGTGACAAGGAAAACCCTCCCAATTTTTTTGTGTGTGAACAACCAGAGCAGTAAGGGATGATTCTGTCTCTCGGAACTGCGTCAATCGGGTTGGGAGTTTTTTTTTTTGGTTGTGTTGAAAACTTTAATACCGCAGCAGCATCAACCCAAGACAACACACACAAGTGATGACGAGTGGTTCCCTCCGGTGTGGATGATGATCTTGATGATGATGAAGAAGGTTGGGCACATCGGGAAGAGGATACGTTTGTGGTGCTAAAATTCATTATAAATAATAATGTTGCACTTCCTGCTGGCGCGGCCCAACATCTGGCGTTCTTTTCTTTTCGTGTGTACAGTAGGTGGGTTTTTCGTAAAGTTGCAGATATTTAGAAAATCCTCACCATTTTATTCAGTTAGTTAAGTAGCTTGCGAGAGGTAGAGGACCTGTCAGGCCAAACAACAACAGTCAATAAAGAGACAAAATGCGTTGAAGATGGGCACCAGCAGACAGGCGAGGTGTAGGTGCCACTCGTACTTGTTATGTGTTGTTTTGCTGGAAGTACCTCCGGCCATTAGCGAGATTGCACTTGAAGAAGTTGATGTTGTGGAAAACGGGTGAAAAGTTTAGGGTTTTGGAAGCGTGCGTTGCAAGGTTAAAGTTTGGGCGGATTACGAGCTGGGAAAGTGTTGCACGCTTGTTGGGGAAATTGAAATATCTTAATATTAGGGAACAAATAAGGTCTTAGGACTCCTTGTCTTGCTAGTACGATAAAAGAGACTTCTACATTCTAGAATTAGTCTAGAACTCGTCTCAACACGTACCCAGTTATGGGGTTTCCCCAAGAGACCTTTTCTCGTGCAGTGCACAACACGTGTAACGGTTGTCTCTTTTCACGGACCAATCCTTGTCATCAAGCGCTCGTTCTTGAGACTGCCCGAAAGGTTCTTTCGTCTGTCATCGTGAATGCACCGCAAGTTTGTTTGCTCTTGCGAGATACGACATTGAAGGCTTGAGGGAATTGTGCTACCATTCTGGCCAGATGGAAGTTGTCAACCGACAGTCCTGCTGTAGGGGTGATTTGATGGATGACTGGGCTCTCGCTTTACTCTGCAGATGAATCTGCTTGCTCCTCTATCCTCACTGTGCGTCCATTTGCGTGTAAACGTTACGGGTTTATCTCTGTCGAAAAGAGTATCCTCTTGAATCGGGAAAAAAATCCTTCCACCAACAGCAAACAACAACAACGCAAACGGCAAGAAGCAACAGGACAACGGAGCGTCACGCACCGGTGTGAGGAGCAGTGGCCGTTGTTCAATATTTAATCAGTTCTTGCTCACAATTGCTACATAAAGAGACGCTGGTTTGACAGTAAACATGCGTTTTTTTGTTGTTGCTCTCCCTTGCGATTAGCACCGTGTGCCCTTGTGCGTTGCGAGAGTTGTACGGCGCACGTTAGACGTCCCGAAAGTCATCGACCAGAAAAGGGGAAACTGATTTTTGCTTTTTGCCCATGGTCGAGGGACCGGAAAGGATCGATAGGATTTTAATTACGAGCCAATACGGCGAAACCTCCACCGTCCGGAAGGGCGGGAAAATTTATGTCCGGACTTAGTCAAACAGCGGGAAATGTCCTCCAGGGGGTTTTACGGAGCGAGATTGGTATTAAGGTTAGGTTTTCGTCTTGCAATCTGGTCGAGTTTGGCAGTGGATTTTCCTTAGTGATATGTGCACGTTGATGGGATTTCTGATAAAGCATTAAGTCAATAAAAGACAAATAGATTTTGAAGATGGGAAAGAATGCTGTCGCATGATTGGTTAGAGCAAGGAAGCAATTTGGAGATAAAATAGCTGGCTTAATTCGGGATACGTTTGATGTGAGTAAAGGGTTGTGTAGAGAATGAAACAACAAATGGATGAGTGTGTGTGTTTAGCTAGGTTTTTTTTTTGGTCTGAGATCGAAAAAGTGATTCATTTCTAATCAACAATGTACTGATTAGTAAGCAAATTCAATCATTGAATAGACATAAGTTCAAAGTTCTTTAATGGAGGCAGTTCTTGATAAGCTGTTTATTGGAGGATTAACTATGGGACAGTCTTCTCATTGGTTTTTGGTATTAAAAATATATTTGGAAGAGAGATACGAGAGGTGGCCCGGTGGAACAGCAGTACCGGGTTCCGAGACCGGGACCATGGAGTAACGGTTGACTATCCAACTCTGCGGCATTAGCATGCTGTAGAAATCCTCAAAATCGCTCGTGGTCCGCTGTCGTCTGCCAGTTCATTATCCCGGCCGTTCTGGCGGGGGCATCAAAGCCACCACACCATCTCAATTTGGGACACGCCTCCTTTGTCCATGTGGACGATTTAAAAGGATCTTACGGACTGGATCGTCCGGCGTCATTCTAATGACATGACCGGAGCCTGTCGAGTCTAAAAGGTGTTCCACACGAAGCGCAACTCTGATTTTCTGTCAAAATGCTATCGATTTTTGACACATTTCCATACAAACCTCACAACATTCTTTTCGCAAAATCAGCTTTGCGCTTCGTGAGGAACGCCTTTAGCGACTTCTCCAAAGCAAATCTAGTAAGCCATTAATTGGCCGGCGTGATCTTAAAAGGCCGTGATGCGTAGAAGAAGATCCAATGAAGATGTCTTTCAATGGTTTTTTTAAATTAAATACTTTAACTTGACAGTACGGCACTGGACCGTAATATTCAATTATAAATAAATAAAAATTAAATACTTTAACACTATTTAGGAACGTTTTTTTAAACGTAAAAAAAAAATACCCGAAATGGTACAGTCTTTCAACCATCTTAACTGCGTGTGTCCACAGTTCTTAAACTCGCTTAATCCTACCAATATAAAAAAAGTAATGCTATAGCTTTCCAATCCGTCCCGTGTACATGGGCTGGTTTGATGTAGCAAAAACTAAAATCATGGTACATTTCATCTTTATGTAATGTGGCCTTCATAATGTGGTTACGATAATGTAACTACTATCGACAACATGGCCATTTGCCACTGTGTGTGTGTGAAGATGTACGAAAACAAAACCTGAAAAAAAAAATAGTAGCAAACATCAAACTGGAAAACTGGTAGTAAAACCATTCAAGTGCAATTCACTTTAGCGTTCAAGTTGAGCGTGAGAGTTTTATGAGTGTTATAAATTTATGGTTTATTTACAAACTTAGCTTTTGCCACGCCCGCTGTCCACTCGCTCACATCACGCCACCGGCATTTACCGGTAGTTTCACGGTTTGTTTGTTCGCTTTCGGCGCATTGTGTGTGTGTGTTTTTTTTTTTTTTGGCACGGGATTGCGGGGGACCCGTTTTGTGTGCATTTGACGGTTATGTGTTCCGTTGCGGTAAACCGATGGTGAGAATTCTTTTCTGGTCACGGGACGCTCGGTATGCCATGGTGGAGGCGTTTTTTTTATTTTACAGGAGAAAAAAGTCTCAAGCACACCATGCTAGCTTTAGATTGGGTTACTTTAAGTTGATTTTGTAGCGTTCTGCTTCGTAGTAGATGCTGTTGGGCGAATTAAGAACCATGAAGCTAATTTAACTCGTTTGTTTGGGTCTGTTGATGGAATGGTGCATGTTTTGCTTATTTCGACAAGGGACAGGCTCGGCATGGTTCGGAAAGTGGTTAGCTTTGTTATTCTTTCAAGAAAGAAAAGACCCTTTTCTTGACTGAGCTTTAAGTTTCTTTTAAACAACGGTAGTCTGTTGGCTGGTTGGAATAGCGTCGTCGGTTGTCACACAGCAGGACTGGAGTTCAAATCCCCTCTGGAGTGATTATGTAACTAAGTGGTGTATCAGCAAGCCTAGTAAGCCATTAGATGGTCGGCGTGGCCTAACAGATTCTGTCCTGTGACATGGACACTGGTTGTCACTAAAGGACCTATGTTCAAATCCCATCCAGACCTTTTTCCCGTAGTCAGGATTGACTATCCAACTACGTGGTTATGAGTAAGTCTAGTAAGCCATTCGATGGCCTTCGTGTACTTAGCAAGACCTTAAGCCTAGAAGAAGATACTATCTAACCCCTTTTCTAGAACCTTAACAATTCGGCCGATGTTGAGCGAAACTGTGAGATGGTTAGTTTTCAAGTTTTGCCTCTTTCACACCAAGCCACAATCGCCCGTGGAGCATGGGAGAGGTAATAGCACGTTTGCTCGTTAGTAAGAATTGACAGCTGTCATTTTCGCTGCGTTGAATATGTTAAGAGATCTTGGCCAGTCATTTACGGCTTACTTGACTTAGTTTACCCGTAGCTGGATATCGAGTGCTTCGTACGGGAATTGATACTTAGGGTTCACCTTTCTTATTTTACTTTCGTTATATGTTTATGCTTTATTTGGCAACACTATGCCGGCTCTTATGATCCTGGATCAAAATTGAGTGAGCTTGGACAACAAGTTTCTCTGGAGTAGCAGACTTGTATTCTCTTTGTTTAATATCTTATATCTGGTCTGCCATCCTTGATACAGTCTCAGTTGTAATTGTCTTTAGATTCTGGTGAGCTAGAACATGCCTAGGATTAACAATTTAAGGATAAACAAGTCCAATAAGACGTTAAAGACTAACGACAATTAAAAATGTGCTTTAATAACCTTCATTTGGTTTATTGGTGTTGATCCTTTATATTCTTTCGATGGAAGGCTTTAATCAATATTATATTTATCGTAGTAATTAATGCTACTTTTATACAGCAAACGCCTGGAATTTTGGAGATTCGACGTATTTTATAAAACTAAATCAACAAAACCAATGTGTTCGGGCAACCTACCTGATCAATCATAGGCGTGTTTTATTTTTGTAAGCTATTATATTGTGCTCCCTTCCCCTCCCGAAACCATCTGCATGTCCGCATCGGTTCAGTGAGTAATGTAATTTGGGGATTTATCAAATCATAAAAATTGTAAGATGATTTGATGTGTCCAACAAATTGGGGGATTATTTTGATTTTGCCGTAAGCAGAAACACAATAAACTAAACGATTTCTCAGCTACGATGGACGTCCAATCTTCTGGACCAACAACTCAAACACGTAGACACACACACACACACCCATCCTCGAGAATGAAACAAAAGAAAGCGAAAATCATCGTTGGGTCGGGAAATTGCATAAGAAAATTTTCTCTCAATTTTTCACGAGGGGTCGAAAAGATTTGTCTACTCGCTAGTGGTTTCCCAGCAGCCAGCCTGGTGCCGTTCTAATAGACTTCCTTACGCTTCCCCTGCTGGTTGCATTTTTTTTTTGTAGAAAGCGAGCCCACCGAGGAGCCGAATGTAGCTTGTCAGCCTTGTAGGCTTTTTTCTCTCTGTATCACTGTATCATTTTGTTGAATGCTCTTCTCCTCGGTACGAGTAGTATACAGTTTGACAAATGTCATTCAATTATGAGGTTTCTTTTTCATCCTTATTTTCTTCGGACCTGATTCGATTGAAGCTCTCCGCTAGCGAAAAAGTAGGTGAAGCCGTTTAATAATTCTAAAACGGCATTTGATAAATGAATTTTGTTCGAGCAATTGCCGTGAAGCAGTGGCAAACCCCCGGCCATTTGAACGTGTCTCCCAGTAGATGAGTGATGAGTGTCAGCAGATAAAAGTTTTTTGTCATTTATTTTCAAAAGAAAGTACCGGTGGGAGTGGAGGCTACAAAAAAAAAGGCCCAGGACATGATGCGATAGAACTTGATTGTGCATTCTGCAAACGATTGCCGATTCGCTTATTTCACTAATGGAAAAGATTTTGCTAGATAAATCTCGGTCAAACATGTTTTGTGTGTGTGTGTGCCTCCAAAATGTGTGAGTCAGATATTTACCGAGAGTTGGGCAGAGGCCAACAGAAAGCAGAAATTAGGATACGGATATTGCAGGTATAGGCAAGGGAACGCCCTAAAACACACTGCAGCGGTCTTAATTTTATTAGACTTTGCGCTTTGTTCTTTACTTCCAATCTTTGAACCTGCGTGGCATCTACGAATAGCATGGATTAGCAGCAATTATCGACCGGGGTGAAGTGTACTGCACGAGGCTAGCCCAATGGTAAATATTTGATATTGATGAGCGCTTATGAAGAGGATAATTAACTTTCTGGACCATTCCGGACCTCACCCCTGCGATTGGTTGAGTAAACTTGGAGCAAAGTTGTAAAACAATTCTTTCTGGCAGAGTGGCATGACGTCTCGGGGTAGTGTGGAAAAGTTTTTAATGTTATATTCACGCTTGAATTTGTTTGCTGGTGAAGCCCATCCTGCTTTACGAGAAGTTGTAAATAAAAACCTCCACGATTTTAGATGTGAAACTCCATCCATCGATAGAGTGGCGTGCGCGCCTACGTCAACTACTTCAACATTATTGAACGGTATGAAGAGAACGCCACGTCCCGTCCCTAGAGTGAGGGTGGCAATTTCCAATTCTTCTTTACAGGGTGACGAATGCTCGGGAAACTTTTTCTAGCTACGGTGAGCGGATTTCTTAAAGGTTTTTCTGCTCACAATGGTGTCCCTGAGCTTAAAAGGACCAGTACCATTTGATTTTCGTCGAGCCACTTGTTCCTTGCGTTGTGTCTAAGCGTTCGCCAGCTAGCTTGTGGATCATTAAAAAATAGCTTGGAATAAGAATATCGGAGAACGGCAGGAAAGCAAGGAAAGGAGTACGCTGAAATGTGTGTAAGACTTTTTGAAGAGGACATTTTCTCGAGCGGAAGCGTAAAATTGCGACGATAGCACTCGATCCAACCCGGGGCTCCCGTTTTGGCATGTGGCGGTGAGAAGATTTTCGAGTGTTGACGTACAGCTTTTCCGGTAACGTCAACCGACCGGTCGTCAGTTTTGCTGACATTTCAACTGTCCCTACCGAGGAAGAGACAGGGTTTCGGTTCGGACGGGTATTGCCGGGCCTGTCTGTACGCTGTCGGTGAGTGTCTTGCGTGTCACGCCCTTTCCCGGTCGTCGTCAGTAAAAACCCTGAAGACATTGTGGGACATCTACGGGTTTTTTTTTGGGCTGGTCCTGTTGCGGTGGAACATGTTTTCATTATTCATGCATCACACCCTTCGCCAGTGGAAATTCTTTCTACGCTCGGAAACCGTTTCCCTAGCCCTTTTATCCCCTGTGCATCCGCCATCGAATCACTCAGTCAGCATCCCTGCTCTGCGATGGTGGTAGGAGGGGGAAGATTCTTCTCCGATACACGGGATATCTACCGGGTGCGGCTTTTATTTATGATAACTTATAAATTGCATATAAATATTGAATAAGAGCACTGCGCCCGACTGAATCGTTTTTACCGGCCGAACGTAACCGGGACACCATAAAAGACGCCATTACACCCGTTTTGCGTGGGGTTAGCTAGGGCTCGGTTTGTTTACGAGTTTGTAGGAAAATGGAGTTGCTTCACCGGTGGCTACGGGTCCGACCAGCGCCCTGTGCGGTTTGCAAAAAAACCCGTAACAATAATGTAAAAAGCCACCAAACGCGGTCGAAACCACCAAAGGGATATCCAACCCGAATCCAACATCATCCGACACGTGTGTAAAAGATTCAAGAAGAGGCGAAGATACATCCAAACGTGATCCCTTCAGATAAGACGCATAATCGTAAAATTACCTTTAGGCGAAATAAAATAGACACGCCTAGACACAGCCGGGAATGGTAGCATTCCGAATGAAGGTGAATTGGCGAAATCCATTAGGACGAAATAGAATTCGGAGTCGAAAATTACTACAATAGTAGGTTGCGAAAAAGTTAGCTCAAAGGTACCCGATGCTGCCAGGGGTCGGTGTGTCAGAGTGTGGATGATTTGATTTCTAAATTCCGGAAAAATACCGAACCCGAAGCATCGGATGCCTCTGCCGCCCTGCCAGGTAGGGGGTCTGATGTAAGTGAATAAAATCATAAAATATGCAAGTGAACTTAAATCAAGCATATATCTAATGGTTTCATCTAGAGTGAGACGTGGAAGGAGAGAAATAAGTAAGTTTCTCGTAGTTTCTATTTAGTATTTGCACTTTGGACGTGAAACTAATTTGCTCTCCAACATGTCCAATCGCCAAGTAGACTCCAACTTTTGCGAAAAGTGTCGTGAGGTCACGTAACTAATGGGATCGTAATTTTCCCTAGACACATTTGCGATGTCTTTTTCTTCGCCCATCGCATAACCCCTGCCCCCCCCCCCCCGGTACCCATCAGTATCGATGTGTTTCTGGTGCGAACTGGAACCGATTAGAAATCGGGAGAGAATTATTGCTGCTGATCGGCAAAGTCTGGCAAAGTTCATCCTGAGAAATTCGAGGACGGCTACATGTTAAAAAATGCGCCTGACTCAAGTCAGAAGAATTCTGAAGTACAATCTAGTGAGGTTTAATCGTTCACCAAAGTTTTATCGCCTGCGGTGTGCGGTTGGTGCTTGCAAGGCAGGTTTCAAAATTAATTAGTGGCCAGTACCAGTGCCAGGAAAATTAATTGCACACTATAAATTACACGATGGACAGCGCCAGGGAAGGTTCTGAAAAATTGAAAGCAAGAAATAAGACTGTGGGCGTTACTGGTTTTTATCAATAGAAGTTGTGGTAGTGTGGTGATGCTTTTAAAATGATTTATATAACTAGAAACGTCATTTTCCTTCCTATAAAGTTTCCTTGGAGAGAAAAGCTAGTACTAACGAGCAGCTCTACCTGAATGCGTCTAGCCATCAGTACAAGGTTACGAGCTCATTTACGCTAAGATGCAGCTGACAGAAGTGTTCGTCAGTACTTTAGCACAAATAATCTAGACAAATGAATGCAATTATCTAAATAGAAGATAATCAAATGGACCTCACTAATGTGCGACACATGCAGGCAATTTCTTACCACCGGGGCAAGCCGTCCTTCGGTCCTTCGCTGTCCTTCTGCAGTCCTTCGGTGAAGCAGACTGACGAAAGAGAAGATTCACTCGCCGGCGCCCAGCCACCACACGCTCTGCACGTGCCTCGTGACGGCATTAGGCTTTGCTTTGGCCAGAAAAAAATAAAAGGGGAAAAGTGCCTGGGAAAATGGATTTGTGTGGGGTAGTGTGTGGCCGTTTGTTAAATCGAAAATTCAGCGAGCACAACCGCTCGGGAAACTATTGCCCGGGTCGTAATGTGCATGCTTTCCGTACTCGACAACACATGCCGTTGGAATTGAAAGATCCAGCGCGCATCCGGCAGCGTGGGGTGAAAAGCACAAAGTGTGTAAGATTATTACATCCCTTTATGTGTGTTCCTGGTGGTAGGAACTCTTCGAGGGGGGAAAAGAGACGTTTTATCCCGGATATGAGGATTGCTGGTATTTTTTTTTCCTTGTGGAGCATAAACTGGAGCATAAAACTATTATGCGAAATTGTGTCCGGGATTATGTAGCGTGTCCTGCGCTGCTGAGTGTGATTGGATGGGCTGATGATTTTTGCCGCCAAGAAATCGCTTTGCACTCGTCTATTAGTAAAAGTGGCACTTGCTTGCACAACAGTCACACGGCACGGGATCGTTTCGGCGGCTAGACAAATAAAGCTAGCCATAAATAATATTTTCCCCGGCAGATTTGGTGTGTAAAGTAGGGTTTTTTGTGTATGTGTGGCGCACTGCTGTTCGGGTGTCGTTGAATGGTGAATAAAAATGCGACCAAATTGATGCGGAAAGCTGGGTTGGGGGCAAATCTTCTATCAGATTGTAGAACGTTTAACCGGAGGTTTGCTTCCGTTCCGCTTTAAGGGAAAAAACCAGCCGGATAAAGGATTCGACCTGGGTCGCCGCTGAAAGCGCATGCTTCCATCTCCATTCAATAACAATAAAAACCTGACATTCGGATAATGCTCAACACTTAACGATAGCGACTTGGGAGGGATCTCAAGAGGGCCATCGTAAATGTTGTCTCGTTCGCGGTGCTCCAAACCGTTCTGTTCTACCGTCGTATTTAACACTCCTTGGCGTTAGTTCTTTGCTGTTGGCAAAGAGCATGAGGGAAAGCTCACCGGTGGGAATGGTTAGTTTGCAGGGCATTAGAAACCTTAAAATTTCTGTCCCATTCCGTCGAATGGTTTCTAATTGAATTAAACCGTGCCCGGCGACGGCCGCGGCACCGTACGAGCCATCCGAAATGGGTGTAAGGATGTCGCCGTCGGTTGTTTTTCGCCATCACGAATTGGTGGCGCATTGCAGGGCAATAGTGGTTCTGGGGTTCCGGGTACTGTCAGCCGGGAGCTGCCCGCTGTGCCTGGTGAACCGTTCGCGATCTAATTACAATGTGTTTTCTAGGCTTAACGCCTAATGCCATTACGTTGAAGGCCTTGTGGTTGATGTCACCGGCGATATGCAATCCTTTCGAGTGTCGTTTTTAGCTGCAAGGATGGCGAAAGACACGTCAGCCATTATTACCTCACCGATGTACTTTCGCACAGCAGCTAATGTCTGTTTAAATATTAATTTTAATCATAATTATTGGCTCATAATGTTGTGCGTCGTATTAACGCCCGTCGCGTCGGGGTGCGGTGCGCTGGTGCAAAGTGTTTCTGGCTGGGACACAGCTGAAAACTTTGACAATGACGTCTCTGTTTATGGCGCTAAATGTTTTAATGAGTTACGGTAATGGGCAACTTATCCCAGCGGGAGGTTCCCGTATCGCAGCATCCCAAGGGAGAAATATTTTAACAGGTGTAGCGCCTTGGCGAAGTGCCCACTTAAGACGAAGAAAAATTATGACAAGGTTTTGTGTGTTGGCCCTTTGGCGCCCTGCGTGTTGGACAATGTGTTGAAGTTTTTTTTTAATAGCAAAAGAAACAAAAACATTATTCTTGAAGGGCTGAAGCAACAACAAAAACAGGTATAGGTTATGCGATGGAGCGAAAAATGAATAAAAAGTGCGTAAAATGACGAACATAAGTAATCATCATCGGCTTAATGAAATGGTCAGCTGCACGAGTCGTTATGGTGGAGGATGGAAAGCACTGGATGAATCAATTGCAAATCCAAATTGTGTGTTTCATTATTTGGCTTGAGTTTGGGAGCGTCGCCGAGAGCTTGAAGAAATCGTTTAAAGTTGATTTAAGAGCATTATCAGGGGTGGGCAAGCTTAAACGTGTTTTTTTTTTTTATATTTGGAATTTAATTGTAAATCAGAATTTTATATTTTCAGTACCGGTGCCAGTATAGTTCCTTATTTATGTCCCAGAGTTTCAAAACTTTGGTACAAACAAAATAAATAAATATAAATTTATAAATCAATGATAAAAAGTTAACACAACATAGTAACTACTCGAAATAATACAATAATGTCCAAGAAACTAGTATGGCTACAAATTCGAGACTGAATAGAGTTATACACAGCAATTTGCCTTTTCTAGCAGATACATTCAAACGACACTTGACTGTACCAGTACACTTCTGGAAGCAAATTGCATCGGATTAAGCATGTAAATGCCTGTTATTGTCAACATTTGTTATCCTAAATTCATATACGGCTGTTATTCGAAAGGTTTGAAAGGATGTTTACGAAAAGCTTTTTGTCAACATATATTTTCTAAAATAAAAAATAATAAAAAGCATTTAAAATAAAATATTCTATTTCTTTTGCTGTTCAAAGCGTAACTAGATTGAGCTATTACTAATGAATAATAAAATAAAATGAATGCTAAAACTAGTTAAATACTTTCTTAAATTTTTGTTACAAAACTTACCCAACATAATAAAGCATTTAGACGGTTTGAAGTCCCAGTCGTATATAAAAAGTCATACAGCAGAGAAAAATAATATGCTGACGATTATTTTAATCAAGCGTGAATTAAGTACTGTAGAAATACATGGCAAAGAATAATAGTAATATATGAAAAA
The DNA here is from genome assembly GCF_943734695.1 of Anopheles maculipalpis. NCBI lineage: Eukaryota > Metazoa > Arthropoda > Insecta > Diptera > Culicidae > Anopheles > Anopheles maculipalpis. The sequence continues at coordinate 75,361,664 of NC_064871.1, read as the reverse complement.
TCCGCAGTGACGAGTGGTTATCCAACTACCTAATATTCAAGGCCATTCAATGAGAAGTATGAGGCCAAAAAAAAAAAAGAGGCAGTGATAAATTTATTATCAATTTTATTGATTGAGTAAAATCAATTCACATAGGAAAAATAGGTCCTGGATGTTATTGCAGTTTAAGTTTTGTTTATATTGTTTTATCTGTGTTATCTTTAACATCACTAGTTGCTCTCATTGCTTGCCGGCCACTGCTAGCTAAATAAATCATTTTCACTAGCGAATGGGTGATTAGAGAAATAAAAAAAATTTCGTAATTACGAGTAAAGAAAGAATTTTTAGATGTGTTTTTGTTAGAAAATTATCCTTTTACCGTCTGTTTGTCTATTAGTCCAGTCTCTTGTTGAAGGTTAAATCACTTAATCTTTCTTTTGCCTCTCTGTCACGTTGTGAGGTCTCTTACTACCATTTTGACCTCTTCGACTTAAATTTTCCATCGTTAAATAGTCAGTCCACTGTTCATATTATTCACTATCTATATAATAGTACCTCACCGACATATAGACCCCCCCTCCCCCTCTCCCCATTTTAAGAAAACAATAGCCGACCAAAGGCCATCCATCATAATTCATCACAATCATTCGATGCCCCTCAGGTCCTGCACTAAATTTGTTCCGCGTCAAATCAAACAAAGCCTATATGACGGTGTACAAAACAACGTGCGGATGAGATTAATAAGCTGTTGTATCCACATTGAAATAAAGAATGCTGTCCCGTTGTCTTCAATCCATGCTGGCATCACAGCTTCATGGCTTATCGATTATATTCTCTTCCAGAACGGACAGACGGTACGGAAAGTATTGATCGGATTTGAATTTCCCTTTCCTGAGGAGTCACTCTTCTCGTTTCCATCAATCGATCTTTGATAGCGAAAATACGGCATCACTGGCGAGATGAAAAGTCAATGGGCGGTGGGGTTTTTTTTGGCCTCTTCTGGGTTAGGGTATATAATCGCAAAGAGATTGTAATTTTCTTGGTATTTATTTATTCATCCAAAAATCATATTTCAATAGCTTGTACTTTATCCGGACGACCGTGACAACGCCGAGCTTGAATGTTCAAGCTGAAGGGGATGAAATTTTCTAGATTTCTACTTTATTATCTATTCGCTACCGTGTCTAGGGATGAAAGCAAACGTTGGAGCTGAGCTATTCGTTCGTGCCGTTATCTAAGCAGCTTGGGAACAAGGAGCTTCTATTTGCGATGCATTTACCCTCGATTTATCTTTCGCACTTGCGTTCGATGGTGAGCGCCAGGGCAAACATATTCGTTCGTCACGCGATAAACACAGGACGAAAAATAAATATGGCACGAAAGTTACTTCTTTTTGCCAAGAGTGTACAGTTCGTGCTCCGCAGTCATTGCGACTAGTATTTTCTGTCATCAACAGATGACGACGACCCGCTGGTTTGGTTAGAGATGGCGCATTAGTGGAGGTGCTTGGGGGGAGGGCTATGTTGGAAAAATATTTTCCTTAGGCCGAAATTGATTGATGGCTTCCAGGCGAGTAGAACGCATTAACTTTCGCCAAGTGGTGCCATAGGCTATAGCTACGGTGGCCGGAATGGCTCAAAGCGAGGACGCTAGTCATGAGGATAGAAAGTTAATATTTGTACTTTCCCCACCAAAGATCCTCCCGCAGCTTGAACACACGTGGTGACAAATAAATGTTCTCGACCCAGCGCAAACGTTTGTGTGCAATCACATCCGACAAGGTGGTTCCTCCGTTTTGTCGTATTGCTCGATGTTGAAAAACAAAAATTCTACACCTCCAGAAACACAACATATTATCGGGTTAAAACGCGTAATTAATTACGCCGCCTATAACACGGTACCCTTTGCTTTGGCATTGGTTGCTCGCGGGTGCTTGATTTAAAATGTGTTTCCCACACCTCACAGCGTTCATTCATGTTTCGACACGCGATAAACCAAATGAAAACAGCCGAGAAGCGCGTTGGGAAAGCTCACCATCCTTCCCTCACACAGCGCGCGGGATGTTATGACCACGTTATCATAAAAATTAACTATAATCCGCTATTTTAATTTAGTGGATTATGCTTTCGGCCAGTTGGTACGACGCAAATTATGGTTACCGGCCGGCTCGTTGCAGCAGGCCATTCGTAGGCCACCAAACTGGATAATAGGCGGCCCATATAAAGCGGGATAATAAATTGACTAGTCGGCTTTTCCGTCGGTTCAACGACGACGCTTTTAACATTTATTTCTATCAAATTGCGGGTATGTGGATATGAATTTCCGATCCATCCAAGCACGGCTCTCTTATAGCTGATACGCTGAAACCACATTCAATTTCCTCAATTAATTTGTTTGCTTGTTTGAAAGAAACGCGCATGGGTGTGGGTTACAGCACGATGCGTGGTCAACAGCGTGTCTACAGAAGCTGTGATGATTTACACCTCGCATCGTGTACCCTTTGGATAGGTGGAGGTGTTGGAAAATCAGTGAAAAATCCACAGGGTGCCATTGGACAGAAGCAATCACCAATACCTCTTTTTGCCACCGCCGGTAGCCGGTGGCGTTACGACGAATGTTTTTGTACCATGTGCTGGCATCATACACAAGCCTCCGGGACATCCGGGACATCCGTTCGTTGGTGAGGGTTGAATGTTTACGACTTTTTGATAACTGCATTTAAAAGTACACTGTATTTTAGAGTTTATCAGCATTTTTATTAATCTCAAGTGCGTTTATTTTGTGAAATTTACGATTTGAAATGCAAGCTGTAATTGTTGGAAGTCTCGGAGCCTTTAAAATATATTTTAGGACAAAAACACATTAGCTTCCCGGTCATGAAGGATGAAAACTATTTTCGATACTCGTTTTGTGGCAGATTGAATTGGAAAATGATTTTCAGGAAACTTTCTGAGTACAATTAGACCGTTCCAAACTAACAGTTTTCGAGAGGTGTATTGCTGTAGATAGTATTTGGAGCTAATTTTCCATAAAGGTCGTGCCAGAAGATTGCATTAGTTTTGGTTAGTTCTTGGGTTACATACATTTAATGAAATAGGTTAGCTTCCTGTTCTGAAAATACTGGTCGTCAAATGATGCCAAAGATTAGAAATCCATGTCTTACAGATAAATCGAGATCGTACCTGATGAGAATGTCTGTCAAACTTGCTTCCGATCGAACAGATCTTTAAACTATTACTTTAGCATTGGTTATTTAAAAATACATTAATTTAATCGAAAACACGCTGCAATTGGAGATTAAAAGATATGTTAATGCTTTAAATACTGTTGCTAAATGAAAATTAAATAAAATCACTAGATTTTTAGATAAAACATGTGAAAGAGTCGACAATGAATTGAGACACGCTCGCGAGAATCAGATAATTGTGGATGGGAGAACACAAGAGTGTATGGTTTTTAGACATGTCTACACATGTCTGAGGTGGCCAACTATGTTATAAGCTAAGGCTCGTTTTAAAATACTATGAATCAAGTCGTTGCTATTTTGACTGTTTGGCCCTATTCTGGCCCTATTTCTACATAGGCTTAACTTTAGCATGATGATTAATAGTAAATGATAAGTTTAAACATGCTAGTGATAAATTCGTTCCTCTCAATACATTGTTGGAATAAGAGGAAGGACTCGTCATCATATCATAATACATGGAACTGGGAAAATTTGACACAAGATCGGATTCTCATTTTTCGCGAAATAATTTTCTCAACTGCGTTGTCGACCTGACTATAAGCTCTCTGTCAGATAAAATTGATGCTACACGAAGAGTGTATGTAATTTAAAATTTTATCAGCGATTAGTTCTCGTTTGGCCATCCCAAAAATCCATTGTGACCGTTCTAATTAAATTGAAGCGGGAAACGAATGTTTATTCATTTATTTATTTACAATTAATGATGACGGTACTATGCCGTATTGTCAACACCGCTTGAGATGAATTAATTGTATGAAGTGAGAAACGAATATTTAATTTTTTTTTTTATTTTAAATTTGGGGTGTTTCGGCAGTAGTCACGATAACGGGGCCGTTCTTCACACGTCAGGACCGGAATTGAAATCCCATCCGGACTGTTTGCTCGTAATCTGACGTAAACGATTAAATGGGCGGAATGATCTGCAGGTCGTTAAGCCAAGAAGAAACAGAAGACGAGTAAATTGCGTAGTAAAATTCAATAAGGCTAATATAACGAACAAAATTGTGTATAATTAGTTATGTTATGGAGCTATTCATGCCTTACAATCATGGTCACGGGGAAGCAAGTAAAAATAGTTTCAAATGCAAATATCTTACAAGTGCTGCGTGGTAGGGTCTTATGCCGAAGAAAAATACTTTAAGTTCTTTTCGAATTTCAATTCGAAACTGATTCAACATAATTTTTGTAAATTTTATTTAAAGTTTAATTACAAGTTAACTAAAACAACTGCCATCACACTGCTAAAACTCCATTTCAAAATTGTTCAATGTCCACAATTTCAGTACAGTTCAGTGTTTGCTTGGGAAATTTGTCTACTATTTAAAAAACTGGTTAAGCTGCTTAAATGAAAAGTCTCTTTCTTAGAGTACAATGCCCACGAAACTAAAGCTAAATGTTGCAGTAAGAGGAACGAACTACTTACATGAGGCAACAGCATTTTTCCTACAGCTGGCTAGCCATTTGCTGCGAAACAAACTTTGTGGCTCTTCTTCTTCGGTTTTCTCAAGTGATTTGTGCCAACTGTTTGCTGCATCCTTTGTTAACACTTCATTGCTGAAAATTGATAGAAAAGTTAAAGTGTTTTGGCATTGCACAGTTGCTGCTGCTGCAGCAGTCATCGTAATCGACCGAACACATCTTTGGCGCACGAAACTTTTCGTGTTTGCAGTTAGCTCACCCGCTTTCCGACACATTCCAACCAGCCCCAGAAGTTGTGCCGTAAAAGTTAATTAATACATTAAAATCTTTCCTGTGTTTGTGGTACACAGCACCAGGTCAATCGATAAGTACGATCGTTTTCGCAGATAATCGTGGCTTTATTCAATCTCATCTCGAAACCGTCAGCTTCCTTGGGGCCTTCAACGCTAGACAAACATTTGTTTCTATGATTATTGAAACCGAGAACGGAGAAAGCCTGTGGGGAAATTTTAGGAACTGTAAGGTAAAGCACAGATACACCTCCAAATTGAATATTTTTTCGACCACCGCTCATTTTCCATTTTCCCTTCCATTTTGCAACGTTTCACTGGGCATGTGGAAAATGAAAAACACAGAAAAGCAACTCGGCAGGACATCAGGAAAGTTTTTATTTTATGTTTTTTCGTTTGTTGGTTTGCAGTCTTCTAGTTCCTGCTTTAAGACGCGACGAGGGGATGCTTCGGAACCTCTTCATTTCATCCTGTGCAGCCTCTCCTTTGCCTCTTGATAGAATGAAAAATTATGAAAAATAATTAAACCCGGCTCTCGGGATTCTTTTCGGGCACATTTATTCTTTTATCATATCGTTACGTATGTCCCAAAAGGAAAGATAAAACTGAAAGAAAAAAAAAAGTGGACAGCAAAAAAAAGGTATCCTATTTGGGGGTGAATGGACGCAGGAAGGATAAACACAAAAGTAAAACACACGCCGGTTGAGTTAAAGTTGATAATAGGGTGAGGGTGAGGGCTGTTCAAATGCAATGACGAAAAGTTTCTAATTTTTCCTTTGTGAATTTTGTGTTTTAATATCGAAAACTTTACGCTTTGTTTAATTTACGAAACGAAAGTCTGCATTTATACCTTCATACAGAAGGTTTTTGCATCTCAATTCAAGCTTATGTTAAATTTATGTTTCCTGCAGTTTTTCGTCTGCTGCAAGAAACCGCCGGGAGTAGGAAAAGAGGCCGAGATGAGTGGTTTCTAGTGCAGTGTACGAGCAAAAAGACATTTACCACACACCGAGCAATAAAGTGCGGAAAATGTTTCCTGTTAATTTTCTGCAAAATGCATAAAGATTCCTAGCACAATCTAAACGGAATGTGAATGCTCGAGCTTATGTACGTGTGTGTATATGTGAGAGAAAAAAGACATAGAATTTGACGCGTAAGTAGATGTACCCGGTGCCGGACCGTCTGCGCACATTCGCATGCCATCACGGCCCGAGCTCTGCCAAAGGTAAGCTGGTTCCTCCTTATGGGTTTTAAGTGGTTTTTGTGGCTTATGGCAAACGGAGCGAAACCTCGTACATCACGAGAGGGGCCATCCTCTTGAGTTCGACCTTTGGCACATATGGGTTGAAGGCTGAATTTAGAAAGAAAAGGGTTCTTCATCGTTTGGTGGAACGATGGGGATCTTTCTCCGTTTTTTTTTTTTCGCAAACACTCTCCGCCGGTGGTGACATGAAATGTCATCCGAAGGCCACATTTACTTTCATGTACGCGGGTAGCTTTTTTCGAGGGGAGAAAGGCAATTGCTATTTTTCATCTGACGTTTGAAGGTGTTGAGGATAGGAGTTTGCCCGCTGAAAAAAAGCAGAGAAAACAGAAGACCAAGAGAAGAAGATGTTTAATGCACACATGAGAGGTATTATGTTTTTGTTTTACGTTTACGGCATTAAAGTTGTGATGGATGTGGGGAGGGACAAGATTTAAATGGGAGGTTTTGGTATGGAAAGTGCAGTACATGTTTTTGCTGTCTGCTTTGACTTGACAAACGATGCCGTTTTTTGGTCTGGTTGTTACTCACTGTTAACTGGGTTTACTGATATTTTTTCGCAATACTTTGACACATAACATTCAATTGTAGTGTAGCATATATGCAGTGGAGTAAGGGTTTTCGTGGTTTGCTCAGGAGTTTTAATGATAAAGTAAATGAGAATTTGAAATTAAGTAAACAAGATTGTTTATAACATTTTATTACTCTGTAATAGGCAAAAAGCATCAACTTTCTACTAAAAAATTTCAGATTTAGGAAACTCTGAACAAAGCTGCACCTGCAGAAGCGTGATAAAATTGTTTCCTTCGAAGATTCCCCGTGATCCGAGACTTTAAGCTTAGAACTTTACAATACAACAACACCAGAGCTATTGAAGAAGACTTTTAAGCAACGTCTAGAGCCAGAGTGAAACATCAATTGATTGCCAAACGTATAGAATAGAAAAAAATCGTTTGGAAGAATTGCCTTTGTAGAAGAAACAATTGTAAAACTTGTTCTCCAACAAAGAGCTTTCTAGTCTCGATAATGTCTACGATAGCAGCAGAGGAGTCTTCTTCTTCTTCTTGGCGATCACGCCGACCATCGAATGACTTACTATAAATAATGATACTACGTCGTTGGAGAGTCAATCCTAACTAACCGAGGGCGGTCCGGATAGGATTTAAACCCCGGTACTTTCTTGTGTCCTGCGCCGGTCCTGTCCTTGAAGAGGTGTCTTCATGACACCTGAAAAATTTGAGAACGTTCCTAGGAACATCAACTACACACGTTTCAAAGCAAGCATCGAACTCGTAGCATAATTTTAATGTAAATTCTCCAAGGAATGATGCAGCAGGATTGATCGCCATCTCAGGCATCAAACTGGATTTAACGATGACTGATGGAAAACAGGATGTTTTAACCCAATGATAAGCGGCTTCTGAAGTTATTTTGACCTGATGCCTTATTTTTATGTTGGGGTTAAAACACAGGCCTACCGTCTTCTGAGCGACTCATCTGAAGACTCTCATTGACTCTGACTCTGACTTAGAGAGCTGTTATAATACGCATTAGTTAATTTTGTTTAATTTTGCTTGAAGGCAACTACAGCTCAGCGCCCTCTTTACGTCAACTTTCGCCAAAATATTTCTTAATCATTGATATGGCGTTAAAATTACTATTAATTTTGAATATTTTGACCGGTGTTTTTCGGTAAGGCAAATAACTTGTGTAAATTTAACTAAACTTTTCTAATACACTTTAATAACAGCTAGTCTAAAGTCTCCTGCACCTCTCCATTATTTGCTTTGTTCACAAAAGTGCTGTTAAAAGTGTGTAAAATACATCACACTCCGATTGGTGGATGAATTGTTCCGATTGAATTTCTAGTCCCTTTTCCCGTTTTGCGATCAGAACGCCCGGTCCAATTATAGCCCGCCGAGTATCAACATTTTCGTGACTTAATGATTAAAAGGTTCGCCGGCCCTTGAAACTTCCATTCGAAAAGCGAAGCATAAAGCATCACTTAGTATCATTAACTTTTTCATGTCCTTGGACGCTTCCTCCTATTGTAGATTCGGACTGTGTTTATGCGCTGAGCCTGTTGGAAGAATGTCCTTTTCATCGATTTTCCCCGTTTCGGGCTGGAAATCTCTCCTCCTCGTTACCCGGGCAACAAAATGTCCGGTTCGGAATTCCCGCCGTCGGGTAAAGTGATATCGGAATCGGGCGGAAATGCTTTGAAGCAGTCGGGACGCTCTTTTGTGGGCTATTTTAACTCACAGCGGAAAGCATGAAGCGAAGGGAGAAAGGGTTTTTGTACAAAATTAGAATTCCTGTTGGATACTGGGGACGCGAGCGAGTGGTATCGATCAGCACTGTTGACAAAGCGAATGAAAGATGCTTTATATGCTAAATGCGAGGAGGATTTGCATCGAAGAGCCACAAACGGACATGTGAAGTGCATTACAAATCAATAAATCAGCCAATTCGGGGGTTGGAATTGAATTCCTACATGAAAGCTAAGAAGATGGAGGAAAACACAGACATGTAGTGAAATTCCAGCCTTATCAAACTGCTCGATACCTGCTACCCCGGTCGTTACGAACACCAGTTGCTGGCAGACCAATGCTTCCCTTCACGCTCGTTTTGGGCTTTGGGCCTCTAATCACCCCTTGGAAGCTGTATGAGAATGGAAGTTTATCCGGGTCGGTTGTTTATTTGTTTATTTAACCGCTTTTCATCGTTTTGATAACACTTCACGCAAGCAGCAATGGAGGAACTGAGCTGTTCCTGCAGCCCATTTTCAAGGCTAGTCAACCTATGTCAAGTGGAGTTTTCAACAGCAGAACGTGCGCACAATTAGCTTATGGGAAAATATGATTTATGGTTCGGTCTTTCCCTTAAGGGAGTGCGGTCAGTACGCTTGACTTCGTGTTCGCAAGTAACGATGGTATGGTGCGCTTTGTTTGGCAATAATCAAATAAAATATTGTACCAGGCAGAAGGCTCTCTGATGAGTACATGAGACATGCACAAAAAAGGAATAAGGGTTGGCTTTTGCAGTTAAAATTTATACAAAATTAAAACTTAAAAAAAAAACTCTTGAAATTTTGACACTTTTGGCAGTTCAATCAACAGTTTGATGTAGCTGTTTGAAGTTCATATTTTATTCTAATCGACCCAAAGAATCGAGGTCTGCGATGGAAGCGATCGATTGTTTTGAAATCATCCTTAAATTCTTCCTAAGTACTGTGTCTGTTCATCCAATTTCACTCTACAAATTTACAAAATGGAGTCGAATCTGTCATCGATTCGTGATGGAAGTGGAAAGGAAATAAAAGAAAAGGATCAAAGTGAACAAAAATGTTCACTTCTTTCAAAAGATTCCTCACATTTACCATCGGGGAGAGAAGATAATTCCGGTTCCGATAGTAACTCTTTTGAGTGCAGGCAACCATCTGTACCGGTTCCCGTCGTGACATCGTTAATCTTTGTAATTGGGAAGTTGGAAGTTGAAGAAAGTCTGACGAAATGATGTATTTTTTTTTTGGTCTCTCTCTCTCTCTCGTTGTTTTTGTTTGTATCAATAGGGAAGCTTGGGATGGAGTTTTGTAGTATGCTGACGAAGGGAAGAGAAGGTTTTTGTTTGGAACCCGGAGGCTGTACAGCTCCGACGATTTAGTCCTTGTTTGTTGGATAGATTTTGAAATTTTGCGCTGTAAATGTTACGTGGGTTGCATCATTTAAAAAAACGACAACTTTAGCTTCATATTCAAAATAGGGATAGCAATCGAATGAAACGTCGCTTGCTGATGGCGTTCAGTCATAAGCAGCTTGTGCATAGGGCTACATATTAACCCAAGGTGTAAACCAAATCAGTGCAAACCTTATTACCTCGACAGTGTTTAGTAAACCGGGGAACTCTACGTGAACGATGCGCAATTTAGTGACGTCCATATGAAGTCTGACAAAGGATTATGTGCTAGCGATGATAGCTCCTGGATCATGTATCCAAGGGAACAACATAGCACCGAATCCATCAGCATCATCGTAACCGCCGGGGGGCACTCAATGTTCCCGGAAATTCTGGATAAAGTTTGGAATTTGATTTCAACCGTACCATCAAGTGTCCAGCACTTCCACGGGGTACCCTCTTTTCTCGAATTTCAACGTACATACTTTACCCCGACGGGTAGAAGGAAAGATGTACATGTTGTTGGTTGACTGGTGATGTTAATTTTTTTTTTGTTTTAAGCTCACTCCACTTCCCGAAGTTTGTTAAGAGATTGTTAGGTATTTGTGGAACAGTTCTGCTTCATTAACCCTGGATCGATCGATAGCGTGCTGGAGAACAAACTTCTGTTTTAAAGACCTGATTGGTTCCCTGCAACAGAAGGAAGCATAAAGTGAAACATCAATGTTGCTGATTAAAACACTGTTTAAGCAAACTCTTCCACAAGAAGGCAAGCGCTTGTTAGGCTAAAAATGACGTGATTGTTTCAAGACAGTTCCGCTCCATCTGCCATTGACGTAGGCCGAATGACAGGTCGGCGAAAAATTGACAAGCCGTGAAAATGGATGCGGCTTTGGTGGTGCTGCCACTAAAGTTGTCTCGGGATGGTTTAATGCCTCCAGCCGAAGTGCCCCTGGTGGTTATGAGAGGAGTTTTGTGGAGCATGTTGGCAAAATGTCGCCATAACAGACACCTTCTCCACAGTAGGGGTGTTATGTTGAGGGAGAAATTTTTGAGGTCAAACATGGCGTTTCGTGGTCTGTGTGTAATGTAACGTGAAAGGATCTAAAAATAGGTTCCTCCACCCCCTGCCGTGTGGGGTACCTTGTGTGTGATCCACCGGGAAAGATAAGAGACACGGATGATGTGGAGGATTGAAAACCAACAGCAACGTAAACGAGCGTTGAACTTTCCGGGGACAAACTTTCCTACATAAGGCACACCGTACCGATGCGAGGCTTGCCCAGTCAGTTTCACATTCGAGCCTACGTCCGGTTTGAATGAAGCAAACCAAACAACAACAAAAAATGGGAAAATATACTAACGATTCAAGGAAGGTGCGGGGTGATACTACCCATCATGGTACCCGTGCTCAGGGAAAATGTTATCCCTAACGAACGAAAGCATCCCTGTGACGTTATCATCCGCTTTTTATGACTTGATTATGGCTTTGATGTAGGCTGCGATAGTATGTGGTTGAAAAAGTTGGTCGCTGAATCATCGGCCGGCTTTAGTGTGAACATCCGGTTGAGTTCCGATGAAGTTACGCCAGCCTCGTCCACGGATGCATGGTCAAACAATCAGTAACTGTGTTGGCAAACAAGTTGTTTACTTAAAGTACATGTGGAGTTTATTTGTTATTGATGAAAAATATAGAATAAAGCAAGATAGGGATTCTGTTATACAACTGTTATACACTGTGTACACTCTATGTGTCCACACTGCTTCGTTCAATATAAAACACTGATGACACTGATATGCAGACGAGTCTAAAATACGATAATCTTCATTACGTTAAACATCTGCAATGAGTTGGGTGAATGGCTTAGAAAACAAATAAAGTGCTAATTTTACATCTCTTTTCCCTTAAGCAGTTAAAAATGGCTTACTGAAATTAATAATAATCTCATTTAAACACAACCCATTGCATCCCGGACGGTGGTGTTTTCTGACAAGCAGAAAGAGTTAGCCATACACCACACGGCACACAGTCAACCAGTCCCGCCACCACCCGGAAGTTGTAGTCTCGTTTATTGTCTGGGAACGTTGGCTGATTACCATTTTTCGTCAATTATACCCATCCCCGTCGAGACTGGTGTCTTTGTTCCAGCCAGCCATGAGGACATATGTATATGTGTGTGTGTGTTTTTGGTGGGACATTGTCGGAAGTTCTGGATAGGGTTGTCTACAAATAGGATCTATCTTGTGCTAAACTTTTTCGTCTGGACGAATACGTCGTATATCCGGTTCGCGTGCGCAAGTCTGGGTAACAACGACAAAAAATTGTTCACACCGAAAGTGATTTTAATGAACATCAGCGCCACTTACATATGGGTGGATTATGGAAATTCGGCTTAGAGAAAGTGTTTCGCCTGTTTTCGTCTTCCAAATCCTGTGGTATTTCCTAGAATTAGATGACAACGTTTCTTCATATCCGGTGGAGCAATGTGCACTGGATGGACTAAGGCACGGTGTTGGTAAAAGTCATCAGCTAGTGTGGAGTTGGATAAACAAGCAGAAGGAGGATGTCTTTATCATCTTCCCAGCGGCAGCATGTGTAGGGAATGTGCTGCTGCTGTTTCCCAAACAATCCCGACGGCTGCGTGTCGGAGAAGCGTTCCCTTTTTTCATAACCTCAAAGACCTCAAAGCGTAATGCGAGCGTAATGAATCTTAGTCTCCAGATTGGCTAACTGGCAGTTTAATAGAGTACCCGGGACATATGCGTGGTAGATGGACTGAGTGTGGTAAATCATCCATCTACCGGTTAATTATCTCAATCTGTGCAAACCGGCCCCCTTTTAGCGGGTGTGATGGTGGCGGTTCCGGTACTGGCACACTAGTTATGCTTTACTGGTACTTACACGTGTCGCAAGGGTGGAGTCTCTATTTTTTTTGGGGGGGTTTGTAGAATAGTGGAGTGGTTCGCATGTGTGTATGTACCTCATTGTAATATTCTATCTCGAGCCACAAACCGGTACTGACCAATGCTAGTTGGCTAGCAAAATCAAGCTACCCATAATGGTGTAGTCTGGTGGACTCGTCTGGTCAGTGGTGCGTGAAATAAGATAATAATAGTTGGCCATCCGTTGTCCTCCACCTTCACCATCATCAACCCGTCTGCGAGCAACATTTATGAGCTGAAAGTAGTGGGCTTTGTACACACTCGAACCATCCTAGGAAACTGATGGTGAGAACGCCACAGCCTAATGCAATGTAGAAGCAGCCTGCTTCACGTGTTCAATTTTGCATGCTAATAGGAAGCGTGGCACCCGCTAGCATTCGAGTGGCGGTGACGTAGCGAAGGAAATAGTAATCAGAATGTACAGCTATTTCGAAACGATGTAATAGCGTGAAGTAGTCGAGCGATGGTGTTTAGTGCACGAAATCTGTTGCTTTGCTGGCAGGCCTCGTTTTGATGGATCTTTTTTTTTGTGTTGGTTTTCATTTTGTATGTTTAACGATGTTTCCCCATCGTTTACGGTCACGCCTCGTTTTGTTTGACTGTAAATAGCGCCGGACGAAATGCGTATGAGCATGTACCATTATTTGAATAGTGTTTACGGCTGTCATTGACGATTAGTGCTGTTTGTAAACAATCATGAAAGTAATAGTGACTGGCTTGATAGATTATGTTCAACGACATTTGACCAATTAAATGCAGAGATGGGCAATGAAATGTGCCGAGACATGAATAGAAAATAACTAGATTAAGGTTTCTAGATAATGTCGATTGTTTATAATGTAGGAATGTGTTAATAGAAAGTAGGAAATAATGTCGATGCCGTAGATGTAGATGGAGGTGCCTTAGTTGTAACAAAGTTCAACAAAGTTAATAAAGAAGCAAAGTAGTGAAATAGAGTATTTACGTAGTTACGCGGATAATGCAGACTAGAGGTCGAATACTTCGTACTAAGCGACGTAGTTCTAATTTCTATCCACCAATCCACGTCGTAGAATTAATAGAATGTAGTTCTAAACATCTTTCTTCTTATTTTTTTTTTGTAAAACTCCTTATCTTTTCGTACGATTTACACACTTATTTCTAACAATTAAAATTGTTTATTTACCTTCCACGCTGATTTTAATGGTTTTGTTAACTTGAGAATTAAGTCCACTCAATTAACGCTAAGTATTTTCAAGTTTTCTGCTTCTTTTTGGCTCTAACAACCTAGGACGGCCATCGAATAACTTTTATTTATTTATTTTATTTAATTAAAGATTAATATTTCGTCTGCCTCAAGGGCTACACAAAAATTGTCTTAATAACTAAGGATGGTGAGAAGGACCATAGGGGGATTGAAAAAATTGCACACGACACTAACGAGGATGCAAGCAAGAGGAGTAACGTAGACGAGAACGAAAATGGGACACAGAGACATTATAGTCGAACAGGTGGTACGCGTTGTTGGAGGGCGATAGCGCTCTTAAAAAAGGTTCGTTTGAACCGTATCGCGTATCGGATGGGATGTGTAAGGAAGGTCTATCGCGTAGACGGCGGGATGGGGCATAAAGGGGGATGGCTGACAGAAGAGAAGGAACAACCAGATCATTGGACAGGAGACTTGCGATAAAGCATGATCGGAGTTGGGAGTGACGGGCTTCTATAGAGTCCAGCCCAAGAAGTCGACAGCGAACAGGATAGGATGGAGGGATCAGTTGATAACCTGCAAGGAAGCGACGAACAGCTACTCGTGTGAATTTTCGCTGCACCTTCTCCAACCTGGCCATTGCAGTCGAGCCTGGGGGAGACCAGACAACGGCGGCGTAGTCCAAGGTAGATCGGACCCAGTAACAAAACAAAGCCTTCAGGCATAAGGGGTCTCTAAGTTCTGAGGACAGTCTAACAATCAGACCCAGAGCTTTATTGGATTTGGCCACAACACGATCAACATGAACGTTAAAAGAGAGAGTCTCGTGCAGCCACACTCCCAAGTCTTTCACGGAAGTTACTCAACCTATGGCGGTGTCATGAAGGGTGCAGTTGTGATGGATCTTAGAAGATCTCCCAAACGAAATAACACAACATTTATCAGGACACAGATATTGGCCAATGTTAAGACACCACACGGAGAAGGTATGAAGGGCATCTTGAAGGAGACAACAATCAGCAGACGAACTCACAGGAAGGAAAATGTTTAGGTCGTCCGCATAAAGCAGATAACCATCAGGGGGGAGGGTATACACACAATCGTTAACAAATAACAAAAATAGGAGTGGGTTAAGGACACTCCCTTGAGGAACCCCAGAAGGACCTTCAAAGGAGTCGGAAAACAGGACAACACTTTAACAAGACAGCAGCTGACCCCCGACACCAAACTTTGCTAGTTTGGACATCAGAAGATCGAGCGATATCCAGTGCCAATTCCAAGAAAACCTTGAGTGCCTGTTTTCTTCTGAAAACCAGTCTCAAGACCCAACCCTTCTCTCTTTCACTCCTTTCCTCCTCCTAGGTTCCGGTTCCGTTTCCTCCTCCTAAGGTCCCGGACAGCCTCCATCGATCCATTCGATCTATTGTGATACGTACTGAGCAGGAGTGAGTGAGTTAAATCTTTCTGATGATTTAACTCACTTTTCTTTCTGATTCCAAAGAGTGTTTACAACTGTTTTGTGATTCGAATTGCAAATCATTTTTACTACCTCTTTGGGAGTTGTTATAATTAAGCTCACTCTAAAGGAGCTAATATTTGCCAGAAAGATTCGACTCGCAGAATGTTTTATCAACACTTTTGAGTGTCGATATAATTAAACCCACTCTGAAGCAGGTGCTAATCGCCAGAGATATTTAATCGGAATGAGATTTTAATTCACTTAACAGATATTTGCGAAACGCAAAGATTTTTTTAAACTCTTTTTTAATTTAAATCGCAGAGGGAGGGAATAAGAGTGAATTGATTCTTTGAAAAGAGTTATTATTCTAATATCTTGTTTGTTCCGGATGACTGCCATAGAACCTTAAGGATCTGGATTTTTTGCCCGGAACTGGAATGTCCTGAAGTGCTTCCGATTGCTTTTGGAACCGTCCGAAACCAGTTTCGGATTCATGCCTATTTTGTCCATCTCTACTTCCAAACTAATTTTCTTGGACAGTCGGTTGGGAACCTTACCCATCAAAGGAAGGGTTGACTAACAGTTGGGATTGATCTACGGGTAAACTAATTAAAGGAAGTAACCGATGGCTGGACAAGGACTCTGAAATTACAAAGCCAAAGAAGGTGGACAGTGAGCCAGAAAAATATGTTAAAACCGCAGTGTTATCATATTAAAGCTTTATTTTCAAAGTTTCTCTTTCATGTTTGATGAATCCATCTAACCTTAAAAGGGTATTAAAAATTAACGACTAAAGTGCAGCTCTTACGGACAGGATGATGCATCTGTAAAACCCCAAAACAGAAAACCAAACAAAAAAAAAAACTAAACTGCATCAGTTGGTAATTTGTATGCAAATATCATCTCATAATGTTATGCAAATGCCCAAAAAACGCTGCTCTTAACGTTGGTCGACTAATCGTTTTCCTGTTTTTTTGGGTGTGCTAACTAAATCCTATCCTAAGGCAAAAAAAACACCTGCAATTCATTACGAGGTGTAAAGGGAAAACCAGCCGTGACGATGCTATTTCCTTTACGTTCATTTACTCGGACACATACGAGCTCATCCATGTAGCTATCCCGAACAACAAAAAAAGGGAGCCCCATCGGCAGACGCTTAAGTGCAGACAATTTCACTGCTTGTTGGAAATTTATAAAATATGTTGTGCAGAATTTATGTAACGACGCACGAGAGCCCCTACGCCTTCTAGCAGCCGAGCGAGCAGCTCAAATTACACCACCCGAAAGATGCAGAGGCAGATAATGTTGGCGCGGGATTGGGATTGGGCAAAAAGCGTATTAAAATTGGGCCCAGCTGCCGGGCAGCGAATTTCTCCCATCTGCGGCCCCAAAACTGGTCGGTGGAAAGTCCACGGACATTGCCATAGCACCGGTGCATAATGGGTTTTTCGCTCCGCAACGGAACAATCGTTGGCCGTACCGGACATTGGGCCGTTTCTTCTCCGTTCTGTGTTGTGGACTGACCCGAGGTGGAAGTTGAAAGGATGCTTCGGATTGGTCCTAAAAGTAGGGAATGAAGTCCCGGCTTTAGATTCAGGATCGAATGCGTTTGGATTGCAGCGCCATTTTCGCAATCACTCACCGCTTTAGTGTGTACGATTGAAATTTAAATTTCAACTTCTGGCCTCTAGTTTATGGTGCACATGATGCCACAATGAATTTAGATGCGAAGAAATAAAGAAAAGGATAGGATTGAAAGTGCTCAGCGATAAAAGTTCTCTGCCTAGTGTAACGTCAGCATCGGTTTTTAGTACATCATTTAGGTGATGTGTAATATCCGTTTCTCAAGTCATCAGTTACTTCCGGCACGATTCTGCATGGTGGGTTGTAAATAAATATCGTCTTAATTCGATTTTTGAACAACACGAACGAGGGTGTACGCATATACCACGGAGTACCGGAAACCAGGATTTAATGGGGTTCATCTCAAGTTGACGTGTCTGTGTCTGCGGAATGATGATGATGGAGTCATTAATCATTCATTTTTCCGAGCTCTTATCCGCCCATAATCGTATTTATGCACATCACGGATACGGACCAAGCGGGATGGGCTTTTCTCCTCTGTCCAACTGCTTGTTGCATGGGTTTTGTACCATTGCGTCACTCGCGACGTGTAAATCTTTATGGGTAGAAACTTGAAGGAAAACCCCGGGAATTAGCTACTCGTGCCATCCTCAAACTGTGCGGAGTTGGATGAGATATTTTAATCTTGTTCGGTGAAAATGCTCACCCAAAAACTCGTAAACCAGTATGCCGCGAAGATGCCGCAAGGGGTCGAAAGATTAATGATAATTACGTTCACTCTCTGTTTAGTTTGTGATTTTGGACGGATTTTAACTGCTCGCCGGCATCAACGGGCGCCACATTCGTCGGAAACTGTTTCCACCTGAATGCCCGGAGGTGTTAAATATTCCATTTTTCAGATTTAATGTTTTTTTCGCTGCTTCAGGTTGCCGAGGCTTCTTCATCTTCTGCGCACTGATTTGACGTTAAACACGTTTATTTTGCGTACGTTATGGCAATTGGCAAACGGCTAAAAAGTATGAGAATTGGGCTCCATTCAGCATCGAATGCTGGAAGCACAGGATAGACTGCTGCGGGGTGGCATACCCAGGTGAAGCCTTCCAAATCTGATTCGCACATACCATTAGCGAATGGTGCTAAGCGTGGATAGAGATGAAAGTAAATGGTGCCTGACGGTTGTTAAATTTTATTTTATCGTGACAGTTTATACTCCATACGGGTGAAATTTGAAGCTTGTGTTGTGTGAATGTGAAACGAATGAATCATCAAGCGAAAGAGTGCTTATGATAACAGTGCATGGAAGAGATTTGTGTTAAACGGCTTTATCAGAACCTGCAAGACTTTGATCAGCAAATATTTCTAAAAAGTTCTTTTTCCGCTTCAAAACTAGCATTAGAATTTGTTTTAATTTCTTTAGTTTTGCATAAAACCGATGCATTTAAGTAGATAATTTTACCACACAACTTTCTAGAAAAACTAGATAAGAATTCTCGTTGATCTCGTCGCTTTAAGACACTTCAAGGAACCAAAATTACAAACAGAAAAATTCTGATTACCGTCTACTAAAGCTGTCCTGGTTAACTTCAGCATAAATCTGCTAGTATTCTGTCCATTCGCTACACTGCTGTGAAATTCTTAAAACAATACAACTAACTGACAGTTAAAAATGTGACTGTTAAAGAGCCGTTTTTATATCAATACGGCCTGGCCTGGCCTGAGTGTTACGCGAATAAAAAAAAAAACTTGCACTGTGGTAGAGGCAACGACGGCGCTTGTCTTCAAACGGCACGGTATCAAACTACGTGGTTTCAGCAATACTAGTAAACGATAATATGGCCAGCGTGAGCTAGCAGGTCGTTAAGCTAAGAAGAAGATGGGCCATCCGTGGTAGAGACAACAGCGGCGCCAGACTTCACATGGCAGGACTGGGGCTCAAATCCTAGCTGGGCCACCTCGACGGGCTATTTCGACGTAGTGAGGCTATCTAACTGACTGTCCAACTACGTGGTATCAATAAGTCTAGAGAACCCATTCCACATAGCCGGCATTACATAGACCTACTAGGACGTACTCCCCAAGAAAAAATTAAGATTTATTATCGATTTTATCCAATTTTTTATCTAATTGTTCCATCTTTTTATTTTCATTTTATTATTCTATTGTTATTTTCTTCTTTTTCCTAATTATAATCCTGGAAAAGCAGATGAGTCAATGTAATGTTTTAGCCTTAGATTACCTTTTTTAATACAAAAACCGATGGATACTTTTTTTCGTTAACAACTGTAAACCAACTCTGTAAACAGAATATAAACTTCAGTGCCTTTATTTGAATTGTTTCCCTTTTTGCCATGTTTCTCTTTCCAAAACGTTCAATACAGTAGCTTTCGCAAAATCCTTCTTTCAGCCCAAAACTTTCGCATCCCCCCATAAAGAAGATTCACCGAGCGAAAGTGAGTTGTAAAATTATATTTTTATTGCAGAATCTGCGTGTGGCGTTCATTCTGCTTCCTTTGCTTCCAAGTAACTCCTGGATCAGGAAGCGAGATGTTTTTTTTTTTTTGTGCTGTTGAAAAAAAGAAAAACCCACTCCGAGGCTTTTTGATGGTTGTTCAATCCACGATCTCGCCCGTTTATGTAGCGATAAGGTTAAAAATCACAGATGCGGAAGGTGGGCAAGAGAGAAAAATCTTTTGATGGTAAAAAGTGAAACAACCATCTAAAGGGGGTGGAGAACACTTTTGTTGTGTTTGATTTATTGTTGTAACACGCTTTTTCACACTGTGGCTTTTGAGGCACATGCGGCAGGGAAACCATTGGATAAATAAGGAATGAATATTGTCCTCGTTTTTGTAATATTAGTTCGAGTCCGAGCGACTTTAAGGGATTGTAACCAGGAATGGAATTCTGTTGAGTGTATTGTGTGCGAGGTTTAGGGAGAAGCATCAGCAGACAGGAATGTTTGTAAAATAATCTAGCCGAAAGGCCAATTTGAGCCTTTGTGTAGGATAGTAATGATTTCAAGTGCAACAAGAGCTGCGGTTTGGATGCGGAGTGAAGGAGCTATCCTCTAGGAACTAGCCTAGAAAGAGGTACTTGAGCCACATCCACGTCAGGTTGAGGGTGTTCTGCTCAACCACAGAAACGGTTGTGGAAACAATGTTAATTTTCTTTTCACCAAGCAAGGCAAATCCCCTTCGCCTACCACGAAAAACACTACCGGCGCACGAAAGGAAGGTTTCGCGAAATGCTTTTCGGATAAGTGCCGGAAATTCCTCAAATTCCTACGTACCTTCATTTTGATTTTTATGGTTATGTAACATATGCGCAGCAGGAATGTTGTTTTTTTTTCGTAAGAAAAGTAGACAAACCCCAGCGTATTACATTCGGTCCGCTTTATGGATCGCTTTGCTAAACTTGCCAATTTAAGACATGGTACCACTTGAAACATAAAGAAGTCTCTGACGGGTAGACTGCCACCGTAGACAAACTGGATTCCTCGGCATGTATGCGATTTTTTCCCTTCAGACCCACAAATACCTTTCAAAAAACGATACACCTGCGAAAGGAAAACACGAAATAGATCGAAACTAAGAGCGTAAAAACATCAAGAAGCGCAAAAATAACAAGATACACACACTCACAGAACATGCCCAAAAGGAAGGCTACTTTACTTCTTGGCTGACTTCCCCATACAAACGGCGGGCGTAACAGATTGTTTATCTGCGGTGAAAGGAAAGTTTGCTCATAAAATTGTTTATGTTTCGATGTCTTCACATCCTCTCCTCCTGGTAGCTTGATACTACCTTCTCTCTACTTCTTCCCCGACCTAGTTAAGCGTAACCGCCACATAAAGATGGTAAAAAATGACTCACTAAAGGCTCACATGAAAGGGAACATTGTGTTCCGAGGGTCTAACCAAGGGAGGAAGGCAGATGAGTCCAAGCGCTGGGGAAATAGTTTTCGGTCTCCACTGCCAAAAAAGACATCCGTACGTACTGGAGGTGGTGGTACAGACAAAAAAAATCTAACACGCAAACAAAACGTTGGTTCCTGGTGGTCCTGAAGGGGTTCCGGTTAAAGGAAAAATACCTTGCAAATCTACCCGCCAACCTCAGGGATAGTTAGGTGCTTCGGTAGCTTATGAATTTTACATTTTTTTCCTACCTCATTTTTCCCGTTTTGGTCGACCCGTGTTGTCCCGCTGGAATTCAGCAATTGAGGTTAGAATTTCGCACAGGTTTTTGGCACGGAAGCAAACAAAGTTATACTTCCATGGCGAGAAGGATCGATCGGGTGGGGATTTGATCATTGTGCAGTGGACCCGCTACTACTGTGGTGGGTCGTCCCTCCATACGCTCACTGACCGACATCCATTTAGGTGAAATATTGATTTTTAATATTGTGTTTTTCGTGTTGGTTGTTTTCGTTTCAGGTTAGTACGGTGTGACAGCAGAACAAGAAACAGGACGTGGCGTAGATTCTGTCCCGCGGACGTGCTCAAATTGCTAGCAGTGTGTCGATTGTTCGATGCTTCATTAGCGTTGATTGCGGTCACGGCGGTTGGTCCCCCACACACACACTAACCTCGGTGGATGAATCATTAGTTTCAATTTGTCAGCAAAATTGATCTTCAGTTCCTGTCCATTCGTCCAACGCTCCCGAAAAACGCAAGTCTAAACAAAAAAATCGTCTAGTAGAGTGTGAATTGTTGTTCGCAAAATTTAATATTTATGATCTATCCACCCCCGGTTGCTATGGGCAGACTTTGGGGCGCATGTAAAGGAGGTAAATCGAGATGAGGTCATCATCGACGCCGAACCTGATCCTAATTGATGCTAACTGAACCGCAGCTGTCAAAACATCTCATCATTATGCCCGACCCCATCAACGCGAACACCAACAATCACCTCTATTGACATTTACGTCTCGCTGGACTTGGATGCATCCTTTTCCTTCCCGCTTTTGGAGGCTACGCCCAATCCATCTTCCAGGGCAGAGCAGGATATAAAGTTTCACTCCGTACACATCTTAATTTATCACACGCCGGGTTTGCTGGTAGTATCACCTCACCAGAATCCCGGGCGGTAGCTCCCTGGCTGAAAGTGTAGCATCACACAAAAGTGTCCTTTTCCATTTCCTTGATTGAGAGGACGAATTATGCGCGATGGGGGAGGACTAAATGAAACCCGAATCCACACGCTCCGGTGTCCGCAAGTCCCCACTTCCTTGTCTACATGGTTCGGTTATGAAGTAGGTGTTTGCTCTTTTTTTTGTGAGCTCTGCCACTAGAACCTTTGCGATTTTGGATGGAGTGAGTTGATGGAGAAGGTCTTGACGTGGCGACTTTATGCCGACAAAAAAGGATATGCGTATACGTATTGTGTGTGAGTGTTTTCTTCCTGTTCCTACTCCACTCCAATCGCTTCAAGGCATTCACTGGCACTGGCTTGGAACACGGAGTCTATTGTTTTTTGGCCGAGGAAAAAAAAGGAAGCTTGAGAGCTTCATGAATATTTGACGAATCGTGGAAAGTGCATACGCCCGCAGACTGGATGGGGCGAATATGAGACAGAGGCTTTTTGCCAGGGAAATTCGAACCTTTCGCATTAGGCGTTCTCTCTGGTCTGGATGGGTGGCAGGTGTGTACGAGATGATTTGAAGAGTTGCAGGTGTTGGATGTCATTTATTTCCGCATCCTAAAGTGCAGGTTGAAGAATTTCTCTATTTTTCTTCGCATACTGTTCCCATAGCTTTGAGGACCAAGTTCTTTATGCGTCGGAAGGCGTTCCAGTATCGATCCATCTCTTAGAAGGTGTCACAGTGTAAGGAGAATTATGCGGAGTCCTCACTAACCGCTCCGGGAAGCTCGATAGAATGTAGCTCATATACATAGACTGCGGTTGGGATTTACGCTATTCTATGAATACGAAATGTTTAGTTGGACATACAACTTCATCAAAGTTTCTTTTTTCCATTTTAGTAAAGAAATCTCCTGTCTTTCTTTCTTGCTGTACTGGAAAATCTGTGACTCGCAGTGTATTTTGGAATATGGGAGCATATTTTTCCTCCTCCCCGGAACCGGAAACTGAGAAGCAGTCCCGAGGGTGAACCCAAAACCCGGATAGCGAGAGCGCTTCAGTGGTTTAGGAGGGGATCAGATTATTTCTTGCTTATTACGACTTCCGTACTACAAATCTGCCAAAACTTCGGACCATATCACTGCGTCAACAGATAAGCCGCCCAATAAATCTTATCGAGCTCGGTCGGTGAGGAGTTCCAGCGAAAGACTTCAAACCATCAAAGAGCTTCCTGACTAGAATTGCTAGTGCTGTGTGGTGGTGGTACAAATCCTTCTCGGATTATAATCATGTACGAACCGGTCATGTTAGCTCTTAGTAAGCTCAGGTACACGGCTCTGAGCTGTGGTAGCATGTGGTCGGATCGGCTGTATACGTTTTGTCAATAACATTACCGGGTCTTGTTCTCGACTATTACCGCCGGTCGTGGACGGTTTGTGTACCTTTTTTTTTTTTGGTTGGAGTGTGAGACCGAAAAAGGTAATCAAAACTCCGATGGAGTATCTTGGGTTTTGCAAAAATTCGTCCGGTACGTCTATGGGCCTATATGAAATATCCCAATCTTTTTCATCGCAAGCCGTCAATCTCAGAACGTGAGCGAGTGTATGGACACACATATCGTCGTTATCCATCGTATCAGTATCATCGGCAGGGGGTCTCCGTTTTTTCACATTTCCGTTCCGACAACAACTTGAGCTTTGCCAGGATCAACGGAAATGTTCCGAGAGATGATGCTATGGACATAGCAAGTAACCAACAGAAACAACCCCGCACGGTTTCGCAAGGAATAAAGAAGAATTTTTGGCGACGGTAGAAGGAGAACCAACTGTCATAACCAAAAACTCAAACGAATATGCTTAAGATGCTGGCGATGGCAGCTTGTTTGTGTCGTGGCGTGCCTGTGTCCGAGCTGGTAAGCGACTTCAATAAATAGTTACGATTGTAGTTTCGGAAATCAGAAGTCGTTTTTTTCTTCTTGGCATTGTTGTAGTCGGTATCGTACCGACCGGTAAATGGTTTTTGGACCAGAGCCAGCCAGTTAGGCTGTATTGTCGTCCAACATGTTTGGTAACGAACGTCCTTGAAGACCAAACTCCCTCTCCACAGCCATTTTCTGCTCAGTGCCTCATTTTCTCATCGCACATCGTCGACGAAAGTTAAATATCTGGAACCCATCCATTTCCCAGGGTGAAGCGGTGCAGAAACCTACCGAGAGACAAAACGCCTGATGACAAAGAAAATTATGATTATTATTGAATCATTCTCTCGCAGTGTCCTTTCCCGCTGGGGGAAGATTGGATAGTAAATCCTTTTTTTTTGCCGGCCAGTGTTTATGTTGATTCGATTTGGTTTTCTCCCCTTTTTTGGTTTGGTGGTGATTCCTTGGTGCGTGCTGTCGGTTTGGTTGGGGCGCTGAGGGTGTGGCTGAATTTATGTAAATAGAAAGAGGAAAAGATTTACCATACTTATTGGTTAGGCCGAGCGATAAAAGCACTGGCAGCTGGACAACCCAGCCCGCTGGTTTGGCGCGATAATCGAGGTGATAAGAATGGCGTCACGGTGTCTGCTTTGTGGTTAACGTCTTTGGAGAAACTTTTCTTCCGGTGCTTCTTCGCGTCCCCCTTTTCCAACCGCAACAGCTTTGTGTGGTAACGTGGTTACGAAATCGCTCCACCACACTTAGCTGTGGGTGGGTTTGTGTAACACCGACAAGCAACCCTGCCTTTATTTGGCAGGTCCGTGGATTTGAAGTTCCCTGTAGTTCCGGAGATACATTAAGCATAATTTATCGCTCTTGGCCAGTGGAACGAGGACTGCACTCGAAAAACATCCGCTCGATGGTTTGGGGCCTCACCGACACTAACCGTTGGGGAAAAGTTGAGTGATTTCAAAACCGTTTGCCCAAATCGCGCGGACTCTTTTATTTGCTCGGTGGCGGGCGGCTAAAGTGAAGCAGCAATTTATGTAATAATAAGAGCAATAACTTGCAGAACCTGTCGCGTCTGAGATTTATCTGTGGACGGGGCTTCGGGAAGGAGAAACAGAAGTGCTTTATTTCCGTGACAACAGCCGTAGCGTGGGTCCGAGTCGGTGGCGAAATTATGAGTGGGCCCTCCCCGTGGGCCGTTCTTGACAACGATTGTTTAGGTGCAAGAATAATGATGCGCCATTTTTCAACACATTGATTTCGGGTGCGTATGTATACATAAATACAATGAATGTCGGAAGGGCGCAATGTATACATTTTTTATTCGCTACCTTGCAGCCCACCAGATGTGAACGGTGAACAGCTGGCACAGGAATGCGGGCACGTTCCGACATCATCCCGGTTGTCTAGTTTCTTGCACCGAGTAAAGCAACATGGCATTTAAGCAAGAAATTATTTTCTCTTCCCTGGCGAGTGGGTTGGTGATGTGGAAACTCGCTTCGGAAAGAAATGTGATAAATCGAAGCATACACACACACAAAAAAAAAAAACGGGAAAAACCGGGATCATGTTTGTCGAAATCACGACTCGTTCCGGCGGCAGATTTACCGTCTTTACGTGACGGGGTTTACTGAAACATGCTAAATACGTGAAAAGTCTGCAGTGTGTGTCTGCAGCAGCTTTTCCGGGTGGAGGTCGATTCGATTCGGTGAAATTTGATATTTATTTAAGGTGTGCAAACGATTCGATTCCTTTATGGTGCAGATCGTTGAACATTAACGAAAAATCTCAAAGATATTCCTTTGCTAGTTTGTATTGAATTTCTTTCGCTACAGAGTTAAAAGTTTCATTTCACAATTAAATTTTTTTTACACAATTTATTATATTTCTATCTCTTTTTTATACTTCTTCTTCTTGGCTTAGATGACCTTTTAGATGATGTCAGTCAGCTAGTGACTTACTAGAGTTATTGTTTCCACGTCAGTTGGATAGTCAGTCCTCACTAAGGGGGAACGGTCCGTCTTTGAATTCAGGTCCTGCCGTGTGAAGACCCTCGTCGCTATTGCCAGCACAACCGAACTGCCCTATTCGTATTGCAAACTACGAATACTGAATAAGAACACTCTACTCTCTCAAATCGACTGTTGGAGGGATCTCAAATCAGTCACTCCAAGCCGGCTGTATGGTTCTTTAGACTTGTGATAATTCCTCAGTCGAATTGCTGATGTTAGTTCTACTTTTATACCTGAAGTTACGCAGCATGTTTATTGTTTGGCCATATGCATGGCTAGGACTCTTGAACTTCAAGAACTTGTCGGAAGTTCAATCTCTTCTTTCTCGTTTAATAACCTCTGAGGTTATCCCGGTCATATAATGTTTTAATAGACTTAATAATACTACGTATTTCGATAGTCATTCCTCATCACGAGAATAGTTTTGTTTCGTTTGTTTATAGAGGCTTTGAGCCTCTGAGATTACATTCACTTCTTGTATGTTTTTCTTTTTCATGACTTGCTCTGGTTTGGGCATATCTAGTTGACAATGATAAGGTCTCCAATTCGTTTCCAGTAAACTCCATCTAGTGCTGCAGTTTTCCACCCATAGCTGCTTCCGATTTCTAACAGGTTCGACTCTAGCTGTCCAGCTGTCAGCTAACGATGTGCTCCTTTAAACTTCGTGCCGAATGGGTCGCTGACGATTACCTTCCTGATGGTGCACGAGTCATGCTCATCGCGTATCCCACAACCGTCAGGATATTTGCACCATCAAAGAGCACAGTTAGTTCGAGGTTCCTTCTCCTTCGCCACACGCCCTGCTCGTACACACCGTCAAAGATAGTACTTAGCACCCGCAGTTCGAAAATGGCGAGTGTATTGGGGTCCTCCGCCTGAATAGTCCAGGACTCGTACCCGTAGAGGACTACCGGACGTAACAGTGTGTGATATATCGTACGTTGTTAGGTTAGGTTAAGTTAGGATCATACAAAGGCTACAGAATGTCTCTACCACCTCTAGATCGTCGTCAGATGTCTGTCCGATGATGTCGATGTCATCCGTGAAGCCTAAGAATTGGAAAGATCGGGTGAAAATCGTGTCTCGTATGTCGAAGTCCGCATTTTGCATGATCCTTTTTTCTTGATCTTTCTTGATGATATTGGGGGTGTCTTGCAATGCTTCTCCCCCAACCCCCAGTTAATTTAGCAATATGACCCATCTTCTCAAGCGGTTGGGATTCTCCGTATACCGTATAAAAATATGTTACCGTCCTTTGACACCATGGACGTGTTGCGTCGGAGTAGAGTATGTAAAGCCAATTATGTCCTTTAAGAAGAGTCAGATTCAACCCATATCATAACAGTATTACTACAAACACTGACAACAGAACTACTGACGACTTATGAGGGTCAATTTTCATAATACATAACGAATCAGAATAAATAAGGACTGCATACTTCCAGATGCCAGAAATCTGGGACTCGTACAAACAATATGAGCGTTGAGAGGATTGATAACTTCTGTTTAAATATTTCATGTCGCTCTGTTTGTGTTCAAATACTCTTTAACATTAGTACGAAGGACTCCTCTAATTATACGATAATCACCGATTCATAGTATTGATTACAATTCAATAGTAAGCAACATAATCAAAACGCTTCCTTCTGATAGACTTCTACTGAGATATCTCCATGTATACTTACCAATACTACATGCACTCATAATAGTAGACCTTCCACTGCAATAAGGGTGTGTTTTACACCCTTCAAACAAAGGAGCAAATAATCACCGAAAACAACAGAGGAACACTTTGCACGTTCCAGACACCCGTAAAAACTGCACGGCGCACAATGACCCAACCATCCTATTGATATCGCCACACATTCCCACGATAAAATAACCATTTGTCACGGTACCGGAGACTGCCCCGTGGGGCCACCGTGGTCCCTCACTTACCTGGTGGACAATAAAAGTTAACCCATTCGATCCCCGGTGGTCGACCGTTAGGGCACGCACCTTGGAAGAAATAAAAGCTCACCGCAGAGCCATTACCGTGCACCACGAACGAAAATTGCTTGTCGATTGGAGGGTGCCGCTGCTTGCTTAGTAGCAATGGCCATTTCCAGTGGCTGGCTGTGCCCCTGACAACAGCAATTGAACCACAAGAGGGCAGTTATCGTTGGGACAAATATGTTAATGACTGTCAGTGCGTTAAATTGATCGTCTATAAAAGTCTATTTTAATGAATTTTTACTGTGGGTGTCGTGTACTGGGACGTGTGATGTAAGCGGATGGACAACGCTGGATGAGCAGGTTGCAGCAGTTTTACACCTTAGTAACGGTGCCGGAGATGGAAGAGCAGCATCCTTTCGTACATTGCAGATGAAATATAACGAAATCGAAACACAGCCGGGTAGGAGAGGGATAACAATCTCGTCTGTAAAATGGGAAGTGAATTAAATTTTATGTTCCACTATTAATCTCGGCACTTTGTTAGTATCAAGTCGTGGGTTTGAAGTATCTTTTTGGTAGGTTGTTGTTTTTTTTTTATGTGTTGCTGCTTCATGCCCACTAATGGATCAGTAATTGAATCTGTTTGTAGCAACATGTTGCCGCTGATTGGGTGTAAAATGCAAATTTACCCGATTTCGACAGCGTGTGTGTGCGTAATTAAACTTGTGCTATTGCACGCTGTTGTACAATTTTCCGCACCAACTCCTAGCGGCACTGGAAGATGGGAAAGTCTTGTGGGTGGAGAATGGAGACACCATTTTCCTATACTGAGAGAGATCCCACGGAGATCCTTGCACAGGAAGAAGGGAAGTTACAAATGGCGCGTAATAACGGCAAAACCCGTGTAAATGGAATCAATTTCGGGCCACGGTATATTGCAACATTCCCGCGGACAACCAGATCGATGAGTGCCCGTTAGCGTGCGGGGGAATATGTAGGGAATATGGATTTCCAAGGAAATGAGCATCCATTTGTTGCTTGCGGTACATTGCTTACTTTGCGCACATCACTAGCATTCGGTAGATAGCCGCCGTGATTGTAGTACCTTTCATCGCAGTACCTTGCGGCACTTCCATTTCGCATCAAGGAAAATCTAATCAGTGAGCAGGAAGCCTGATGCTCTCACCTTCCTTCGTTAGGGGCGAACACGGGCGGACCTTATTGTACGTTGCACACACATATTGTCTGCAATCCGTCACCAGCACGGCCCGTATCCTGTGTGCTCCGTGTGAATAAGCTCCATCTGCGGTCGTCTATTTGGTGATGGGGAAGAATCATTCATAGCCGGGCCGGGGGAAGAACACGAGGAAAAACAAAACTGCTCAGCAAGAAAGCCATGCATATTAGATGTTATAAATATAAAATGTAAATAGTGTTTTCAATAAATAAAACCCTCTTTACATTCCTCACAACAAAAGGAGTGAGTCCGTGTTTCTTCCGGACGTTGAGAATAGATGCCCACGCTCTGATCGAAGCATTTTCACTAGCATTCAAATGAGATGCCATAAATCTTTACCGCCTCAACACGTACGATTTTTTTTCGGGTGTGTGTGTGGCTGGAAAGGGCAAGCATTGATCGTTTGCAAAAGCCGATGCGCTAGCCTGATGTCGCTGGTAAAAGATCAACCAAAGGACGAAAAGGAATCCTTCGCATGGGAGCTGCTAAAACGAGCAATTTCCTGCCAGAAGCGTCAGGAACTGTGGCAATTGTATCCCCAAGAAGAAGAAACCACTGTCTTTTTGGCGAAACGGATTGTAACTGTTACACGACACGAGTGTCGTCCGGTTGTGACTTGGCGTGGTACAACTCTCCCAACTGCAAGGGGTTACAGTTTCTGCGCGCGTGTGTCGCCATTGCTGGCACCGTGTCTCTGGGGACGGTTGTGGAACGATTCGCGCAAATGGCAACGGTGGCCATTACGCCGATCAGATCCGAAACACGCTTCACCAAACGCTACAAGCGGTGCTTGTACACCGAGCCGTACCGAGGCCGACGGAAAAAGATATTGGAATCATCTCCCGACAGTACCTTTGATTTATAGCCGGAAATTGATTTGATTTGCTTCTTCCGGTTGCCTTCTTTTCGTTCAAATCCGCTTCGCCAAAGCCGGCGAGAGATTTTTTTTCCAGCAAACCTTAGTTGCGAGTGCCTCATGTGTGTCAAGATGGAGAAATTCAGTTTTTTTCTCTGTTCGTTTCTTCCCTCCAGTCACCCGGATTTTACTCCATTTAAGCTACCGTAATTTGTCGAATTTATGCACCGATGTTTGTAGCGAAAGGGTAGTGAAACAAATTGTGTGTGGCGTACCTGTTTGTGTTCTGTGATGCGGTGTGGCAATGGTGGCTTTCTATTGAATTTTCACCCGTGTGGCGTCGTACGAATTGGCATCCAATGTTACTTTTTTTTGGTTGCTTCTAGCAAGGGTGTTGTGACTTAACGTTGTGCTTCAGTCGGTTGGAGGAGTCGGGTGGTGGAGCTTTTTGGTGTAAGTGAAATCTATGTCCCCCTCGTTCTGGGACGTTCGTGTAAAGGTGTGAATATTTTTATTTGAGAATTTGTTTTTTTTTCTTATCCGTTTTTCTTCCCTCAGACTGGCCTGGCTTGAAGCAATATATCAGTGTTAGGTATGAAAATTTAATGGCAAAGCTGGCGTACACTGGGATGATTGTATTGCATTGTTTGTATGAATCTTCATAGATCTCGTGTCACGGAATAAATCACGCAAGATGCTTGCAGCTTGATGAATTTTATCAGACGAGAGTCTATTTTTTATTGTTTGCTTTTCGTTTGTTTTTGAGTTTTTGAAATGGATTTAGTTTTTGGCTCTTTAACACTACAACTATCGCGATTTTAAGAGTGCAACTCTACCGCAACAAGGGAAAATGAACAAGAAAACAAATGCTCAATACGGGTAAAATATGACTGGATATTTGTTTTAGTTAGTAGACTTAGACAAATGAACTCATTCACTCACTCATGTAGGCCTGCTCTTTTAAAGAGCACGGCTTAGTGACATGGCTTGGTCAACAATAGATCTCCAGGATACTTGATCCCTGGCTGCATCTTCCCATTCATGTAGGCACCCGATCTCCGACAGGTCACCCTTCACCTGATCCAGCCAACGAACTCGCTGTGCTCTCCGGCGCCTCGTGCCGAACTGGGGGTCGCTGACGAGCACCTTCTTGGCGGGACATGAGTCCGGTATCCTCATAACATGCCCCAGCCATCGTATCCTGCCGGTCTTTGCTACCGTCAGGATCCCTGGCTGCATCTTCCCATTCATGTAGGCACCCGATCTCCGACAGGTCATCCTTCACCTGATCCAGCCAACGAACTCGCTGTGCTCTCCGGCGCCTCGTGCCGAACTGGGGGTCGCTGACGAGCACCTTCTTGGCGGGACATGAGTCCGGTATCCTCATAACATGCCCCAGCCATCGTATCCTGCCGGTCTTTGCTACCGTCAGGATGTCGGGTTCTCCGTATAGCTCAGTAAGCTTGTGGTTCATCCTTCTTCTCCACACTCCATGCTCGAACACACACCCAAAAATGATCCGGAGGATGCGACGCTCAAACACGCCAAGAGCGTTTGCATCCTCCGCTCGGATGGTCCAAGACTCGTGACCATATAGGACCGCCGGGCGATTCAGCACGTGATATATCTCACAATATCGTGCGGTCTCGAAGTCTTCTGGATCTCAGCAGACGGTGAAGGCCGTAGTAGGCACGATTCCCCTGAACAATGCGCCTCCGGATTTCGCTACTGACATCGTTATCCGAAGTTACGACAGTCCCAAGATAGCAGAACTCCTCTACTACCTCGAGGTTGTTGCCGTCAAGACAAATGAACATTTGGTGTATAGTTGCTAACCCCAGCATTGAGCTACTATCAAAAAGATCAAGTCAATAAATTCTATCTTATTATGATGCAATCTCGTAGATTCAGAGTGTTCACAGCAATATTATCAAAGCACATGACTTGTTACTCATGAAACTGTGATATTTTATCTCTTATTTTGCTATGGAAAAGAAGTTATAAAGCTAGGCATTGCTGCCTGTTTGCTATAGAGATTCACCTTTTATTCATTGCTTTTTACTTGCTGTTCGGCTTTCCCCTTGTTTCCAATTTGACTTGTGAAGGTAGAATTGCCCATGACGTAACGTATTTTTAAATTCATAGAAATGAACATTCCATTGGATTTTTCAATCCCTTCATTGTTTAGCTTTGTTTGAAGATCTTGAGAAAATTGCATCCAGCAAGAAATTAATTATAATTCACTTTTTGCCCGCAAGATAAAAAAGATGCAACATGTGCCTTGTGTATTTTGGTATTAAATAGTAGCCAATTAACCTATTGGCGGAGTTGGCGACCCTTAGGAGATCTCCCACGATTACAGAGGTCCTCCTCGGTTCAGTTTGTGGGAAGTACCCACTGGCATGTGTCGAGAAAAATGTGAAAATTACCTTTCTGGCCCCGTCATTTTGGTGTCCTCTACCGGAAGGATCATTAAGGTTTGCAACGGGATGGTGCACCGGCCTTCAAGGTGAATATCATCCAAGCGTGATGTCGCGAGCATTTTACTGATTTTCTCGATAAAACTTTGGACCAAGCCGAGAGATATGGTACGAGATGTCGGTGAACCGGGTGCGTGCCGTGTGCAATTCGTTTGGGAAGTGTTACAAGCTCGTTATAAACCCTAAAGGAGTTGTTCTCCGAGCTAATATGACCAAAAACTTCACAATAAACATTGTTAGACTTAGAAAAGAATATCTTTTTTTATTTTCTTATAGAAAATATTTTCACTGGTTTAATAACTTGCTCACGTCCACGAGAATGTCCACGACTAACCACGAGGTTGGTAAGAAAGTTTCCAAGTGCAGGCCGTTTCGAATAGAATTTGAACCCCGGTTCTGCCGTGTAAAGACCGGCACCGCTGTTTCCTCTAATACAGGACCACTCACAATGGCATGATGTCACATATTATTGGGAATTCTGAACTAATAATTCTTCTCAATTTGATGTCCATACATTAGTCTCTTTTCGAGCTTCTTTATATGGCCCATTGCATCAATGATGACTGCATTGGCGGCTTTAACAAAACCGGCCCCGAACACGCTATGGGACACAAATTATTCCTTGCTTTAAGACTTCTTAAAACCCAATTAATTAAAAACAAATTATTATAAAAGTTGAATAGTTCTTGTCACAAATCTATTCCATCCCAGAAAAATGCTTTATTGGCTTTTAAATGATTGAAATGGAAATAATGTACATCTGTAATCATGAATCTGAAATTATTTAATCGTTCATCCATGGTTACACACACCAATTGATAGCATAAAACCGGAGCACATTAAATTAATTTAAAATACTCTGCGTAACATTATAAGCATTCATTACTTAAAATAACACGACTCACACAACTTTGTGTTGATTAAAGCGTGTGTATTTACTAACGGAAAAATTGTCTTTTGTTCTACAGAGCTGTTACGATAATTATCGCATCTCTGTGAATTATGGCCAAGTAATAAAATGCAGCCATCATCAAAAGCAACAAATACAGGCATAATTGAAATTGATACGAAATCATTTGGAATGAATTATTCTTTCAATAAGCCACCCCATAACGATGACCAACATTTCATTTCCAGTGGTTTTTTTTCCGTTGTATTTCCACAAAAAGAAAAAAACCGCATAGAACACACATGCCTCACACTCCCAAGCGCTAGAAAAACGGGACGGCCCTCTCATCCCTCCAAAAAAGTTAGCCAGGAACGGAAATGAAAACCAAACATTATGATACGGTCCTCACATCGATGTGAGGAACCATCGGTGTCTGGCGCAAGGACGGACGGTCAAGCATGCAAGGGTTTGTGGCACACGTGGAGTTGGTGTATTGTTTGCAATGATTACGGCTTAATAAATTTCACCTCATTGGGATGAGTTCGGACGATCCAATCTGTAGAACTCAGGGGGGTTTGTTCTAGCCCAAGCGAACAACGAACATGACGACGGCGATGACTACGGTTGAACCTGAACGTGTTCAACGCATCCGTACGTATTTAAGGTTAATGCGACCGTAAATCATGAATATGAATAATATGCAGTGATGGGGTGTGGACAAAACTTGTGCATTCCGTGCTCAGAGAGCCAGTCCCGGCACTTCCGGTAACGGGGTTCACTGGCCCGAGCGTAACGGGTTCCATTTTCAACCTGGTTTGATTTTTGCTCCAAAACTTCACTATGAGTATTCGGACTGAAATTGAGGTTAATAAAATTAAACTTAAATCCATTTTATACAGCAAATGCAGTCCATTTTAGCCCGTTTAAGCAAACTTTGTAAGTGCTTGCTTCAAAAAATAAACAAGAGACGTTTGTTCATTGATTGCTGTAATTAAAAGTCTTCAGATTTAAAGAGACATTTTGGAGTAAAAACTTAAATTTCCTATAAATTATTTATTATACTCGAACCACCTTTTTGACCACATTCTCGTGTAGCAAATGCCACGCACGAACTGTCGATGCATAGTTAGGCAAGTCCATAAATAAGGGTTGATTTTGAAGTGGATGTGTATGTGAGTATTTAAACAAAACGCACCGACGCAAACACTTGTCGATACGCCACCGATCTGCATACAACACCCGGCCGTGGTATTAATCGTCGTATCATTACCACCACTGTCGTTTCGCTTTCAGCAAACAAAGTTTTCCCCCAGCTTTCATTAGGAGTGCAAAACCGTATTGCAACAACCCCAAGGGTTATGGTTTGCTTACCCCTTACCCGTTGCTGGCCCCCGTAACGTGTGGTCACATACCTAAAGCCGTGCCACCAAAATTGAATTTAATGTAAACGCGCTGAAATCAAACGAAGGACTACTCCCTTGCTTTTACGACACCGTGCACCAAGCGCTAGAGGCATCCAAAATCTGTACCGAGCAAACTACGGGGGTTCCCTGGGTCACAAAACCGGCCTTACAACAAAGCGGCAACGTATCTCTCTTTCGACGTGCTGGTACGATATGAATTATGTAACGAAAACAATAGAATTTGAAATTTATGCATACTTGAAGGAGGTCCGAGTATTTTCGCTTCCACACCGAACCAGGGGTGACAAAGTTAAAAGGCGTTGTAGCGTTCTGAGCAGCGCGTGAGATGGCTAAGCCGGTGGAATTTCCGTTGACAGCGGTTACAATATGGAAATTGTTGTTTTTTTGGGGAAAATCTTTTGCGAAAGTTCAACAAGACAGTGCTGCACAAGCAAAGGATTAGGGTGCTGGCACGTAAAAGCGTAGAGCTTGTAAGATGAAGCGGATTTTTGGAATGGAAAAAAGCCTATTGAATGTTTAACTATGGATACGATGCTGTGATAAGAATGTTGTTTTAAACGAATAGTATATTTTGCACAATTTAACGATTGTTTGTACCTTGTCTTGCTCTTGTTTCAGATATCCGTCTGTGATGACTACAGCTTACCGATTGACTTCGTAAAGAAACGACCGTCCAGTTTTGATCCTTGCCTCGTACAGCATATACCAACCAATTGGGCCTCACCAAGTCCACAATCAGATCATGTAAGTATCTTTTCAAAAGTGAAAATAGAATAACTTGTCCTTTAAAAAAAAAATTATTTATAAACGGTAACGCCTGAATATTGCTTTGTGTGCACCTGGATGTATGCAATACCTCTTTAAAATTTGCCGATAACCTGTTAAAGTTATTCCGGCGGCTCCTGTTCAATAAAAAGGCTCGACAACCAAGCAATTGCATACTTTGAGGCGTTGCAATTCTAAACCAAAGCTAACAAAAATTAACCACAGACCAAAAGTAACCTTCATCACAAACAAGTAGTTCGTTTCGTTCATACTGGTCATTGACTGTACGTAATGGATCATAATTAATCAACTCTTACTTACAACTCGTGAATGGTGGCGTTTTCCAAGCCGTTGGCAGAAAATCAAATCATTGCCTTGTTGGTAAAACAACCCCAGCTTGTTTGCCCCAGCTGCACCAGGCTCCAACCACTTGTAAAAGGCAGAAGATACCGTTTAATCATAAACACTCCACATTTTATCGTTCGCCGCACATTGAAGAACGTCTCGTGCTTGGATTCGCTTCTTGCGGTCGAACGATCGCCGCTCTAGCCAACCTTTAGCTACGGCGGTACACGTCTGAATCGCCCGTGGTGCAAATAATTACTTTTTAAATGGACAAAAAATTGAACTACCATAATTTAATTGAATTAGAATTTAATTAAAACGCAAATAAATTACTTTCCCAGTCGGATACGGGCGTGTGTTATTGTTGCGCCGGTTGCGCTGTTGTTGTGGCCCGGCGCAGTCGTACGTTACGGAAGATACATTCACCTGAAGGCAATAGTAGGAAGGAAGTGGAGCATTCGAGTGTGGCATTTAGGTGCGTTTCGGATTCACTTCTAAGAGAGGCCCATGGGTGATTTTGTGGCCGCCATCCAGTAGAGGTGAGATTGTATGTGCAATACGCATTGGATGGAAGGTGATTGTAAATAAATTATGAGACGTGCTGGGTCTAGGAGTGTTGGAATGTCGATTGCGCTGGAGCAACAGCGCTGCATGGGTTCTGCATGGAATGATGAATTATTCACGGCATGTGTTTCGAAATACTTCACATTCGCATGCGAAAGTTGTCTGCAAAAAGATGGATGGATGGACACGCTAAAGCACAACTTCTCACATCCAGCACCAGATTAAACAAGCGGTTTTCTTCGCGGCTTTACTTCAAAGCACACCCTACACTCATACACTGTGTGAGAAGAAATTAAAGCTTAATTGGATGTCAGCTAGATTAAGCCCGCACTCACCTGCTGAACACCGTACACTCCATGACAGCGCGATGAGCAAGGGTCACCGTTAATCGCTTCCGACAGACTCGATTCCATCGTGCAACGCACTCTATTACACCTGAGCTCGGGACAGCAAAATGTGTCCCGTGCTTCAGCAGCATCTCGAAATTAGCGGTAGGAAAAGTTTTTCCACCACTCAAACCGAAACTCATTAGACGGGCGTGTCGATAATGTTGTGCCGGTGGGTTAATGGAACGTATTTCGGTGGTAAAGAAAAAAGTGGCCAGCTAAATTTAACTAATAATCGTAAAAATCAATATTCATTGTATTCGTGAGACTGAAATGGATACAATGTGAAGAGGTTGATTTTTTGTTGCTGTTGTTGTCGGTCGATAACAGTTTTCGATTCTTTGTTGAGCTTTTGCACATGGATTAACTAGGATTAAAATGCTGTGAGTTTTCAGAGCTTTATTTTCTCTAACTGATTTTTAACTGAGATAAAGCCATACTACGGGTCAATTGCCTCAACCAACGAGCATGTGTTCAGAATTCACTACGCCTAAAGGTATGCAATACCAATTTAACGATTCTTTTTTAGCTGCGCGAGGAGACATTTTGACATCGGCGACCCGTACCGACCCGTTTTTGGGTCGTCTAGACCCTGCCTGGAGGTTTTTGTTATATTTTTTGTGCCTAGAATATTAAAAACGTCATAGTTTACAGTCCCCACTGAAACAGGAGGTCAATAGGATTGGATTGGATTAAAGATTAACGCGACGAAGACGAAATAGCTGCTTGCTAGAGGCCCTGACCGTGATAGAGCCCGACTCGGAAGCAAAGAGATTCCTGCAACCACTCCGACTCCGACGTATAAAAACCGAATTCAACTGCGGACAAATTCCAGAGTAAACTCAAAAGCCAACTCAGGATCCAGAGTTAATTCCGAAGCTGACTCCGCAGTAATCTCCAATTTTAAATCTGGATTCTACTCCACTGAGTGCACTGCGAAATCAACTGCAATTTTTTTCGGATTGCTCCCTAGAAAACTACCTATTTTAATTCGGATTCACACCCGAAATCGATATCGCTGTAAACTCCAGAATAATTCCTGTCTCGCCTCCACATAGTGTACAGAAACATCCAAATCCAAATCTCCAACACAGATTCAATTTCCTCGTGCTGTATCAATTATAAGTTGGCTTCATAATTTTATTGTACAAAGATCATTTGCTAACTTTACTTCCTCCCAATCGTTTTTGCTTTTGAGAAAAGTGAGTATTCAAGTCAAGTATTTAATGCAAATTAGACCGCTTTTGAATGCTCGTAAAGATCAAAATCAAAGGTGAATCAATTTTCATTAAATTAACTACAAGAAAAAAGCTTAAAAATTAAAATGTTCCATCTTTTCCAACAACCTACCGCATCAATATGAAATACCATTTAATTCTTCAATTTTCAAATAATGTTTTGCAACTCAGTGCCTAAAAGTATGCAATGGTGTGATATTTTAATAATTTGTTAAGTGAGTCCTGCAATATTCCTCGAGGATCTTTTAACACAGTTATCCTTTTACACTTCAAAAATGAATCATCTTTATACATGATGTTGAAGCAAAATAACAAGTTTTCAATTATTCAGGCCTAATTTCAAGGAGGATTCAATTTAGGAGACCTAAAAATTCGTGTAAAAAATACCATTCCCATGCTCAAATAACATCAACTTCATATCTAATCCCCCGCCAAAAAAATGGCAAAAGTGTGAGCTATTTTCTTATGACGTAAATAGCGCTCCGTTTAGTGCAATCGATAAATTTGAAAGACAACATATGCAGGCAAAGCGGCAAATGTCTAAAATGCCCTTATCAAAACCGTGCACTTGCTCATCGTTTTGCATACCGGACTGCACTTCACAATGTTTCCCCCGGTCATATTCTTCACTCACTCCTTGATATCCACATCCGGAGTATGAGTTTTTCCCTTCATTCTTGCTTTGTTCGCTAAATATAGCGACCAAGTTGCAGTGCTTGGAGACCTTGGAGTGTCTTCTCCACCTGGAAATATAGAGAGTGCAGTGAAGTGCGCCTAGAAATAACCAACGCTGGAAAACCGACAGCATAACCATGTGGAATCTACTAGATTTTTTTTATAGTTGATCCTTCCATTGGTAATATGTGTTCTTTCTGTTAGGCCGTGTAGGAGAAAATGTGCTGTTGTGCTCGTTGTTTGCAAAAAATTCCAACGCCGAGGTAAAGTTGCGTTGAAAAACAGTCTAGTGCAGGTGTTGGATCCGTGTACTTACCTTCCATTGATTCCGAAGCCTAGGCAACCGGGCATACAGATCCTGCCGACGACCATCAACGACAGGCTGCTAGAGCTGGTATTTCCAAAGCGCGGAATCAACCTCCAGTAGCAGTCGCTAATGACGGTCTAGTCGGTCTTCTGCTTCCGAACGCAGCAATTTCGAACCGAAAAATCGAATCGGCCGGAAGCTACAACAAAAGGTATTTCTCGTTTGGAATGCGTTGATTCTTTTTTTTTTGTATTGTTATCAAGAAGCCACGTTCGGTCCCTGGACGGATATTGAGGGTTCGTTGGCGATCGTTGGCAGGAGAGTTTAGTGGAGAAGTTATTTCTCTTTTTGCATTGTTATTGGTTTCGTCTGATGTTGGCTGAATATCGCAAAACGAATCTCTATCCCGGAGATGGGGCGATGGGTATGTGTATGTGCACATTGTTGCTATTTGCTAAATGGGACTGAAGTCGATTTCGATTTCCTCTGCGTTCTACACGCAGAGGAAGCACTTCACCAAACGCTCGCACGTTCACTGCTTCCCAACCAAAAGTCATCCGCAGCTCAACCATTGCTGCCAAATGGGATGAAGTGAGCAAGTCTTTGGTATTTCGATGGTATTTTGTTAGAGCAAAAATTTATAATCGTTCAATATTGGGTTTTAAATATTTTACACACGGTTAGTTCCTGGCCCTGCCGACAAATCTACCAATCGACCAAGCACGGCTAGATAGTTACAATGGGACCGGGATTTTCCAATAATGGCCTCTCGCGCTCTTACGGTCCATGCCTTTATGTCCACAATTTGTCCCCTTAGCGATTCCTTATCGAGATGTGGAATGAAGCTTGGATTTTTTTTTCGACTTTACCCTCGCGTTGCTATGTTGTTGTACTGACGCTGAATATTAAATAGCTGTGCCTCGCGACCGTCCCACCCACGGCGGTAGGGGAAAGTCATCCGAAATAATGTTCGATAAATATTTCATAATGAGAACTCGAGGTTTACATTCCACTCGCAGGACGTGGAAAGAGCTAATTTGAATGAGTCTTTTATAGGAATCTTTTCCCCTCCACAAGCACAACACTAAGCAATTGCGCTTGGGGAAATCGTAATAGGGAAATTTAATTAAATAAAAGAAAATAATTCCTCCCATATGCGGCTGCCCTTCAGGCTCCCTGACCAGCGCGAGCACCATTTTTAGCGCTAAATAATGTACACCACAATGGGATGTTTCGGTATCACACCTCTTTTCGGCGTACAGGATTAACTTTAGCTGCCAGAGTTTCAATTTAAATTTATGTAAATTGTGTTAGCGACCGTGTTTCGGATTTGAGCTGTATACAGGCTGAACTAGGAGGTGACTCGTTTTTTTTTCCATTTATTTTTCGTTCGGTGAGAGCTAACCGATCGGCGATAATATCGGGAA
Source organism: Anopheles maculipalpis (assembly GCF_943734695.1). Taxonomy (NCBI): domain Eukaryota; kingdom Metazoa; phylum Arthropoda; class Insecta; order Diptera; family Culicidae; genus Anopheles; species Anopheles maculipalpis. The sequence continues at coordinate 75,321,073 of NC_064871.1, read as the reverse complement.
AACTTTTGGCCCTCGAAAAATATTGTAGCGCTACGCGCGCGCCCATCGTGTGATATTGGTATCTAAATATTCATGAACCTAATCGAATTAACCCGCGTTGTAACGCGAAGAAATTTATTCAATTTTCCATGTTCACGGGGACACGGGGGGAGTGTCACGCGTAATGCTGAAGAGCTCAAAAATTGCAAGCTTTTGGCAAACACCTCCCGCTTGCTGGCAACACGATATCACGAAAAGGGAATCATATTCCACAAGGCCAGGCGCGGCGCCTCAATATGATTCGCGCCTCAGTTTGGAGGATTGCATGTTTCTGTTTACACCATAAATTAAAATTGTCATAAATTACCCACCCAGCCTTCTTACCCCGGGGGAGGATCAAGATGTCACCTTTATAGTACGCTTGGCGTGCTTTCAAGTCGAGTGGAAAGTGGAAAAACTGCACACAAGCGTTCCGTTTGCTTTTGGGACCTCCCGTCACGCAGAAGGTGCCTGAACCAATTCCTTGTCGCAAAAACCCCCTCGCGGAGCGGAGGATTTGCACTATTTGATGTTACACGGCGGCACGGTTCACGGTTTTGGTGTGGCTCGCGTGAATGGAAGCCCCAACGGGTACATCAATTCACACATGGGCGGACCACACGGCACGACATCCGTAGGCCGCCGTAAACCTCCGAAACGGTGTGAAGGTATCGACAGGGGATGGGTAGGATTATGAGCGAGAGATACACCACGACCTAAACGGGTCCCTCGGGGTTGTCGATGGTACTGTCGATGGTATGTGTACCCCACTGGAGGGGTTAGGAGATAATCGATTTTTGAAATGTTTATGGTTGGGTAAACTGGGATTCAATACAGCGGGAAAGGTGAGTTCGTATCGTACCTTTGGGGTTTGAATGGTGTTTTTATAGTTTGTCTCTGAGTCCCTTTCGGAGATAACATCGGAATTGATTTTTTTTCTCTCTTTTTCGTTAGGTGTATTGAAATATAAATCCTCCACATCAGTTCCTTTAATTATTGCTAGTGATAAAAGTTGCTATAAACACGAGTAATTCTTTTAATGTTCGGTTTTCTTCTTCTGATCGTTTTAGGTTTCATTTCTAGAACCATTAATACTGCAACAACCATTGTCAGCGGTTCCGACCATCGTCAACAATAGCATACCGGCAAGCGCAACACTTACATCGGGCATTCCAGCAGGTGGTGGTACCATCGGTCGTCCATCGCTTCCCTTAGTACCGTCTGCTTCCGGTCCATCCCTGTGTCAGCCGCAAACGGTACCGGATGCAGCGGCTACTGCTGCCGCCAATACTGTCGCCATCAAGACACTGGAAGAGATCTTCGACACGCATCGCAGCTATAAAGCTACCGGGAGACACCGCGCAAGGAGTCGTACCCGCCGACCGGACAGTGGTTCGGAGGTGAAATATATAAATCAAAATTTTAGTTCCGGTAAGAACAAAGCATGTCGATTTATGAGAAACGCTGCTAATCCTTTGTGATGTTATGAATTCCAGGTTCATCTGCACCGGTGTCCTCGGAGGAGGAGGACAACGACGAAGAGGAGGACGAGCTAAGTAAGATACCGGAGCTCAACTCTCCGGATAGTATATCGGACGATTTGGTACAGCCACTTCCACTACGCCAAAGCCCGGTAAAGACCACTGGTCCAGATACAGCCAAAAGAAATCCTTCCCCCTATTACTATTCGGATCTCCTCAAAAATAAACAGCGAGAAAAGGAAGCAACCGATCGTGAAGTTACTCAGGAAGTTGTTGGTCGGGAAGAACTTGCTCCAAAACCCACTACATCGTCACAAACACCGACCGGCGGTGGAACTACACGACAGGGTCGTGAAGCCGGTGTACGCTATAAGAAAAGTAGCAGCTTAGACACACCGGGAGCGGAGAAAGAGGTTTGCCTACCGAAGCGTTACTCCATCACAGAGGAAGGTGTGCGTATCATCCGGTGCGACTCACCGTCCACGACTACCTCGGACGATTCGGACTGCTCCGAATGTTGCAAGCGGCGGGCCTGGCATGCGCAAGCATTAGCCATCACACGTGCAAGCTGTAACATTGGTCCCCAGGTCGATGCTAGTTCGATGCCACCGCACCGATTGCTAGGACCAGCGGCAGTCTGTGCCTGTGCGACGCCGGCCTTCGGCGATGATAACGATGAACTCTTCCGTCCGCGAAGTATATTCTACGTGCACCAACCGGGCGCCGAAGACTGTGCCGACTGTGCGCTAAGCGCTGATCCTGCCGCCCTAGCGCCAAACGCAGCCGTACCGGACGAGATGGCGAACGTGCGCACCCGCCAAATCTACGAGACAGCGTTCGATTCAAAGATTACCCGGTCGGACGATGATCTGGACGAGGTGGACCGTATCACGAACCAGAGCGTGCTGCTACAGTTGACGAAAAGTAACAGCAGCAGTGCGAGCAATATGGTCTCCGGCCAGAGTCGCAGCAAGCGGCTGGAGACGAAGCGTACCAAAGCAGCTGCCAGTAAAACGCCTTCCACTAGTCAGCCTGCACCGATCGGTGGGCCAGATGTTGAAGGGCCGGATGAGAATGCCAAAGCGGATCAGCTGTTGGCACAAGACCTTCAGGAGAAGTTACAGATCGACAAACAAATGGACAATATCGCAAACGCAAACTCCACGTCTTCCTCACAGCTTCCCTTGCGGGGATACACACCGTCCCCTCCCTCCACTGCACCGCTGCCGATGAAGTTCCCCGGCAAGCACGAGCGGTTCTTCATCAACAGCATTAAGAGTGCACCGAATCTTCCCTCCTCGAACGCGGTTGCCCAGCATCCACGGCTGAAGGACCTCCGGCTGGACATACAGAACGTGCGCAACAATGAAGTTCCTTCGGGTAGCTGCGATGGTAGCATGAACGATGGTGCTCCTTTCAGCCACGGCAGCAAGGTAGGCGAACGGCCCCGATCAACGCTGTGTCTCGAGCCGGAGCGAGTGCTCGAGCTAAAGCGTGGTCACCGTACGTCACATCATCATCACGGCAAACAGTCAGCACATCAGCAACGGGGGCGCAATTTTTCTTCCACGGAAAGTATGGCCACATCGAGCAGCGGTGGCAGCATGGAGTCACTCAAATCCAGCACCAGCGAGGGTAACCGAAGTACGTCCAGCTCCGATTCGCGCCATTCCTCATCGCTTAGCTCACACAGTTCCGATTCGGGACCATCGTTGGCGTTCCCGCTACGCGTGCCGGTAGCCGTGCACAACAAGCTGAATATTCTGAGCCCGATCTCGGACAAGTCATCCCAGGAACCGGGATCCGAGACGTCCGACATTAACAATCGCAACAACAACTCCCAGAAACAATCACCGGTGGATGGAACGGGAGTGAGCGTAGTGAGTACAACTACCGCGGGAGGTACCTTGACTTCCATGGTCAAGAAGGATGGCGAAGAGAGCGTCACAAACGCTGGTGTATGTGCCGTAGGTACGGAGGCTGTGAAAACGAGCGTCACAAAGAGACGTTCTGCACCGAATAAGGCTTTGTTGCTAATAACGGGTAAGTGCAGCAGCGTCCTGATTGATGGAACCGTCAGCTTTATCAGAACCGTGTTGCTTTATCCCTTAGGTCCCGAAATACAAGGCTCCGACAGTGGAATATCTCTCCACTCACGCGAGGACCTAAAATCTCGAACGAACTTTTTAAACGCCAGCATTCAGCGTGCTTCACTCGGGCAGGACAAGCAAAGTGACCACGGCAAAGGCCAGGCAGGACTTCCGCAGGACCTAAACGATCTTCCTTTCGACATGCCAAAGTTACGAAGGAGAAGAGCACACTTGCAGCAGGTAAGTATGAGGGAAGCTCCCCCACTGGCTGCGCCTATCTCCAACGCACATTCGCATCCGTCGCAAAGGATACAGATTTGATGCATTCGTTTTGTGTCATCTTTTTCCCCGAACCAGGAACCTTGCACATCTGGCAGTGTCACATCGGTGGACGTGGGTGATTTACCCTTCGATATGCCGAAACTGAGGCGTCGTTTGCGATTGTCGCAAAATCAGCAACATCAGCAGCAACAGCAGCTGCTGCAGCAGCATCAGTTGCAGCACCCATTCCCTGGCACTGCGTCGACGTCGGGCGGTATGTTGCTGCAGACGAGCACCGAATCGAGCGGCCTGTCACAAGCCTCGTCCAGCCTGTCGATGCGAGACTCCGATAGCAAGCTGGCACTAGCTGGAGGTAAGTACAGCTCGTACGAATGTCTATACCACCTCACCCACGGTGCTATCCGATTGCGGTTAGGTTAGTGATGTTTCAATCATTCCCCCCCTTTGTGGACATACGCACAGTTGTTACTGAGCCGGTACGCTCAGTCGTGTACATTCATTTTAATAATTAATTTCCAGTCGAGGGATATCGAGTAACATCGATTTCATCTTGTAACACTTGGGGATTGAGTACGTGTCGTTTGTTGGGCGCCAGAATCGTGCATCACACGAGCGTCACTGTTGGCGCGAGGGGGATGTCGAATCTTTGTAATGACCATTTCATTGCAGTTAGATAAATGGATGATATGTATGTTTACTTGCAACATTCGTCACGTACGTTGCCGCCGTTCGTTTGGGTAGGTTTCGTTATGCGATGAGGCCGCATTGCGTACTGCCGCCGCCAGAACGGTAATTGATTTATGGTGCTGAAGGACACACCTGCCACGTGTATGATCGATGCGTGCTGCTAGGGGAAGATGCTGGAAAAGAGCTCCATTAGCAGATAAGGGCCATGTAAACGGATTAAAAAGAGGTGGAATGTTTAATGGGAAGGAAACACCGGCTAATTTGCATCATTTTCTCGAGTGATGATTTGGGTTGTGAGGTTTCTTTCCATGGACGAACGAAGGGGGATGCTACTTGCAACACAATGAAGTATTTTGGAGGAGGTTTTAGAAACTTCAACGTTAATATAAACGAGAATTTTCTTTGCATTCAATATTATTATTGGAGTGGTCCGATGCATGAGACGATAAATCCGCCGGTCATGCCAGGACAGGGTATCAAAATTCTCTTGATTCGTATGGAGTAGCTTATAATGAAAAATTTAATTTTAGTCTCACTAAATGACCAGCTGAGCTCTACTGGTCGTCTATATAGCTTCAAGGAGCTTTATTACGCTCTGAAATTCGCTTTTGATACGACAAAATGTTGATGTATACCTTCTATTATTAGCTCATCTCGATCGTTGATCATCGGGGCGGTTTGGTGAACTCTGCGCATTGGTCTTCACCCGTTCCCCCGTAGTGAGGACTGACTATTGTGCTACGTGGTACCAATAAGTCTAGTAAGCCATTTTTGATAGCCGGTATGACCTAGAAGGTCGTCAAACCAAGTAGGAAGAAGAAAAAATGTACAACAGAATTTTACTCGTCATCAGTACTGCTTTAATAAGGTGTTTTACTACTCTTCGGGAGCGTTTTTTATGTAACTTGTGGTATATTTTTGCCTTCTATTACTAGATTTACGAGATTGTGTCTAGCTTGTTGTGCACTGCCTATATTTGACTAAGTTGTCAGTTGATTTAGAGCATCGAAGGTTACTATTTGGCCTACCATTTCTGAGGTATCTTTGATATAGTTTCACTCATAGCTGAGTGATGACTACAAGACAACTGTTCATTCGTGTTTCATTTGTTAAGGATAAGTTTTTGAATTTTTAATACGATTTAAGTTCATGCAAAAAGTCGTCGAAATCCAACCACGCCAAATACTAATCATGAGTAGTACATATTTTCTCCATACTCCATTATTCCTCAAAAATAATGAAAATTTTAGAATACAGTTTGGAGACATCGTTTTGCAACACTTTTGTTGTTATGAAATAACCAATACTGCTGACCAAGCACAGTAATAGAAATTCAGCTCCGAATTACGAAATACAACTGCATCATGACACCACAATGAAATGAATTCCGATTACAATACCGGCCAATAGGACGAAAGCCCTGACGCTAGCAAAACTACGAAGGCAACAACTTAATTAAGCCTCACAGCAGGAGCGTGCTTTAGAAATTGAGAGATTTACTTTTGGCTTTTTCGTCCTACACAGCATACAACCGTTCCTAAATGTACGGTATACAACAATGAGAGGGAACGCGTTTTGTACATCCCGGAAAGGGCCGTCCTATTTCGTTAGGATTTGGTCGGAACCGGAACAAGGATACAGCGTCTATAAATTATGCATCGAACCGCCTGTATCCGTGTTCGATAAAGCACCAACCAACTCGCAACCATGTACCCCATGTACCGAGGCTTTGTCGGTAAAGGAATTAATTCAAACGTCCTCCTGTCCGAGGGAAAGTTTTTCGAACCACTGTTTTCTCTCCATGCGCTTTTGTCGCGAAGTTGACAAAGAATTGACAGTTGCTTTGAAAATGCCCAATAGCCATCGTAACATTGGGGGAAATGTGTGTGTGTGTGTGTGTCCCTCAATGGAAGTAACTCCATCCTTGTGATAAACAATCGTTTAGCACGTTGTTTGCAGACATGTTTCGCTGACCCTTCGCTGGTTGTTAGAGTGCACGCACTCGTCGGTTGTCCCAGAGTCACCAAGAGCATCCATTTAGTATTCTACGTACAGCGACTGCACAAGTTTTGTGGTTTTTACGCCACGTTGCCTCTGACTCTGGCAGGCGGCGAAGGCAGAAGTTGTAGAGTGAAAAATGTTGTAAACATTATCGCTGTTTTCTGTCCTGCCGTCGCCGACATCTGATAGAGGCATCAGTAGAAGGGAACAACATTGCACAATGGGTACGGCCCGGAATGAAATTCAAAATTTGAACTTGAATTTTACAGAAAATAAAAAGTAACATTATAACATTTGCATTAACTTTCGGTTGGTCAGATTTGACGAGTAAAATAGCGCTTCATGCTGGTGAACCTTGTTTTGATCGACAGAGAAATTAGCCAACTTACTTACTTATCAGGCGCTACAGTCGCTTCGCGGTCTTGGCCTGCGGTAGTAATGCTCTAAACAGCTCGCGGCCCAGCGCCGTCGTCTGACCGGCCTTACGATCTAAAAAGACTTTACAGGTTGGGTCGTCTGGCGTCATTCTAATGACATAATCAGACCACAGGAGTCTGACGAGTCTTATACGGGCCAAAAATCCACACACACGGGCGAAAATCCTTCTGAGCATCTTTTTCTCGAGCACAACTTAGAAGGTTTTGTTAGTTTTAGCTAGAGTCCATGCCTCAGAAGCGTATGTGAGTATCGGGATTTTAAACGATCTGTAAAGTCCCAGCTTCGACTTTTCACCCAAGATAGGCGAAGTTTAGGAAGACCTCCAAGGTGCTGTCACCAATGCGTACGTCACCCCCACATAAGTTGGGATTCGTTAGTAATAGTGGTGCCGCCATTAATTTAGCACCAAAGCAAATATTTGGCCCATAAAAAATCCTGATATACACTTCACGGAATTCATATTATCGTCAGCGGTTATTAAAATGGAATCGTCATTTCAAACTGGTTCCTTGGTTTGAAGCTTAAAATTCACCTTCTCTGGAATATCCTCAAGCTTGTCTGAGGAATTGAATCGATCGTTGGCAGACAGTATCCATAGCGAACTGCTTTTCGCTCGAGCACGGAAGTATAAATTGTTCCTTCAATTAATATCCTCTGGGCGCTCAATGATTAAGTGATGTTTCACTCTGACTCTAGATCAAGATCTCTTTGACGATTCTACGCATAGATTTTGTTTCCAACATATAAAATTCCTAGTCCATTTTTTGGACGGAATGTACCGGGTTGCGAACGAACTTCATAATTGTCAATTCTATAATGATTGACATACGCGTGCTACTTCGAACTTTGGTTTTTGATCGATATATGTGGAGACTTTTTGAGCCGATAAACGAAGAAGACATCGCCAGACGACATTCTAAAATCCTGGTAATCTTGGTCCTGTGATCTGGGTGTTTAAAATATTTCGTTGTCTTCTTAATATTTTATTTCATCAGTTAATTTAAAAAATCAAATAGTCATTTGAATATTTTTATTCCAATATTTGTTCTACGATAACACTGTGCGCTGGAAGTAATTGTCCAACAAGGCACACAACAACCGGGAGTGTGAGTAGCTAACGTGATGTATTTAGGCCCACTCTCGTGCGTTTTTTTCTCGGCTTCGGTCCTCCATTATTCCGACTGCAACATCACTGCAGAAGTAGATTTTTCATTTTTGCTACACTGACAGATCCGTTCTCATCCTCCGTTAAACGGTGTGACCCTTCCGTAAGAAGCCGATGCATGCCGATCCAACACGTGTGACACCGCCGGTAAACCGCGGAAGCTACGACTGAACGCTGCCCATTTGCAAGCAGCGCAAGTAATTACCGCTTCACGAAACAAGCTATTGTTAATGTTTAATGTACATTGCCGCCACACTCGTCACCTAAACCTGCAGCCCGGAAGAAGGGTGGGCCGTTGTTGATTTAGCCCTGTTTTCGCGAACCAGAAGTCTTCCGTTCTCTAGCATTGCACGAGGGCGCAATGCGTGTGAGATATTTAAATCATGCTATCGAGCCACGTCGGCCACATGTGTGTCCGTGTGTGTTGGGGAGAATAAATAATGAATTAATCAGTTAGAAAGTAATTGGTATGGGGCAACGGTCGGCGGGTACGTTGTGTGTGTATGTTTGGAAAATTGTGGAAAACGCGCGCATTCCAGTCACGTTCTAGAGGAGGCATTTTTTTTTCCGTTCCTCAAGCGACATCAACGGTTGTTGGACGTTGTTTGTACGAACGTTCGTCTGACGGGTCCAACTGTTACCCTGTGCCTGGTGGATGTCAAACAATAACAATCAGCATTAGCACCGATAATAACGATGAACTTGGGCCAGCTGCTACTTGGGTTGTTTGGTGGATGGCATTGAGACGTCGGCTGATAACGAGCCAGTGAATTGGCAATGTGAAAAGGGTGACTGTAGCAGCACCGGCCGTGTAGACAATTGCACGGATTATGCTAACCGAAGCATTAACGAGACAATAGCGCTTTCATGGTGCTCTCCGACCGATGCCAATCTGACGTGATTGTAGGACATTTCATAGCGAAGGCATTGTATTCTAATTGGAAAGTTCGGATTTTTGGTCGCTAGTTTTCAAACTGATCACAATTTTACGCCCCGTGCAAGTTTTGCTGATGCTGTAGCTGAGTGTTCGAAACAACTTTCAACCAAATCTCATTAAAGATGTTCGTTGATTTTTCCTTAATTGTTTATAGTGCTTTTTACTGTCTCTGTTAGTGCACTAATCGATACCCGTTTACGTTGTCTTGTTTCAGGTTTCTTCAAGCAAAGTTTAACGCTTAACTTAAACGAGTGTGGCAATCGGCCACCGAAAAAGTTTGGCACACTGGATCTGGGCCTCAATCTTGGCTCGAATCGGCCAAACGTAGACCTCATCGATGCAACCATTCCACTCGATCGGCAAGGGTAAGTGACAATCGTTTAACTTGCATTTTCTGTGAGCTGTTCTAATAGGTGCCATTGTTTGTTGTATGCTTATGATTAATGGCTTGAAGTATCAGGAAAAACAGAGAGTCAAGATGTAATATTTGCCTCTTATATTTGCTGATTATTTACCACATTTTAGGAATGTTATATTGACACACGAATTCCAACCCAGCAGTTATAATCGATTCAGGAAAACAAACCGGTGTGAAAAACCCAATCATGTGAGAATCACCTGGACAATATTTTTCTTCATGACTTCACGATCTGTTGGGTCATGCCGGCCATTTAATGGCCTACGATACCGATTGATACCACGTACATGGAATTAGGCACGTCATCATTACGGCGGAATGGTCTTCTTCTTCTTGGCCCGCTCAGGATTGAGCACGTCGTGTCGACATGGCTAGGTCTCCAATCAGTTTCCAGAAATCTCGGTCTAGGGCTGCAGTCCTCCATCCACGGCTGCATCCGTGGATGGATACAGCTCAGCTAGCTCATTGTTCATTCTCCTTCGCCATACGCTCTGCTCAAACCGCCAAAGATAGCCCTTAGCAACCGCCGTTCGAAAATGGAGGGTGCATTGGCGTCCTCCGTCAGCATAATCCAAGACTCGTACCCGTAGAGGTCTACCGGAAGTATCAAGGTGCGGTAATACGTGCAATTCGTGTGTTTTTGGAGTCTTCTGGATCGCAGGAGTTTGTGGAGTCCGTAGTAGGTACGATTTCCCTGAACAATGCGCCTTCGGATTTCGCTGCTTACGTTGTGGTCCGAAGTTACGATCGTACTAAGGTAACAGAACTCCTCTACCACCTCGAGATCGTCGCCGTCTACTGATACTCTGCTTCCGACCCGGGCTCTATCACGGTCAGAGCCTCCGGCAAGCAGGCATATTGTCTTCGTCGCATGGATGCCCAATCCATTTCTATTGGCCTCGCGTCCACCGCAGTTGTCCGTCCAATGATGTCGATGTCATCCGCGTAGCCAAGGAATTGGAGAGATCGGGTGGAAATCGTGCCCCGGATGTCGAAGCCCGCGCTTCGCACGACACCCTCCAGAGCGATGTTGAACAATAAACAGGAGAGTCCGTCCCCTTGCCTCAGACCCCGGTGAGATTCGAACCGCCTTGAAGATAATGAAAAGGTGGTGCGTAGGGATCTGGTGCTCCCAGCATTTTTGGAGGATCTGCCTTAGAGTAAAGATTTGGTCGTTTGTCAATTTGCCTACAACAAACCAGCTTGGTAGCTTCCGACGAAATCTGTAGCAAGGGGCTCCAGTCCGCAGAAGCGTAATGCTACGTTAGAGTATGGCAGAATGCTCTAACGTATGCATTAAAAAAAACGACAAAAATGTTCCAATTTTTCATGCGTTTACGCTGTCACCTGGTGGTCGGTCCACTGGTCAGTGGTCCAGTTGACCCTAGTTGACTATTTATTTATTTTATTTATAATTAATTACGGCGGTACAATGCGGTATTGTCAACACCGCTTATGATGACTAAATTACATAAACATTGTAATAAGGCATTCCCTCCTTATTCTTTGTAAATCCCGGACATACGCGGTTGGTCCTAGTTGACTACATACTATCAAAGTTTGATAGCTTTATCACTTAATTTACAGTTGCTAGTTACGAGCACAGTGAACGTTCTTTGCGCAAAAGTTTGTCCGTGTACCGTCTGCTAAATCCGGGCTCAAGAAAACGTTGGCCGTTGTGTTACATTTTCTGTCGGCCGGATACGATCGGACAAATAACTATAAGATTCTGGCCTTTCTAGAGAAGGGAAATTGTATAGAGAGGCCATTTTAAGCCTCCAAAACATTCAACAGAAGCTGTGGTTCACAATCCACAGTCCAAAAGGACGTCACATTTTCATTTTCTCCATGGCAGATGGCATTTACCAATGACCAGTGTCCAATGAATCTTACAAAGCGCCTCCCAATAGTTGCCTCATTATCTACTCGAAGCGAGAGCTGAAAAAAAGGAGCGTTTGGGGCGATTCTGGGGTATCCCAACTAGCCATCCTAAGTTGGCCCCAGAACCGTCCGATCGCAATTTTATAGATAAATTTGAAGAGAAAAGTCTATCTTAATATTCGCAAGGTCAAAGTCAGGGATGAATTGACGAAATAGGGAACTTTTTTTAAGAGAAAAAAGGTTAGCAAATTATTTTTTTACACTTACTCGGCTTAAGTGCCGACAAAAAGCCGCAAGAAAACGAGGCAAAGATTGGATATTTTTTTTACTTAAAGTAAAGATTTATTAGAGAAAACAATGCAATTTGATTGGTTACAGTATCAAGTGCCGTTTAATTGTACAATGCATCTGAAAATCGCGTTTTAATGCATAAGTTAAATGGAATTCGAACCCCATTCCTTTCGTGTGAAGACCGTTAATGGATTGTAAACTGCGAACAAGATTGAAATCATTTTTAAACACATCGGAAAAAATAACTGGAAAAATGATTGATTATCAAGATTTGATGAAGAATGATCTGATCAAGAAACGTTGTCGCATCTCTTTGGTCTCTTTAGCTATCAGTTATTTGCCACAGGAAGCTCTTTGCTGACCAAACGCGCCAGATGACATGGTGTTTTGCTAGACAAAAATGCTTCCCAACATTAAGGGTGGACCAGAAAGTATAAGCATGATAAAAAAAAATCTAAAACGGAAAACTTTTGACTTAAAGTATATGAGTATTTTATTAATGATTTTTGTAGCCTCGTCTTAGTTATTATTAAATAAAAAGAATACTTCAACATTCCTAATCATACGCCAACGACCGCACTTTTGCCCTTGCAGCAGGCAAACGGCCTGCTTTTCACTTCGTTTTAATTTTTTCTGCTTCTGGAAAATCTTTAGATTTATTCTTGTCTTGAACCTTACTCATTGCTGCGCTCTGTGTTGTGGTTATAAGCCGAACAGAAGTCTCTTTTTTTTTAAGCTAAAACGATTTTTCGGTCCACATTTTAGGTCGAAACGTCCCAGTTTTCGATCATTTTTCGGCACATCCTCCAAGCTGAACTCTTTGCGCAACATTTGAATGGTGGTCTGATTGTCAATTTTTGGAATAGAGCACGATTCCGGGAAAATTTCTCTCACGCTTTTCGGGGGGATACCCATCTTGTAGCCTCATATAGAAATCGTGCTTATACTTTCTGTAACCAAAATAATTTTAACAACTTCTGTATGTCTTTATACAAAATGCAGTCTGGATAATCTGTTCAGGGCAAGTAATGGCTGGGCCAGATTTATTTTTTTGTGTCTCTCTATTTAACCACACTATCCAAATAAGCCGTGTACAACCATGAGTCGATCGTCATCTGTCGTATCCTCTCACAAAATAGCCATCGAGTACAGACAGCTCTAGTCCTCTCTTTCGCTCTCTCTCCTTCTCATTCTTTCTCTTTCTCTCCTAGCTCTCGTTCTTGTTTAAGACGTCATTTCTTCCGTCCACGACAGAACACAGCCGTTAATCTGTTAGTTCCAAATTTGTGATTTTTTTTTTGTTAGTTTGAAAGGGTTATCTGAAGGGGTTTTAAATAAATTTTTTCGTGTCATCTTTTACTGCAGTGGTTTTTAAGTTCGCCTCGCAGAAACCGATCCGATTGTAACGGTCAAACCCGAAAGCACAGCCGAAGCAGTGCGACAGTCAAGGAAGCGTTACGAAGCGTTACATTTGAAAGTTTCGTTGCAGTTTGTTTCGGTTTTTGTGGCTGCGGCGTTAGAAGTAGACAGGCTTCTCACTCTCGTTTTCGATCAGGGGAAGTCGATTTGAATAAAATCAAAGCGTATGTGGCTGCCTAATATCATGGGAATCAAGTAGTAGTAGCATGGAGAGAAGTCGCTCGATAGTATTGGTTTGATATTGGAGAGAATGATCAGTTTTCTCTTTCCTAGCTTTAAGAAAGTAAGCTCGATGTTGGTCGCTCTTTTTCATTCGATGGCATCGTGTGCAATGAGAGGAAAATAATATTCAGTAGTGTAGAAGAGTTCGATCGATAAGAGAGTCTATAGTTTTCTCTTTCTTCAAATACCAGGCGATCGTTCGAAATTCGAGGAGGATTTATCCTGAAAAATTAAATAGCTTGTTTCTTCGCTCACAAGCTTAGTTGACTTCAAAATTTCGTAGTGTGTATACGTCAGATTCTAATATAATAAATTAAACGAATTTAAATGAATATCCTTCTGTTTAAAATGGCAACCCGATCAGCTTATGTCATTTGCTACTGGTTATTTATTGAACAATATAAACTAATTGTAATTCTCTTCTCTTTCTTTTACACGTTCTCGCTCTCTCTCAGCTGGTACCACGGTTCCATCAGCCGGATCGATGCCGAAAAAATCCTTCGACCACTGTCGGAGGGAAGCTTCCTGGTGCGCAACAGCGAATCAACACGTCAGGATTATTCACTCACTTTAAAGTACGTTTTGCTAACCTTTTCATCATTCAAAAAAAAGAAAACTAACTCTTCCTTCCCACTTTCCATTTGTAGGAGCGCCAAAGGCTTCATGCACATGCGGATACAGCGCGATGCCGACTCGGGCCAATTCATACTCGGCCAGTTCAGCCGCCCGTTTCCAACGATACCGGACATGATCAGGCACTTCTGCTTGAATCGCTTACCGGTGCGTGGTGCCGAGCACATGTGTCTTCTCGAACCGGTCATCGCGCAAATCCTCTGAGCTATAAGCCCTACAAGGACGTGCGCTGTGCGAAAACGGAAAACTCAAAGTTTAGCGAGAACACAATGAACAGGAGGAACGTTTGCTAGCATTAAGAAACAAGTCAATGAGCAAGTTTGTTAGCGAAGAGAGATGAGAGTCGCATAACCGTATGCGGAATGTTAAAAAGCGTGTGCATGAGTGCGATGCAACTTGAAATGCGAAACACTCCTCTTTAGGGATGCATTTTGTATGCCTTTCAGCTGTGTTTAAGCTGTGGCTTTGGCTCCGTTTTAACCAGACTCACAGGTAAAAAAAAAAGGGGAAGGACATTTTTAACGAGCCCCTTTGTTTTATTTTTAAACAGTTGCCAATAGATGGTAGCAGCCTTGGTGCTGAATGCTGAATAGTAGACGCGTAAACCTCAACCCTCTCCATAGCCTTCCACCAGGGAAGGGATCAGCTATGATTTGCCACCATTTAGAAAGTTTTCATGCAGAAGTTAACACACAAACACACACACACACGCATACAAACAGTAACAGTAACAGACAAAAAAAAGCGGTAGCCACTCTTGGTAGCAGACTAGCCGGTAAAAGCTCTCTCTATCTTACTAAGATTTTATTAAAATGTTTAGGTTTCAAACATCGTGCAGGTTCAGTTTCAGGGCTGGAATTTTGTGCTTCTATCTAATTTTCCCTCGGTGACAATAATTGTTTTGTTCGCAGCAAAGCAACGGAAATGGAAGAGTGAAGAATATGGGCAAGAAAGCAAAACTAAGAATCTCTGATAAGGATGTGTGTAAACTGTGTGCAGTGGGTAAGATATGAACGATGTAGGGACAGGTGTTTGTAGAAGAAATGTCGTTTCAAATGTTGTGATACAAAGAGAGGTGGTACGTGTGCGGTAATATCGTTTTGTTGAAAAAAAAAAAGAAAAACTCACTGGTTTCCTTCACTTTCACGTTAAGACATAGGTTTTTTGCTCTGTACCTTTTTTCCTCCTCAAATCCATATCAGTTCCATGGAAAGCGAACAAGGAATGATGAGGGAAGGGTTGAATTCGGGCAGAGATGTAAGAGAGAGAGGCTGTAAGATTTAATCTAAATAAGCATTAAAGAAGCTATAAGTGTAGGTGCGAGCCGAATCGAAGCTCCACTATATCGGGGTCGTGGTGAATCAGACATTCTTCACAGACACTTGCATATAATTGGGATGGAAAATGGAATGCCAAAAAGACGGAACTCATTAACTTTTACTTTCTTTGCGGTGTATTATTACATATTAGTGCGTTGGTTAGTCTGTATCGATTCTGCAATATACGAGTGCAATACCAAACATAAAGAAGGGCGTAAAGGTGTGAAACGAGCAAGGAGGCGCTTGGGTTTGCTGTCGACTAGTTGAGTTAGCGATAGAGATGAGGAACTTTTGTGTATTAATCCGGTAGCCATCTACCTACTTGTAGTGAGGATTTGTTTGGGGAGAGTACGATCCTAGCAATCGATCATGTTGCCACCATAGAGAGAGAGAGAGAGAGAGAGAGAAAGAGAGAGAGAGAGAGAGAGAGAGAGAGAGAGAGAGAGAGAGCGAGGAGTGGCAAATCAATCGTTTTGCCCGAAAGACATCGTTATTAATCGTTTAGATTCCGATAATAAAAGCACAAAGCATCCAACAAATTACACATTCTTTCGAGGGCAAATCCTCTCCCCCCTATGTGTGCAACAGAATAATGGCGGCACTTCCGTTTAGTGATTGGAACTATGAAGTTAGTTTGTACCACACCGTGAAACAAAACCAAAAATACTCTTCCTATTAGATGGCGTGAAGAAACCAAAGCAAAACACGAATGTATTCCTTACCGTAATGGACATTAATCGGCGTAAGGTGACGGTCATCACAGTATATAATTTACCTACCCTTAATAAGCGCATTATTATTAGATGCTCAGTGCGGAAGAAACCCGATTACACACACGAAACACACACACAGGACGACACTGTTCATTACGGCACGGCAGTCACATGGAAACACGTCTCTCTCTCATTTCCACATATTAAACACAATCACGTAGTGATGAAAAAAAAGGCTATTATAGACATTGATAAAATATATTATGAAAATATTTAAACATTTCAATGCGTTTTGTTACTTTTTTCTTTCGGTTTTGTCTTCAAATTTGTCCGAAAATTAAATATTTTTAATTTACTAATAAATATGACGGCTTATCTCCGTATTTTCCGAAAATAAATAATTTATTGTATGCATTTAGTTGACTTAATAAACATTCAAATTGAAAGAAACTTTTTTCATGGAGGCGCCTGGTGTGGTTAACGATTAATTTCAAATTAATCCGAATCGAACCGTGTCTTCTAGGCCAAAAACGGCCAAATTTTGGAGTTTTGTTAACAGGAGAGCATGAAAACCAGAAGGTAACATCTATCCGCAGCTGGTACGGGACGGTTATATAGCCATCCTTTTCTTACGCTGGTAAAATCCGGCAACAGTTTCTTCTCGAGCTAGTGTGCTCTCTCTCTCTCTCGCATGAAGGAATAGTGCGTGTGGCTACTTAACGAATGTATTAGTTGTCTCTTTCTCATTCTTCTTTGAAATAATTGCAGCTCTTTCTCACGCTTGATGATCCTCTCCCTATAATCATGAGGGGAAGGTGATCGATAGTATTAGTGAGTTTGGAGTAGAAGGACCAAATTGGTTTTCTCTTTTCTTTCAACACATCTCTAGCTTTCGGATATATTAAGAACTAGTAAATAGCTTCTAATTTTGAAGGGGAAAATGACAACTTTATTAAAGGGTAAGTGAGATAAAGTGTAGGTGAGAGAGACTCTAGTTTGCCTTTTCCAAATCACTAATCTCGAAACGGTTTGTACCGTCTTATTCTACTATTTTTAGCGTCTCTTTGACTTTTGGATGCCAACAGAAAATGCAAAATAGCAGGTTTGCTCGAGGAAGGCATCAGTCATCCCTTTCCTTTCAATAGTTTCAATGTTAATTTGCTCGTTGCTTCGCCAGATCTAACCATCAGTCAAGAGAAAACGATCGATTGTACTATGTTCATGTATCAAGTTAGCAATGATGAATTTATCCTTTCGGAGTGCTAACTGGAGCTAAGTGGAGCAGAAATTGGGACCCGCTCTATCACATTGTATCTAAACTCGTTGGGTTAAGGGTGAGGAGCTCCACAAAAAGGTGCGCGCTTCAAAGACGTATCCAACGGTATGCCGGGCATCTCGATCGGACCAAAACTGAGGAAGTTATCATCGATTTTTCGCCAAAAAAAAAACCCATTTTAATAGAATAACTCAGCGGAGCGTGAAGGACAAGGGGTGAGGTGTTCGGCCTGAAGATGCGCGGTCCTAAGATTCCAACAGTAAATCGGACGTCAGGTTCGGACCAAGAATGGCCGAGTTCTCGCTGATTTTCCACGGGATTTTTTTGTTTTTCCACAATAACTGGGTGAGGGGGTGAAAGGGTTCGGGTTGGGGTGTTCTACAAAAAGGTGCGCGGCCCAAAGATGCATCCAACGCTATGCCGCATGCCAAGATCGGACCATAAATGAGCGAGTTATCGCCGATTTTCCACGGGAATGTTTTGGTTTTTCCGCAATAACTGGGTGAAGGGGTGGATGGATCGGGTTGAGGTGTTCTACGAAAAGTTGCGCGGCTCAAAGACGCATCGAACGGTATGCGAAACATTCCGATCGGACCAGGAATAAGGGAGTTCTCGCCGATTTTCCACGGGAATGCTGCTGGCAGAATTTTCTGGTACTTTTTGGAAAATCCCCCTTCTAGTACTTTTTGGAAAATCTGCTGGCCGGGGGCTCTGACTCTGACCATAAAAGAGGCCGGCTCAGAAGCAAAGTATCTACCTTGGCACGATCGTAGCTTCGGGCTATGCTGACGGAGGACGCCAATGCTCTCGCCGTTTTCTCACAGCATGTAAGGCAGGTCCCTACCTGGGCGAGCGTGTGCCTAAGGAGAATGAACAACGAGCTAGCTGAGCAGTTTGACGGTGATGATATCCTGACGGAAGTCAAAGGCAAAAGGATATGATGGTTGATGCACGTGTTGATGGTGACTCGTGCACCACCAGGAAGGTGATCGTCGGGAACCCGTTCGGAACGAAGCGTAGAGAAGCACAGCGAGCCCGTTGGCTGAAGCAGGTCAAGTTTCCTGGAATCGAATCGGAGACCTGACCATGTCTACAAGGCGTACGCAACCTGGAGCAGAACAAGAAGAAAAACAAGAAGAAGAAAAAGCAATTAGACGGGCAGCATGATCTACGGGGAATTAAAAAGTATTGTGATACTAAGCTGCATTACAGCAAGAATTTGTGTAGTCCTTTTTGAGTGATCGCCAATAAAATAAGACCACCAGCTATCACATCTTCTTGGCTTGACTTCCTCTAAGGTCACGCCGGCCATCAAATGGCTTACTAGACTATCCGATAGATAAAAAGATAAATCCGTAATTTTTAAATTAAAACAACAAATACTTGATAGTTTTGGGCAACGTTAGGATTGAATAGCTCTGATAGTAAAAATTTCTAATTTTTTTGGGTCGAAAAATTTTCAAACTTATTTTAGGTTTTTATTACACAGGCATATATGAAGTTCAATAGCTGATGATCATAATACCAAAATTAATCAAGTAGAAGTATCGAAATCAGCTTTATCACAAGCGGACTTATACTGCTGGCGTTCACTGTAGTTTCATTTTTTTTACATCGATCATTCATTACATTTCTGGCCGGTAATAAATCTTGCATCAATCAAGTATTGGAGGTCTCCAAGAATTAACAGTATCGGAAATGGGTTCGTCCAACAGAAGCATACAACACCCTTTCTCACCGCCGCCCACCTTTCCCAACCTTGAACTCAGCAATAACTTACAAGATCAAGATAACTACTTAACAAGATCAGTCCGACAACAAAAAAATGAGAGATTTTGACGCTACAATAAGAAATGTTGTACATGGTGCTCTCGTAAAGCCTGTATGGAGGGCGGAAAATGTATTTTTTTCATAAACAATTTTTAATAATAATATCAAGCTTGATACCACTTCATAGGCTGATACCAAACTCCGTTATCATTAACGAGTTCTATCCCTCCTTCGAATAGGACATTCTCGCCCGACCCATTCCTACATCCTGAACAAATCCAGTCCTCCACTCTGCAGCTTCTGCCACATCCTCATCGATTGGCAAGAATACATGACACATCGAGCACTCTCCCAACTAGACACCGATTACGGGACAATCCTATCACCCGACAAACACCATCAGAACTGCCTTACTCGATTTTTATGTATCATCAACTTATAAAGAGAAATTTAAGCAATAAGTTTAACTTTTCACAAGCTATAATCGCAATAATTTAAAATAACGGATATGCCAAAAGCGCTGTAGTTTTGTACCTGTATTAACCACATTTTGCACACAGTAGAGAGGCAAATGTAGTCTCAGAAACTCAAAGCCTATATAAATAAACGATTAAAAGAAAACTACAACTTCAGTCTCAGTTCAGGTTGGACTTCGCTAGTGTTGGAATTTAAAAAAATAATGTTTGTTTAATTCATTGCCGAAGTAAATGTGGTTTAAAATGTCTTCTACGTTGCTTCGAAAGAAATATCTGTATAAATGTACCTACAAATAACTTGAAGAAAAAATATAATAAATATTTTTTTTTTGTTGTTGATATTAGTTACAAAACTTACCAAATTTTCTAATAAAATTATGTGTTATTTTTTATGTAACAAAACTTCCTTTCCCTCGGTGCATTAAGGGGAACACGATCGATGGTCATCCTGTCACTATTTTCAACCGTTTTTTGACTTACTTACTTTACCTGCTTGACTCTCTGAAAGTAAGGAAAAGTGCCATAAATAATTAAAAAGACGTTACAAAATACAAGACTGAAGTAAATCAATGCAGCATCCCTGTGGCTTACAATAATTTTACTGTGACTGCTCACACACATACCAGCATACAGATAGGCTATTTCTGCAGCCATTCGTAACGTTCCAGCGGCGTACGAACAGACCACCCGTTATCAGTTAATAGCTTGATTGTAAACAATGCCCACTATCATGCTAACCAGCCTCCATCACTCGACTTAAAGCCCATAAGTCTGCGTCTGACGAGAAACAGCACAGTCACTTTAACTCATTCAAGCGACCAACAGTTCCAACTGGTCTATCAACCCAGCCAGACGTGCCATATTCTGCTATCTGCTGCAAACAAGCTCTCCGAATGGCGCTGGTATCGGTGCGTGATTACGAGCAACGAGCGCATGAAATTATCCCGCGGAACGCGCTCGACTACTACCGGAGTGGGGCCGGCGATGAGCTGTCGCTCCACCTCAACCGTACCGGTTTCGATCGTCTACGGATCCGGCCCCGAATGCTGCAGGGTGGTGCCACACGCGATCTCACCTGTACCGTGTTTGGTGAACGCTTTGCCCTGCCAATCGCTATCTCTCCTACCGCGATGCAACGCATGGCCCATCCCGAGGGTGAGGTGGCTAATGCAAAGGCAGCCGCCAGCAGACAGTGTCTCTTCACGCTGAGCACCATCAGTACAAGCTCGATCGAGGAAGTGGCTAATGCGACACCGAACGCACCGAAGTGGTTCCAGCTGTACATCTATCGCGATCGCCAGCTGACGGAGGGTTTAGTACGCCGGGCGGAAAAGGCCGGTTATCGTGCGATCGTGCTGACAGTGGATGCACCCCTGTTTGGACTGCGGCGGGCCGATATGCGCAACAAGTTTTCGCTGCCACCACACCTGACGTAAGTGCAATTTGGCGTACTAATTTGGTGCATAAGTGACGATATTAAGATCTAACTTAAAGGCTGTGAGTCTACAGAACTTACGAAGGTTAATGTGAATTTGTGACAGGATTTGTTTAAGGATGCCGAAGAACTTGGATGGAAAATACTAAAGCCAAAAATAGACTTTGCTTTAATCTGCTTAAAAGTGTATTCCTCGATGGATATGAATTTCGGAAGGAACTGGAGCCTTGTGAGTCATATCTTTAAGGTAGTTAAAATGGTTTAATGCAAGTGCTACCAGTGACGGGGACGTTCTCCCTGGGGATGGGGATACTCACTTACCTTTTTGCAAACAGGTTCTGTCTGGATTGTCGCCAGTCCGGATTGCAGAGTTCGGATTATAATTGCCATCGTAGTTATCTTCTTCATCTTCTCGGCTTTACGACCCACTATGTCGCGCCAGTCATCTAACGGCTTACTAAACTCGCAAATACTACGTAGTTGGTTGGTCAGTGCTCACTACGGGGAAACGATCCGGATGGGATTTGCTTTGTAAAGACCGGTTTCCTTTGTCGCCTGGCCACCAGGCCACCAGTGTTAATATAAACACTTTATATCCTACTACTCTGTACTTTTGTGGAATGACGAGTCCTCTTGAAATCTTCAAAACCTAAAGCCATAGTCAGTCCAATTACAAAATTATAATCACAAATCGATTTACTGTTACGGCACTGCAAGAAGAAATATTTGAAAAAATGGTTAAAAATTAGTTGACACTTGACTAAAGCAAGGCCAAGTTAGAATTCAAACACAGGTTTATTAAGGACCGTTTGTCACTGTCGGATCATCCTATAAGGTGCCCCAAACTGAAGTCCCTAACGAATTGGTGGTAGTAAATACAAGGTGATTTAATGAATGAATAAAATTGCTGTCTCGTTTAAGGGGCTTAGAATTTTGTTGCAAAGACTTTGTATTGAGACCCTCCTCAAGTTCATTTCCGCTTAGGGTCTCAGAGGGACAAAATCCGTCGATGATCTTTTTAAACGAAGGCTTATGTCAGGAATCTTTTTTCTTCAATTGAAAGGCCATAGTAGATCTTCTTAGTACACAAAATGTTTGATAGTTTGGGCGATACGGAGTGAGTGCATCCTCTCCTTCGGATCCGGTTCTGCCTCAACAAATCCAGTAGGAGTTAAATAGAATATAAACAAAAGTATTAAAAAATTCCGAAAACCTCACATGGTGGTCCTATGACCTAGCAATCCAAGTCTTGCCCACTGGAAACTAAGACTAAATCGATTTTACCAATTCCTACTGCTGCCACAGGATGGCAAACTTCGTTGGAAAAGCTGCAAACATTCGCAGCCAGGGTGGATCGGGCATCAACGAGTACATCGCCGAACAGCTAGATCCCACACTATCCTGGGACGATGTAAAGTGGCTGCTCGGCTTTACCAAGCTGCCCGTCATCGTAAAAGGCATCCTTACGTGCGAAGACGCCATCATCGCGGCCGACCTAGGCGTGCAGGGCATATTCGTATCGAACCATGGCGCACGGCAACTGGATTCCGTCCCCGCATCGGTTAGTAGTGTCAGACACGCTTCCCCCCCTTTCTGCCCTTCTGCCCAATAGCTTATACTACTCTGTTTAAAACTAACTTTCAGATTGAAGCATTACCGGAAATTGTAGCCGCCGTTGGTGATCGGGTGGAAATATTTCTCGATGGAGGCATCAGCCAAGGGACGGATGTGTTTAAGGCGTTAGCACTCGGTGCACGAATGGTGTTCTTCGGTCGGCCAGCACTCTGGGGATTGGCCGTCAATGGCCAGGCGGGTGTTGAGCACGTGCTGGATATATTGCGGAACGAGTTGGATCTAACGATGGCGCTGGCTGGTTGCAAAACGCTCGCGGATATCACAAAGGACTATGTGGTTCATGAGAATTATTACAGTAAGCTTTAGATCATTGGCAGAAGATTTGGTTTTACATCGTTAATGAAGTTGTATTACTTCTATCACGTGTTAGTATTAGAAGTAGTGTACAAAGCAAAATAAAATAGAAGTAGTATGACTGATTTATAATTCAAGACTAATTTTGTCTCACTTCAAGAAGATCCGATCTATAAACCATAAGAGACCCGGAGCGGTTCAGGTCATATGCTCAATTCCAACGAGTCGACTTGTAGGACTTAATCCCGAGCCCATTGGATGACCATATGATTTGTGCTACATTTACTTCAATTCTGAAGCATTGCGCTGCTACTATTGAGCCTACACTAGCTTCGATTTTTCGTGATTCATTGAGCTTGAGAATTTATCCGGCCATGTGGAAAATCTCGTTGCTTGTCCCCGTGCACACAAAGCTAGAAAAATCAAATGCCAGTAATTACTGCGGCAATACTTCGCTTTGTGCTTGCGTTAAGGTTTTCGAGCTTCGTTTGCGCTAAGCTAGTGTAAGAACCTCTTCCCGCTGCTGCCTCGAACTACATAATTGCTGGCCGATATGGATTCATCCCGAAGCGCTCAACCACCACCAACCTGGTTGAATTCGTCAGCCCCTGCTACAGGTCCATGGATACCGGAATCAAGCTCCCTGCTGGCAGCCACCTACTATATGCGGACGATGTTAAGCTATTCTTATCGATCCACAACCGGACAGATCTACTACGTCTTAAAATATAAATTGAGCTTCCACGACTCGACCCACTAAAAATGCGGTCGGTTTTGCAGCACCCTTTGATGCGGTCCGGTTTTGGCATACGCCTCAGTTGTATAGTGGCCATCTGCTGCTCGTTCGCTAGCCCAGCTGAAATCGCCTGTGCTTCTGGAGGGTGGAAGTGGACTACGCTGGGCGCTGTGTGCTGCTAGGCCTCGAGTCAATAAAACAAGCGAAACTGTAATGCCGAAAGGATGTTTGTTACGCGACTCCTGGACAATCGAATCGCCGAGGTTAGTATCTGGCCTTAGCCTATAAGTTTCGCCGGGATCGCTCGTAGAAGATCGCCGTACCCGATTTGGCGCCTCTGATCCGTTTTCACTGTTTTTGTGGACTGGCTATACGAATCCGGTCGCAAAATGTCTTTTTATGTCTTTACAAGTCTAGCACATTAAAAGTCTTTGTCAACGTCTCACTTTTTGTTTCGAATGCTGCTCTCCTAACTTAAGAAAAAAAAACCTTTTTTTTTATTTTACTATTTTTATTTCGTTTTTTGTGTGATTTTTGTTGTCTCGTATTTTGGTAATAATTTGAGTAGTTCTGAAAATCTGTTTTTGTGTGTGTATGTCTGTGTTTTGCATTATTTTTCTGTTTCTTTTTAGTTTCGTGATGCAATCGTGGCTGTTGTGTGGTAGTTTGTTGTGGTTTAGATTTTGGCTGCCTGTTTCACTGATTCTGTAGTTTCATTAGTTAGCTTACTTAGGTTTCTAATATTATTTAAATTTAAAGAGTATATGCTTATTAGTGAAGTTTACGTTTCATCTTTTCCTTCGTTCCTGTGATGTTTTTGTTGTTGTGGTTTTTCTGCTTCTTCTTGCAATTACTAGTCACCAAAAAGGGGTTCGATTCCCGTTCGAGTTGTTCGCTACGAATCGGTTCTACTTGATTGGCATTACCCTGCAAAAAACCGCTCTGTTCCTCTAAGCCTTTTTCCTGTTTGACAATATTATCAAGCAAGCAATTTATCAATCACTACATTTAATGTGGGGAGGGTAATGTAATTCTGAAATTTCTCTCCTTCTGCCCATTCATTCTGCTTTTGCTTAACTCTCTCGCTAATGAACAGAGTGATTGTTCGGGTACGATTTTGCATTTAATTTGCCCCTCATTTTCTTTGTTTTTTGGTGATCTTTTGCAAATCGAAGTTTTTTTTTCGAATCAGCTTATCAAGTTCTTAAACATAGTTTCACACACCTTTCCATAAGTGATTACATTGATTACATGTTTTGTTTTTTGCGAGCTTATCATAGGGATTATACTACAGAGCTTGTTAATTTTTTGTTTTTACTTTTTTTCCTTTTCAAAGAATCTTAATTGTCCGTGTATATATGTGTGAGACTTTTTGGGCAAAAGATAGTGCGCATCTAAAGTTTTTTTTTTTTTGTTCAATTCAATTTAATGAAGAAGCTTGTTTGAATGGCGAATGGCCGAAAGCAGAGACGGCATCATTAGAGCGTATTTACGTTTGGCAAATTTCTTTTAAAAAAAATCATATTCAATTTTCTGCAAAGCAAACGTCTGCACCCTTAAATTGTCGTTCAATTGCCAAACACGTGTAAATAAATGCAATTTTTGTTTTGTCTCACCTCACCACATTCACTACTAGCATACGATCCCGCTAAATAGTATTCATATATTACGAAGCAGCATATTATTTCGTATCAATGCTCTGCTATTATTTGGTTTGTACAACAATTGTTGCATAATTTTGATTAATTTTTCCTTTTGTTCGGTTATGCGTAACACAACTGGAATTGCGGCGTATTGCGGTGTTTGAGGATAAGAACTGTCGATACATTGATTAAAATGGTTTGCTACATTAAAAAGCTCGCCGATTAAAATACAAGACAAAATATGGCACTTAACTATAAGCTTAGATACGTTGAATCCTGAAAAAACGCACAGAAATAAAGAAGAAAAACGAAAGAAATATTTAAAAAATGATACTGTAAGCACACTGATTTTATGCTTCAATTTTGAACAATGATGGAAGAAAATGACTAGAAGCTGATTTCAAATTTTTCATTGTTCAGATTAAAAATAATTCACATTATTCAGAAAGAATAAAGTGTCGCTCAATCAATGTATCGTAAGCAATCTCATCGGTTCTCGTTTTTTTTTTTTATCTTGCAACGAACATTTATGCACCTGTGTATCTGCTTTTTGCTTGTATGTGTGTTGATTATAGTTTTACTCGCTACCACCAATAATTTGGTTTAAATCTGCCTCTTATCGATTTATCATTTCGTTATGCGGGATTTTGAAGGGGGGGGGGGGGGGGGGGGGGTAGTAGTAATAATGTCTAAGTTTACTATTTTGTGTTTTTTTTGTTTTTAAACTGCATTATTTACGTCACACTGATACGGTTTAGTTTTATAAGTTAAGGAGAAAACACGTACATGTACTTGAAAGTTACACATTTCTAGTTCACTTTTTTGTTGTTGTTACTTTTGCCTAAAAAACTTTGCCTCGAGTGTAAGCCGACCCCGCGTTCGTTTATCTTTCCCATGTGCACCCTTCACGACAGTTAAACATAATTAAATATGTTATATGCGTGTGCGTGTGTGTTGTCTGTCTGTCACAGACAGATAGATGGCGGGAAAATTAAAATTAAGCGGCTGTTTAGGTGGTTTCATGTTACTTCTGACTGGTGGTCCTAGCTCGCTAATGGGCACTCTCTCGACAACTCATATTCAATTTCTTATGAGCTTATTACGGTGAGAAAAAAATATCTTAAGCCACACAAATGGTTGGAAAAATACCTTAAAGAGCTTCCTACCGGGTTTACCGACGCAACATCCGCCAGCTATTAAACCCGTTCCAAAAAACTAGTGTTCACGCGTCCTCTTCTACTAAGATTACCTCTGGGGATGTAAAGAAAAGGTTCCTAATCAGCATTCGTTGGTGCAAATAGGCTCACAGGAAAAAACCCAATAAGTCGATTCGCAATAGATTGAGCAAAAACGTCGTGCCGCCCTTGCATCGCGGTTGGTTGTAAAGTGAGTGCTGGTAACACAACCGTAACAATCCGAAAGCGACCGCGTTCAATTTGTTTTAAAACCTAGCTACCGTTTGGAATTAGTTTTGGGTGTACGTGTGAGTGTACTGCTCATTATGCAAGCTTAACGAAGCAATCTCATTATCAAAATAGGACGAAAAAATAGACAACACACAAGAGTAGCATTTCCATATTTCTATCCACGAAAAATGTCGTGTACTTACAAGGGGACAAATACGGAAGAATTGGGTACACATACACTAAACTAAGAGTAGAGGTTTTCTCCCGTTTTTTTTTCCTTGTTCTTCATCACACATTATTCCCCTTTGAACACTGACTTTTTGCCGATTCTTGCTGGCATCCCGGTAGTCTTGCTAGCACACAGGAAATTAACAAACAATCGTTGGCGGAGTATGGTTTGGACAATAATGATTTCTCGATCAGTAGCGCCTAACATCCATTTCTATTCCTTCAGACACTTCGCTATCCGCGCAATTGTTCAGACTCTTAATACATTACAAATTACTCTCTGATTCTGTCTACACGCTATTTTTCCACCCTGCTGGACAGTAGTAATGATTCAAGTAGATTGAAGCACTGCTGCTCGCATATATTTGTTCCTATTAGAACGGTGATGCATCAAAAAGGAGACGGGAGTTTAAACGTGCGCGGAGTCCTTTTTTGTTCGGGCTAATTAGTTCAAGAAAGTTATCATAAATTAAAGCTTCCCCGGCTGCTTCTTATCAGCATTGTTTAGGTAGATCAATATTATTTTTAAAAAAAGTGCTTCACAGAAAATACCGGGGCATTTGGAAGAGTTTTCTTTTCCAACCATTCAAACAAAATGTTTGGCTGATAGTTGCTTGTATACGATATATTAAATTACTGGTGGACTAATTACTGGTTCTCCGGTAAAGGGTAACATATGAATGTATCTGCTGTAAATTTTAAAGTTTTAGTCTGATGGATCACTTTTTTCTTGCTTAGAAAATCCACAATTTTCTCAACACCAGCTGACCGGGTTTATAGTCTAGATAAAAGGGAGATTAAATACTAGTTTTCTATATAGTCGTAAAAGTGTTAGACTTGCGCAGGTTTCTCTGCTATCGTTTGGTGACTCAAAAAATGTGCGCACTGTTGTTATTACGTAGGCTAACTTATAGATAAAAATTTTTTTGTTTCCCTTTCCATTTTTTTGGTTGGCTTACTTAACACAAATATTAATATCAATGCGAAGTAAAATCGGTTTCGTAATATTTAGTCATATCACTAAAATATGCACAATGAACGTAAGGACACACCGCACACAAGATTTTGCTCCTTAGCCCCACCGGCTAAGGAGCCGGTGACGATCGGGTCTGATGATTATGCTGAAACCATCCCACATCAACGCAAAAAGGACAATGGACCTATACACATACCCTTCCCCACAAACACACACACACACACAGCTAGAGAGTGAAAAGAAATTATGTTCAAGAAATATGTAGCTGATCTATGGATTAAATTTAAACGAATGCGCTAAATTCGTGTGTGTGTGTTTTTGTGTCCATTCGTCTTGCGCCTTGCTGACTGGTACCGTCCATCATCCTTAACCGACCTATGCAAAATCACACCCATTACACATATGTGATGGGCCGCATCATACACTACTTGGGAGGGTACAACACCCTTCGGCTACATGCATCGTATTTGCGCCGCGTTTGATCAACAGCTAGTTAGTTGATGAGGTTGTTGAAGAGTGTGTGCGGTGATGGCACGCGCAGAACTTGCTGGCTTACAGATTACACTGCCATAGTATCGTAGGCTGTGAGTCCTGTGTTACCGGAGGCTGCTGCTTGTTTGGTGTACTTGGGTTTGACTTCGTTTCTGTTGCCGGCGTTGGAGAAAGAGATAGAGGGAGAGCAGGAAGGAAAGAAACGCAGGAAGAATGTAGATGTTAGTATTATTTTTAAACCAAAAATAAATTCAAGACTCCTTCTAATGTACTGCAAAACTGGAGTTAAAATTATTTTGCTTTGCAATTTCGGTTTTCTTTTAAACTTACAATGTGCTCAGTTTACGATCCAGCCTTTTTTGCTCTGATCGATGCTTATTTTTACAGTGGTGTATTGTACATTATTGTATTTTAATCAGCATTCGTGAATTAAATGGTCACGTGTTTTGACTAATTATGTTTGCATGTTTTCATTAAATCGAAGGCTTCCTCTGTTCACGCGAACAAACTTAAACGTTCAAATAATCACATTAATTTAAAGCATTAAATCATACTCAAGCAATTATTGAAAAATTTCATCTATTTGTGCTATAAGTATGTGTGTTGAATAAACGACTGCACTGCTAGTATTTACAATTCAACAAACATAAAAACAAACACAACAAACACGTTCATACATGTTTCAAAGAAATAATCACCATAGAGAATTAAAATAAAAGAAATCATTACTAATAAAAAAACCATCATTCTTTTCTTTTTATCTTGTAAACTTCCTCTAATACTTACGCCATTAGTGACAAATGAAGGACCTTTAATATGTATGACCTAACGCACCATGAAAGGTTAATCTGTACATTACTACTGTATCCAAAAATGAAGGCGACTGATGCAACGCTCCTGTCAACAAATCTGCCAACAAATTTTCCAATCTTCGAAAGCGTTATTATAATCTTTTTTAGGGATGATTTTAACGATCTTCGTTTTCGACACATTCAAGGTCATTATGGAACTCACTGCATCACGAAAGGCTTTCTGCGCTATTCTCAACGAATCCGCAGCAGAAAATTGCTTACGCAAACAACATTTTATGCCAATTCTTTGCTCAACAAATATGAACATCGCAAAAAAACGAGAATTATACGAGTAGCAACTCACAAACTAAACTGTATCTCCTATCCGGATGAATGTTTTGACTTGTAACTTGGCAGGGAAGTCAAAGACATAACTATTGGCAAGAAGAATTTACAATCCATCAACTCCTTTGACACGCGCAGTTTGAGCTTCCCTTATTTCTTGGACACAGTAGTATAAATTACCAAACAGAAGTTAACATATGAAATCTTTTTGTTTGGATAACAAAAAAAGGCAATGGCCATGCACTGTATAAATTGCTAACAAATCCACACCACATTATATAAATTATTTTAAAAATTATATATATTAATCTAACTACACATAAAAAACACACATACACCCTCTTCCCAAAACATAAAACACATAATTACCTTTTCAACAACTTCTCTGTTTCGTCACCATTAATGGCATCGTTGGATTTCGATGAAGCTGTTTTGATTTAATAACATGGTATTTGGTTTACAAAGACGAATACATTTGGACGTGGACAGAAAATATTGAAAAAGAAAGAAAGAAAGAAAGAAAAATCATAACATGAATAATGAAGAGATTTTATAAAAAAAAAAAACCATAACTTAAGTTAGCAGCTTTAACACATATGACTCATGACGATATGACTGAGGTGATGTCATATAATATGTTAGAGGTCGGGTAGGGGTAAACAAAAATTGTTTCGTCGAATAAATTTAGCGTAGGAGTTAGAGAGAATAAAACTTATCGTCTAATACACACAAACATCATTATGCATTATTGTTGCTACACATGAAACGCAAATGCATGCAAGAAAAGGGGGATGCAATTAAAAAATATAATTTCTAGTTGGAAGAATGTTAACACTATAGTAGAATACACATGAACATGATACATGAAACGAGATGATTAAAACTGAAAATATAATGCCTTCGAAGTATGAATTATGTACCAATTACATCCAAATAAAAATTTTCTTTATGGCTTGACGACCTGCTTAGGTAAGGTTATCCCGTGCAACGAGTGGTTTGTTCGACTTGCTGATACCACGTAAATGGATAGTCAGTTCTCACTGCGGTAGAACGGCCCGGATGGTATTGGAACCCCGGTCCCCGGCAATGTGAAGAGGGGCGTCCGTTGATTCCTCACCACCAGACCGCTCCAATAATCCATATAAACTCATTATTTTAAATCATTTTATCTTCTTTTTTGACAATTAAAATCTCAAGTGGCCTTGAGAGTCTGCCACAACAGATGGCTAAGACGCTATGGGTGGAAATTGATAATGGTCCCTTTGAGTTAGCAAACTAACGCTGCTACCATTTTGATAACGCTTTCGGCTTAAAGTTCACCGTAAATAGATCATGTGATAAATTTTACTCTTATTACAATTTCCTTTACCTTTAGAGGCTTTGTAAATTATTTATATCAAAATGTAACAAAACGAACAGTCAGTAGTATGACTAACTTTACTAGAGCTATGAAAGCTAACAGGCTGTCTTGCTGCAAGTCTTGCAACTACATCAGAAAATATATTCTAATTCAGGAAGACTCGCAAAGAACACATCAAACATATTTTTTAAAGGATGTACATAACCTAAAAAAAAGATGAATATGACTGGATAGAGGAGATATGACGATGCTTTGTTGTTGATTCTTACGCGAACGATCGATGAAAAATTGCTATTAAAATTATTTCCTAACAGCTAAGAATGAATGTGAGTAAATGTCGACAAATGCAGCCATGTATGAGCACAAAGTGTTATGAACGATTAGCGATCGACTGAGATCGATGGAGGGAAATATGCATACACTGAACTGGTGGAATGGTATTGCAGGCAAAAAACTAATACGCCGGCAACTCACCCTCAGATGGTTCTGCAATAGTGTCACCGATAGAAAGTTGCAAATCGATATCACATAGCAATATAAGTCGTTTGGAAAGGTAGGATCAGTGATCATTTTTGCGGTCCGCAATACACAGCAAACAAAAAAAAAAGATATGGAGAAAATGAAATGGAGCTAAGCGTTAGCGTTTTGTCTAAAGGTTGAATCGCCAAATCTGTCCACGCTATACACTCATTCCATCGAATACTGAAAACGAATCCCTTGCTCGCCATTTCTACTCACCTCCATAGTTCCCGCGTGGACCATTATCGCGGTCACACTCAGCTTCGGAAATTTCGTTGCTTTCTTTGGAATCGTTAAACGACGAGTTGCTCGTGTCGTGGTTGCGTGGTGGTGGTGGTGGCGGTTCTGGCGAACCTACGCTGCGACGTCCAACCGATCCCCGGGAGCCATAGTGTTCATAGGGTGTGCCATAGTTGCCACCGTACTGCGAACCGTACTGATCATCTTCCGGAGCACAGTTGGCTGGATCGTCGTATTCGGGTCCTGGGCCACAGTACAGTGAGCCACCCTGAGAGTTGATGCGTGTGTAGCGTCGCTAAAAGTGGACATACCCGAATTAGATAACCGATCTCGCACGAAAGCATGGTGCAAAAGCCTATCGCTTACGTATTGATCTTCCTCAGCACAGTTGGCCGGGTCGTCATATTCCGGTGCCGGAGTGTAGATGCTGCTTTGGCCTCCTTGGCTGTTCTTGGGTGCATAGCGATTCTGCCGTGGCTAAAAACGTTAGGGACTCATCATTCTAATAGGGAACAACGTAGGGTTTGATTGGGCCCCACAGGCTATACTCTACCATTGACTGTGAACCGGACCGTGAGTGTACATGGCTAGGAACCTGCATGGCCATGCTTGATCCCATTGTTCCCATATGTCCTGGACCGCCCATACCATTCTGGTGCGGGAAAGTTTGGAAGTTCATTGCCTTTGTCGGGTCCATTTCTTCCCGGAATCCGAGCAGATGGAACGTAGCGTAAGGACAAATTTCATCTTCCATGCCTAAAGCAACGCAATCGGAATAAACAAAATGTAATTTAATATCCAATTTTCACACAGTTTTCTGGCAAGCATACGGTTGTTAGTATCAAAAACCCCAACTTTACATTCGTTACGACATATCTGGTTAGTATCAGGTTAAATCACACTATAGTCCAATAGTTTTAGTACACCTTACCCTTGTCTTTATTACGCCCGGTAGGATTAGTAGATAGTTTGAGGTTTACGAACGTTGAAATTTCAATGTTTTCAATAAAGTTCCAATTGGTTAGATGTGTTAGACACAGTGAACATTTAGGAAAGAGATAGAAAGATTGGTTTAAAACGTGTACTCTAAACATATTTGTAAAGTGTTGCACAGCAAGCATGTTAAACAAGGGAATCGAAATCGAAAGAAGAAAAAGAAAACACACAATCGAACTAAATGCCAATTTAACCTACAAACAAAAAACCACTGAACATTCAAGTGTTGGTGAATGGTGAAAATCTTATACGTGACCGATAAAACCGGGAGGATCAAAGAAAACTTTACCATAACACGCCGGCGGATGGTTGAAACGTCTTGGCAGTGGTGGTGGTGCCTTCTTCAGTTCTTCGTATAGCGGACGTCGCGGGTCCCAAGTGGTATGGTTGGATTTTATGGAGGGATTATGGCCTAATTTGACACAATACAAATTATATTCAAATTTATGGCGATGGAAACTTATAAATCGCTAAATGCTAAATCATATGATGATGGTTGAAGTGAAATTCAATCAAAGACTAATGCAACCACAACCTATATGGCATAGAATACAAAGCAATTGGATTCAATTTAACGGACATGAATGTTTAAAGAATCTGGATAATAGTTACGAAAAAAAAAAACACAAAACACACGCACACATCGCGTAGATAAGATATAGCAACTATAGTTGTGAACAAAATAGTAGCAGTGATGTTTGGTTGCATAAACAGAATTTCATTATGATTTTATTAGCTCGAGAGCTACCGGAAGGCCTCTACTCTATAAACTGAGGACTGTGAGTGCGCTCTTCTAGTTCAAAAAGGCAGCTCAGCACTCTTCTCAATTTCAAAGCACGTATTTCACTAGTAGAAAAAAACCCATCGACTTTATCAACTATTTCATTATTAGCGGGACAAAGTTTACTCACGTGTGAGCTCTTCACCCTCTTCGAGCTCTTTGCCCTCACGAGGTAGCTCTTGGCTTCCCTCAGTGAGGGCGCCCTCAGTGAGCGCGAAGGAACCAAAAGGCTTCAACTCTCACATGATAATGGTCAGATGCCCTCTCCTATTTAAAAAGAGCTACCTTACACAATACTGGTTATCTGTATAATGTGTATTATAATCAATAAAGAGAAGAAACATGTACTTATGAAAATCTCTAAATTCACGAATCAACATACAAAACGAAAGTCAGCCGATGAATAAACAAACAAATCGAAAGTCAGTTTTGATCGTAATGATGAAGAATAACAAATATCCCCAATAGTTTCAAGCCCTGTGTCTTGTCATGCGCTTTATGCCTTTGAGTAGATTGGATTACGTGCTTTTATGTTTAGTACGATGGGAAGTGAACAAGAATATTCCAGCTTGATCGATCTTAACAACCCGAATCGTTTATTGGTGGAGGAATTTCAATAAAAATTAGAGACTTAGCTTATCGCCATTCTGATCCAACGCAATGCTGGAATCAACATTATTAATCATCAGCATCATCTTGAGCCTGATTCGCGCGGCGATTCAATTCATCTGAAATTATTAGATCACAAATCAAACATCACAAATCTTATCTTAAAAAAGTAAAACTATGTGTGAAGTTTCCACTTTGCCCTTCAGGGTGTCTACTAGCAAACTTTTGATTCGCGGTACACGTAAAATCTCACTGCTATTATTTTGAACTACAACTGCATGTGATGTATCAGAAGAGCAAAACAATTGTCATAATTCACATTTTATACCGAAAAAAACACAAAACGAACTTCACAGTTTCTCGCAGAAACCAAACAGATTCAGAATAGATAGAAAAATAGCAACAAGCTTCACATCTAAACATATAAATTGCACAAATATGTACTACGAGAACCTCTGTAGTTACATGTCGCACTTTACCATACTTACAATTACGATGATGACTATGTTTGTTGGTACAAATTTGGAAGCAAAATTTACCCCATAACCTAACACCTCCACCAAACGAGGCCCATAAATAAGCTTACCTATGGAATTATACTTACTAATAACAGTTCCACGCTTTACACGATCGCAGGTATTGTAGTTCGATCCCGGCACTGGTGGCAGCTTACGGTTCGGTGGTGCAATGTACCCTAGCTCGTCACGGATATCCGGTCGTCTCTTGTCCAGCGTAGCCGCACCCGCCGGTCCCATTGATTGATTGTACACGACATCGTCTTGATGGTTGGGTGTTGAATATTGTGATGGAGTAAAATAATACACGTTATTCGACAATAGTGGTACCTATCTAAACATCTACAATAGGGATCAATTCTGTCACTTCTGTGCTGCTGTGGGCAGGCAAACTGTGCTCGCAACTGCCCGCGTGTGTAAGTAACTTTACAAACACAGAAACACATCCAACGGCAGAAACAACAATAATAGCTAAGCGCAACCTACAGTATACATCCTTCGGTCCGCATCGGGGATCGTCATCTCGGCGTCGGGAGATCGCTACACATATTACTAGTACACCTACCGCCACCACGATCACGGTTGCGATCAGTGGTACCATTACGTTCAGGTCAATCCAGTGCGGAATCCACGGTGGGTAGATGGTACCGGGCTGAACGGAGCCAAAGCTTGGCGCCACCGTACCTACATACGCGTCCATTTATTGTTCATTTCGTTGTCGTTTCCAGTTGGGAGAATATCAGTATGGGCAATTTATGATTGCACCAACATACACCAAAAAAAAAAAAAACGCAAACCAAAAGTACGCATCCACCGAATGATGGCCAGATAAAACATAAATTATGACATTCCCATTGTTGGCAAGCACAGTGACAGAACCGTCCACATATAGATAATTAGATAACGAAATATAATTTAAAGAAAGAAAAAACAGAGAAAAAGGAGAAAGAGAAAAGAGAAAGAAAAAAGAAGAGATTTTCCAAAATCAGTATACCTTTGTTAGTGTTGCCTTTGCTACGCAGAATACATATAACAATAATCGCAATTATAATAACAAGTAAAGCGGCTACGACTGGCACTACTAAGTTCAAATTGGAAAGGATGATACGGATCGTGTCCTCAGCCGTTAGCTCGGGTATATCGCGTGTGGGTGCGATTGTCCCTGAAACAACCAATCAGAAAGAGAAGAAGAAAGAGAGAGAGAGAGAGATTGAGGGGATACATTAATAGTTAGTTTTCTTCGTAAAACAAACTTGATGGGTTGACGGGCAATTGATAATTAACACAATTTGCTTCTTGCTTATTAACGGCTTTACACATCACACTACACAGATGTTCGGAAAAAAATATGTAATCAGTTGAAAGGAACAAAACCAACCAGCTGCCGGTATTTCTCGACAATTGGATGCATCAATTCGCCATCAATGTGAGGCCTTTTTAGAAAGTTCCCTAATTTCAAAAAAACAAAATGGCAGTAAGTAAGTGCCTGACTGTGAGGCTACAGTCAGTATGCTGCGCCATTCAGAGTACATGTTGCTTTAAGAAAATTAATTTGAAAAAAAAAAAACTATTCGCATAACATACACGTAACGACAGCAAAAATACCAAAATTATAAGATTATAGTAACATTGACTAGCTTAGTAATACTAGGAACAACTACAACGGAGCTAATAAAAATATAACATTGTAAGAAATATGTTCAGCTATATGGAAAGTGTGCAGAGAACTAGTAATGTAACAAGTAAATCGTGCCGCAATAACTATTGGAAGAATAACTTGATAAGAAACATGTTAGAACTACAACAAAAAAAATCATTAAAATGTGTCTTATGCACACATTAGTCTCTTTCATATGTAAGATGAAAAATATGATTACAACAAATAGAATAAATTGAAAAGAAAACAGTTTTGTCGATACTCTTCGTATGAAATATTTTAGCTGCCAATAACAATAAAAAACAAAAAAGGATGTGTAAATGAAATGCACGATTTTACTCACAAAAAAAACATGGGCTTACGGGAAAAATAACTGCACTATTTTTGTTTTGCTTGTTTTGGTAGGAAAATCAATACCCAATTCCTGTAGAAACAAGTGTGTAATACCTTATGTGAAAGCATGTTAATCCTTTACTGTTTTGATTATATTTGTATAGTGTTTCCTTTTTAATTATTTTTAAAACTAAGTTTTATACTCGTATCAGTGTGACGTTTTATCCGGTTGATAGCTTTCTTCATACAAAAAAAATGGATGAAAATGATTTTGCTCAACATTTTCTTTGATCATCATGCGGGTTCGTTTTTAATTCGGAGGCTGGGACTAATTATTCCATAATTTTAAGTAATAATGCAATTTACTAGTGTAATGGGTTTTGTTTGTGGAGTGGATTATCTCTCTTGAGGACAACAACGGAAAACTAACGTTTACTTGCTCCAGTTGCTTGCTTTCTGATGGTTGTTTCAGAGATATATGTAATATAAATGTTCACGGAAATTCAATTAAATCTAATGTATATGGTTCACCGATGGTACATGTGAAATAAAAAGAATAATGTAAATTAATTTTCCTAAAGTTCACTTTGACAGATCAATTACCAATTAGTGCTATACATGTAACAGTGTCCTAACAAATTTTAACAAACTAAAAAAGCAAAATATAATCGTGAAAAAATGTACCTTCATTCGCAAATTATAAACTGATGTATGACCAAACGAAACAAAGTAAATAAAGTATTTTTTTTACGTAATAAGAGACTTAAATGAACAACTAAAACATTATGGTCAAAAGAAAGCTTATCCTAAATCATGAAATGTGATGTATTTGGCTGATAAATGTTGTATTTATTTTTATTTTATAAACATCACCAATTATGTAAGCACTATTTATTTGAAAAATATAAAATAATAATCCTATCATGTTTTTTTTTTTTAATACCGTCACATAAAAAAGCGCTAATGTTATAACAATTAAATCTTACCTCCTGTCATGGTGAGCGTAGCGAATTCATATTCAGCAACAGTAAATCCGGCATTGTTATGAGCGGTTACACGAAGATTATACCAGGTGGCAGGTTCGAGATCCAGCACGACAAAGTTTCCACCCGGCTTGACGTTGTTCGAAATCTGGTTCCAGTCAATTTGATCCCTGCAAGAGACACAAATATAGTATTATAAAAGTACCACATTACAGGGTTTTATCAGTCCAATTCAAATACAAAATGAGAGAAATTCGTATAACACAAGCTAAAGGAACCGCGACAGTAATCAAATCTGGCAAGCCATTTTAAAATAGTGAGCTAGCTCCTCAAAAAAGTAACAATATTTTTCAAATCCGCCAATAGTTTACCCCAAAAGGCGTTTTGGCGGCTCTTTGCAATCATTTTGAAAATTTGAATTGACTTTCCAAATTTGATTTCGGTCGGTTCTGTAAGGTTTTCTACGTACTTCTTCTTGTGCTCAACAACGAAATGAGACATTCGGCAACCACCATCCTTCCACGCCGGAAGATGCAGCGTGATCGAGTTTGACGAAACTTCAATAAACCGTGACTTTTCGGGCAACAGTGGCTTTGATCCCTTGGTGCGTGTGTTCAATATATCCGAAGGCTCTCCTGCTCCAATCGTGTTGTAAGCCGTCGCATATACTTGATAGCGTGAACCACAGTACAGTTTTTCGATGGTATATTTCGGTGCTTCCAGCGCAACATCAATCGTTTCCCATTCACCAAACTCGGGCTTGTAGTGCAGCGTGTATCCCTGTAGCGGTGCAGTGTCCGACTCGTGAGGCTTCAACTTCACTGACAGCGAATCGGTCGTTGTGGCAGTAAGTGTAAGCTGTGGCGATTGTGGAGGTGCCAGCACAATCAATCGATGCGTAATCGAATCTTTGGCAATTGAGTTTTCGGCGGTACAGGTGTAATCACCAGCATCCTGACGAATCACGTCCTTGATGAATAGCGAACCTTCCGGCAGCTGACGAATACGCTCGTTCGGTACAAACTCTACACCCTTAATCTTCCAGGTAATGTCCGGCGTTGGGGAGCCCACAGCCAAGCACGGTAGTTTAGCGTCCTCCTTGAACGTGGCGGTAAACTTGTCGTCGAACGAAGCAATTTTGGCTGGAACCTTATCACTCGGCATTGCGGACAACGTTTTAGACGATTGACCCTCTCCAATGGTGGTAGAAGCAGTGACCCAGAATTCATACTTTTGATTCT
The DNA here is from genome assembly GCF_943734695.1 of Anopheles maculipalpis. Taxonomy (NCBI): domain Eukaryota; kingdom Metazoa; phylum Arthropoda; class Insecta; order Diptera; family Culicidae; genus Anopheles; species Anopheles maculipalpis. Next base: position 75,282,341 of record NC_064871.1, on the reverse strand, counting down.
TCTCCAATCCCGACGCCTCGTAGTTGATTTGGAACGATGGAACTTTGAAGCTCTTCGGTTCTTGATCTCCACTCTTGATGTACACTGTGTATTGCAGAATTAAACCGTTGGGTTGTGCCGGTGGTTGCCAGGATACGAGGATGGATCCTTCGGACATAACCAATGCCTTTACAGCGGTTGGCGCTTCCGGAACGTCTTGTTCTGTTTGGCAATGGATTGGCGCACTGCGTACTCCATCACCGCCCGATGTCGTTGCCAGGACCTGCATCGTGTAGTTGGTGTATTTCTTCAACCCATGAAGAACCGTATCACTTGAGGCCGTTTTCTTGTAGTCCTTGTTCTTATCGTTGTTCCACAGATCGCTCGGTGCGTACACCACCTTGTATCCCTTGATGACACCGTTTGCCGATTCCAGCGGTGGGCTAACCCAGGATACACGAATCGTCTGCGAGGTCAGTGTTGTGCACATCGTGTCACTTGGCGGCTGATCAGGTGTACCTTCTGCCGTGTATTGCTTTTCTTCGTCACTCATCGGACCAGCACCAACCTTATTGAACGCTTGAATTACGATCGAATACTGCGTGTAAGTCTTCAGATTATTGATCTCCAAACTGTGTTCCTTGCCTTCTCCACCTTCGGGCGAGTAGTTAACGGTTTCATACACATACAACGTGTTAACGGACGTCTGCTTGTAACCGACATAGTATCCCAAAATATCTCCATTCCACTCAGCGCGTGGTGGTGCCTTCCAGCTAACACGCAGTGTTGACTGATTAATTGCTTCAACCTTGATTGCTTGTGGTTTTCCGGACGGTGCCTCTTCTGCCGTAATAATCGTTACCACATCGGATGGATCCGACACGCCAATTTCGTTCTCGGCCACGATGCGAATGTTGTACGTCGTTGCCGGGCTTAGCTTCTGCACCTGAGCCTCATTTGTATCTCCAGGAACAATTACGCGATCGATATCATTTTCCCAAGATCCACGGGATCGCTTGAACTCAATAATGTATCGCTTCAGCGGAGAGTTACCATCGTACGGTTTGGCCCAGCTCAGCTGCACAGTGCGTCCCGATTTGTCCAACACCTTCAGCGCATAGGGCATCTCTGGCGGTTCCTGGATAATCATGTTAATGCTAGTATCATCGCTACCGAAAGCATTTGTAGCCATGCAAGTGAACAGTGCGGAATCGCTACGCTCCGTACGCTTAATCGAAAGGCTTGAGGTAACACCGTTGGTCAGGATCTCTTCACGAATCGTGTACCGGTTATCCGATTTCGGGTCCAGCCGAATGTTGTTCATGTTCCATAGAATGCCAATCGGTTTCTCACCCTTTGCCTCACACTGCAGCACAGACGGTTCACCACGGCGAGCGGTTTGATTGCGCAGCTTCTCTACAAATTCTGGCGGTGCTTGTACGGTGATCAATGTAACTGCACTCAAACCTGATCCAATACCGTTAATCGCTTCGCACAGATAGTATCCTTCGTTCGATTTCTGGATGTTCTGGATGAATAAAGATCCTTCTTCAACACGAATGCTTGAATCATTCGATCGTAGATCTTTATACTCTCCAGGAGTGTCTCCTAGGAAAAAAATAGTTTCATTAGAAAATTAATTGCATACACAATTCCTGACGCTTTACATACCCACTGCCTTCTTCCAGGTCACCTGTGGCTTGGGGAAACCATCTGCTTTGCATTCTACTTTGGCGTTTGATCCCTGAGCAAAAGCCTTGTCAGTTGGTTCAAGAATCCATCTTGGAGGTACTGTTTTATTGGAAGGCGGATGATCGAATCGACGGTACCGATGTGGATAGAAATAAAATAATTAGTTCACATTCTTTTTCTCTTCCCACATGTATTAGTTTGGTCATTAGGGATCATTTTCGGGATGCCAGCTCATTTTGAAATTTGCGTTTCCCATCTTGGAGCGCCATATTGAAGAAATGCAAAGGATTTTTAGCCGTTCATGGGCTTTATTTATTTATTTCATACTGATCAGCATCACAAATGATCTGAACCAAACTAATAACTGCAGTGGGTCACTTTAATTATAAGAAAGCAATAACTGGGACAACTTAAAAGTGGGTGGGAGTTTTAAGGATATTCATGCACTACTAGGCGCTATTGCGAATGTGTGTCCTCGTAATAGGCGCGAAATTACGGGCACACACACACATTCGAAATGCACTCTTTTCTACAACCAAAAAAAGGAATCGGGATATGGAACAGTTCAGGGTAAAAGGATGGCCCCAAGTACGCCCTACCGACAGACATTAGACAGCAAAGAGAAGTGCTTTCTTGGAAGGAAAGGAAAAGGAATTTTGTGGGATGTTTTTTAGAAGGGATGTCGAAAGCACTTGTTTCAGCAAAGAGAGTATATCAACGATGCGGTATAGGTCATGGTCCCTAACACTCGGTTAAACTGTCATAAAACTGTTGTTCATCGTGACAGCCCGTTTATTTCAGTTCGACGAACACATCAGAATGTGCCAGGATGCCGTAGTGATAGAGTTTCTGTTTATAAGAGCGCTGAAAATAGGATAGCAGGAAGCGAACGTAACAGGATATCACGATACCACCGCCATTATCATAAGACATGAATCCCACTAACCCTTCACAATTAATTCAACAGTGGCAATAGTCGCAGCTGCTTCATTACTAGCCTGACAGCTGTAATTGCCCGCATGGGCACCACGTACAGCCTCGATGCTCAGGGTGCTGCCTCGTTTCCTTGTTTCGATCCGTACGCCCGGAATGTGCTTCGAATGAAGATTCACTTCACCACCGTACAACCACACAAAGTCGACGGGCAGATCGCCATGCACCACGGTGCAGATGAGCTGAAAGAACTCATCGACAAACGTCGGATTCTCGCCCGTGTTGATAAGTGATATTTTGGGTGGAACTAAACAGGAAGGAAAATAATAAACAGGTTACAAGAGATCGATCATCAACATCTAATACCGTTCACAATCAGTTGCTCCGTATGTTCAGCAACGCCGGCATCATTGGTGACGAGGCAGGTGTAATTGCCGGCGTGACTACCCGTGATCCCCTCAATGCTAAGCGCTTTGGCACGTTTACCGACCGCCATTGCCGTTATACCGTGCAAACTGTCAATCGTGCTAATTGCATGCCCATCATACAGCCAATCAATCGTCATGGGAAAATCGCCTGATATTACACTGCACTGTATCGATGCCGATTCACCATAGTTCATCGGATCAGTTCCAAAACTGAATGGTAGAATTTTGGGTGGTACTAGTCAGTACACAGCGAAAGTGTAACGAATAAAAGGGTTCAGAGGGAAGAAACAAAGATGGAAAACCGATCGTTACTATATGTTGGAAGAAAACTACAAACCATTCACAATAAGCTCCGCCGTATGGTATGTCGAGCTGGCTCTGTTAGTGGCTCTGCAAGTATAGTTACCGGCATACCGCTCATCAACACCGTCTATCGCAAGAGCCTTAGTGCGCTTGCCAAAATCTGCTATATTCACACTCTCGCTAAAGGAAGCTTTCGCAATGGAGGCATTGTTAAACAACCATTCTATCATAATTGGCATGTCGCCAGAGATGACACTACACTGGACGGATGCAGAATCACCATAGTTAAGGGCATCTTCACCGAACACAAATGGAGCTATTTTTGGAGGAGCTTACAAAAAGAAAGAAACACGTACAGTATTAACTACTGGAGGAACCATAAGGAAATGGGAGGAAATTCTAAACCATACATAATCAGAAACAGACACAACACAATCCAAGTCGTTCCTAACCATTAACATTTAGTATTGCCGAGAAGGTTGCCACCTCTGCCTGATTCGTCGCTCGACACGTGTAGTTGCCCACATGGCGTTCGTTGACACCGTCAATCGATAGGGCTTTGGCTTTCTTGCCGAAATCTGCCTGATTAATGTTGTAGAACGGATCCAACTGATCTACCGGATCTTCGTTCAGGTACCAGTCGATTTTGATCGGGAAATCGCCAGACGTTATGCTACAGTAGATCAATGCCGAATCGCCATAATTCAAGGGTTCGTCACCGAAGGTAAAAGGAGCTATTTTGGGAGGAACTGAAAGGCGCCAAGGTACATATTCAGCATCGGAATTGATTAGAATTTGGAATGAAATTTGCAAGAATATAAATTGAAGTTATTTGAAAATTGTATCCTAAGACTTGATCACTTGAGAGATCCTGAGGATTTGAAGACTTGGTGATTTTATCTTCAACAGCACATTTGCAATTATCAAACACAAACTACACGAGGTTGAGAGGAGTTGGAGGTTAACGAGAGCAATATCTTAAAACTATAGTTACGAATAACTAAATCAAAATCACACCATTCACTAGCAGCTCCGCGGTGAACGATACCGTATCCGCCTTATTTTGTGCCTCGCACGTATAGTTGCCCGCGTGTCGTCCGTGCACAGAATCGATGTTCAGCACACTCAGTCGCTTGCCAATGCTAGTGATCGTAACCGTATGATCGTCAATCAAATATCCATTGAAATACCATCTAATGGAAAGTGGAAAATCTCCCGAAAGCACATTACACTGGACCGATCCCGAGTCTCCCGAGTTCATCGTCTCCTCGCCGAAACTGAAGGGTACAATTTTGGGTGGAACTTAAAGGGAACAAAGACAGAGGAGAGAAAAAAGCAAAGTATAGATGAATGATGAGATTGTGCGTACCGTTCACCACCAGAGAAGCGCTGAAATGTACTACGTCTGCAAGATTAGAAGCTTCGCAGGTGTAATTTCCTGCGTGACGAGCTTCCACTGAATCGATCGTCAGTACCTTTGCCCTTTTCCCAATGTTCGTGATTGTGGTGGCAAGATCTTCAATTACGGCACCATTAAAATACCACTTGATGCCGATCGGCAAGTCGCCCGATGGTACATTACACTGAACCGAGCCCGAATCGCCCTCATTCATTGGATCATCACCGAAACTGAAGGGGAAAATTTTGGGAGGAACTGTCCCCCCAAAAAAACGAGGATATAGAGAAAGAAAAAGAAGAAGGATGCTTGGTATGTAGAGTTGCATTTATTTCACAAACCATTGATTATCAACTGGGAGCTTTGCTCGACCACGCCTGCCAGATTCCGGGCCCGGCAGGTGTAGTTACCGGCATGATGGTCTCGTATCGATTCGATCGTTAATGTACTGACACGCCGGCTAGAGTGCACTATCGATATGCCGTAATCGTTCGATTTCGATACGAGCTCACCATTGTGCAGCCATTCGAGAAACATTGGCAAATCGCCAATCGTTGCTGCACACTGCACCGTCACGAAGCTGTCAATGTAGGATGGGTCCTCGCCGAAGGAGAACGGGAATATTTTCGGAACAACTGCACCAAAACATACCGGTAGAGGAATGATGAACATGTATGTCATTTAATAGCAATGGAATTATATCATGCATTAAAGGGACCATAGTGAACGTAAAAAAGTAAATTCTGACAGGAATTCATGCAGACTTATGCGGTTAGCACACACACTACTCGACCATCGCAACCCACACCATACCCTTCACAAACAGCTCCGCCGACTGATTGCGACTACCGGCCACGTTCTTTGCGGTGCAGGTGTACACTCCTGAGTGAGCCGCTCCAACCGAAGGTATACTTAGCGAGCTAGATCTTTTGCCGATCGATGTGATTTCAATGTTGGAGCTAATGCGTATTGGTCGACCGTTAAACAGCCAGCTAATCTCAATCGGCAAGTCACCCTTCGATGCATGGCAAGTCACCTGAACACTTTCCTCCGCATCAACGTGATCCTCGAAGTGGAATGGATTAATCAACGGCAGAGCTTAATCAGGTCCCACCACACGGAAAAGGAGCATTTTGGAGAAGGACAAGAAGGAAAGAAATCCTCTATAACATAAAGACAAACCGTTTATTATCAACTCTGCATTAGAAGTCGCTTCACCGGCTTTGTTTTTGACGCGACACTCGTAAAGCCCACGGTGCTGTGGCTCAATTGCATTAATGCTTAGGGAGCTTAACTTTTCCGAAAGCTTCACTACTACAATGCCTTCATTTTCCGACGAGATTGGAACATTATTCAGATACCAACGTATCTCGAGTGGTGAATCACCCTTTACTACCATACAATTCACCGCAACACTATCGCCGGTGTTGAGGATCTCGTCACCGAAGCTAAACTGCATGATCGTGGGCACAACTAGCATGGACAATTGTGTATCAAGAGGGCGGAAATGGGAATGGAGTAAATGGTTACAATTTTTAAAAAAGGAATATAATGTACCATTAATTACTAGCTCGGCAGATTGAAAGGCTTCTCCGGCACGATTTTTCACACGACATTCGTAGGTGCCACGATTGAAGTATCCTATCGGATCGATACTTAACGAGCTTAGACGCTCCGACACGCGTCCTATTATCACACCATTCTCATTCGTCGGTAGCTGATTGCCGTTCATGTACCAGCGAATCTCTAATGGAGCATCACCCTTAAAAACCATACAATTTACTGCTGTGCTTTCACCCGAGTTGAGTGGTTCCTCTCCAAAAGAAAATGGAGTAATTGAGGGTGGAACTGAAGGCGAACGGGGAGGAGAAAAAACAGGAAGGAAAGGAGTAGTTCAATAATACAATATCTAATAACCCCAAACCTATCACTTTTAGCTGAGATATGTGGCGCACTTCGCCTGCCTTGTTTCGCGCCAAACAAGTATAGTTCCCGGCATGCTGCGAACTAACCGACTCGATCGTCAGCATACTAACACGATGGCCACTCTTCGTAATGATCACCCCGTTATCATCACCCGTGTACAACGGTTGCCCGTTAAACGACCAAACAATTTCAATTGGCATATCTCCCTTGGTCACCGCACAGCTAACAGTTGTCATGGCGGACGTATCGAATGGTTCATCACCGAATTCGAAGGGCATGATGTATGGGACCACTTGCAACGAAAAGAATTTTGATTGTGAAGAGAAGGACGAATAAAGGATATCAGGAGTATAAAGGGCCACACGATGGAAAAAAATATTAACTAAGCAAAGAGTATCAACCTATCACAACCAGCTCGGAGCTATGTTCGACCGCTCCGGCCGCATTGCGTGCGACACATGTATAATTCCCCGCGTGCCACGGATGAACCGATTCTATTGACAGTAGACTACTGCGTTGACCACTTCTAGTTATTGAAATGCTTTCACCAGACACCATTACTTGCTGATTGAAGGACCAACTTATATTGATTGGCAGATCACCTTTGGTGACAGTGCAGCTGATCGTTACTGCGCTGTAGATGTCGAACGGTTCCTCACCAAACTCGAACGGATGAATGATGGGTAGAACTTACAGAAAGGAGGAAATTGAAATGGTTTTTTGCGGAGTAGGAGTATTAACATTAATAGCACTGATGCAGTGTAAATTAACTAACCCATCACATTTAGGATGGATGAGTACTCGGCAGTACCCGCCTTATTACTAGCAACACAACTATAATTTCCTGCATGGCGTGGCTGAACCGATTCGATGGACAGCATGCTAATTCTATGTCCACTGTTTGTGATCAACACACCATCTCCACTATGAATTTGACGATCGTTGAAGAGCCAGGCAATTGTAATGGGAAGATCACCCTTCGTTACGGCGCAACTGACTGTGGTAGCGCTATAGATGTCGAACGGTTCCTCACCAAACTCAAACGGCAATATGATCGGCAACACTGACGAGAACATTGAAGATGGCAGAATAATATATCTAAATCTTATCGCTGATAGTTCACATGAAAAGAGTAAAGAGTCTCCGAAGCGATCATATCTAACACACAAAATCCCGGTTGTCCATTACATTTTCTTGACTTAACGACCTTCTAAGGTTACGCGGGCATCTAATGGTTTAATAGACTTCCTGATACCACGTAGTAATTGGATTGCCAGTCCCAGTACGGGATAACAGTCGGGTTGGGATTTAAACCCTGATCCTGCCGTGTGAAGACTCACCACCGAACTCCCCTTTCTATCCATCACTAATTCTTAATTTCAACACTCATCTCTAGAACAGATTGGTTTATAGAATGAAGGGAATTAAAGGAAGCAGTATATGAAACTATCATGCAATTACAATCCTTTGCACTTTACCCATAACAGTCAACTCAGCCGAATGCTGCGCAGAGCCAGCAGGATTTTTTGCGATGCAGGTGTAGTTTCCGGCATGTCTAGGCTGTACTGATTCTATTGACAGCATACTAACTCTCTGCCCGCCGGGCGTAATCAGTACACCATCGTTCGTATGCAAACGGTAGGAAATAAAGTACCAGCTAATTTCTATCGGTGAATCGCCCTTCGTTACTGCACAAGTAACGGTAGTGGTGGAGTAGATATCGAACGGATCCTCGCCAAAATCGAACGGCATTATTATAGGAAGAACTGGAGAAGTTTGCACATGAGGAAAGGCGTTAAAATAAGGCAACCAAAGACATAAACTTATTAATTGTAGCTCCCATCCAAACTAACCCATAACCTTCAGCTCTGACGAATGCTGTGCCTGACCGGCAGGATTTTTCGCTATGCACGTATAGTTACCGGCGTGTCGTGGTTGTACGGATTCGATCGAAAGAAAACTTATCTTCTGCCCATTGCTCGTGATGAGTACCCCATCACTAGTTCGCAGCCGATAGTCGTTAAACAACCAAATTAGTTCGATCGGAGAGTCTCCCTTAGTGACGGCACACGATACCGTGGTAGTACTGTAGATGTCGAACGGTTCGTCTCCAAACTCAAATGGCAAAATTATTGGCGTCACTTTGGAGGACAAGAACAGCACGAAACTTAGTGGAAACAATTTGCAACAGGAACTTTAAAAGGATATTTGAGGAAGGGAGATAATTTCAAACATGGCGTGCTAGTACGGGCTTTCCTACCAATCACTTTCAGCTCCGACGTATGCTCAACAAACCCAGCCTTATTTCGTGCAACACACGTATAGTTTCCAGCATGGCGGGCCTGTACCGATTCGATGTAAAGCAAGCTCATCTTCTGTCCACTTTTCGTGATCGTTATACCGTCGTTGGAGAATATTTTGCTTCCATTAAACATCCAGTTAATCTCGATCGGTGTGTCGCCCTTCGCCACAGCACAGCTAACCGTCGTAGTGCTGTGTGTGTCCGACGGTTCATCGCCAAACTCGAAGGGTAAAAGTATCGGAGGAACTTTCAAAATGCGAAATAGGAAATAGGGAATTTTTAAACCCTCGGGATTTTTGTCGATATTGTGGGGGAGTTGGGATCAAAATGACAGCAAAATAGAATAAGGTAGACCAACAAACACTTTACCAATAACTTTCAACTCCGACGTATGCTCTACAAGACCAGCCCTGTTTCTTGCGATGCACGTATAGTTTCCCGCATGTCGCGGCTGAACGGACTCTATCGAGAGGATACTTATTTTCTGACCGCTCTTAGAGATGAGTATACCATCGTTTGAGAATATCACGCTACCTTCAAACATCCAATTGATTTCTATTGGCGTATCACCTTTCGCAACGGCACAACTGACGGTAGTTGTGCTAGCCATATCCGCAGGTTCATCACCAAACTCGAACGGAAGTAGAATTGGAGGTACTTAGGAGAGGTTGTGAAAATAACAAAAACAGGATATTACACAGACGCAGAACCAACTTCAATTACCAATCACTTTTAGCTCGGACGTATGCTCGGCAAAGCCGGCACGATTTTTCGCGACACATGTGTAGTTACCAGCGTGTCGTGCCTGAACCGACTCTATCGATAGGAAACTAATCTTTTGGCCACTCTTCGTGATGAGAATACCATCCGACGTGAATAGTTTACTGCCATTAAACATCCAGTTGATCTCTATCGGAGGATCTCCTTTTGCAACGGCACAGTTAACAGATGTAGTACTTTGGACATCCGCAGGCTCTTCTCCAAAGTCGAACGGAAGTAATATAGGAGGAACTTACGTAGAAGACGAAAGGCATATTAGGAACATTATGGAAGCTTAAGGATCACGCTAAGGTAAGGTGCACAACTAAAATCACGCTATAATTAATTTCTGCAATTACCAATCACTTTCAATTCTGCAGTATGCTCGACAAACCCTGCTCGATTTCTAGCGACACAAGTATAGTTACCGGCGTGCCGTGCCTGAGCAGACTCGATAGATAGGAAACTAAGCTTTTGACCACCTTTTGTAATGAGAATCCCATCAGATGTGAATAGTTTGGTACCGTTGAACATCCAGTTGATTTCTATTGGTGGATCTCCTTTTGCAACAGCGCACGTTACAGAGGTGGTACTCTGCGCATCTACGGGTTCTTCTCCAAAATCAAACGGAACCAGTATGGGCGGAACTTTTGTGGAATTCAAACGAACATTAGGGATATTGAGGACTTCAGGATTAGATAAATATAATTAACAAACTTTAATACAAATTTCCCCGTCATTACCAATAACTCTTAACTCCGACGTATGCTCAGCAAAGCCGGCACGATTTCTAGCGACACATGTATAGTTTCCGGCGTGACGTGCCTGAACCGACTCTATCGATAGGAAACTAATCTTTTGGCCACTCTTCGTGATGAGAATACCATCCGACGTGAAAAGTTTACTGCCATTAAACATCCAGTTGATCTCTATCGGAGGATCTCCTTTTGCAACGGCACAACTAACCGTCGTAGTGCTCTGGACATCCGCAGGCTCTTCTCCAAAATCGAACGGAAGCAATATGGGCTGAACTTATTTGGAATGCGAGTGACATATTTGGAAAGTTAAGGAAGCTGGGAATCCGTAGTTTGCAGGATAGGATTTATAAACAAAATAATTCAATCGCTTTCTCATTATTTACCGATGACTTTCAACTCAGATGTATGCTCTACTGCGCCGGCACGATTGGTAGCAAGACATGTATAGTTTCCGGCGTGTTTCGGCTGTACGGTCTCTATCGACAACATACTGATCTTTTGTCCATTTTTCATAATGGATATTTCATTGCTCGCTTCAATCTTACGCCCTTCAAACAACCACTCAATTTCAAGCGGTGTATCACCTTTCGCCACCGCACAACTGACCATCGTAGTGCTCAACACATCAGCCGGCTCGTCGCCGAATTCGAACGGAAGTAAAACCGGGAGAACTTCGATGGAAATTTTAGGATAGAGAACAGGAATTCTAATGTAAAGTAATGGTAAAATAAAACTATTTCTAACCTATAACCTTCAGCTCAGAGCTATGCTCAACGAAACCTGCCTTGTTACGTGCGACACACGTATACCGACCCGCATGTCTCGGTTGAACGGAATCGATGAACAGAATGCTCATTTTTGGACCCGACTTTGTAATCGTTACACCATCACCAGAACCAACACTTTCCCCATTGAACATCCAGTTGATTTCGATCGGTGCATCACCCTTGATCGCCGCACAGCTCACGGTGGACGTGGTGAGCATATCGAACGGTTCCTCACCAAACTCGAACGGCATTATTAGGGGTTTTACTGGATAGAGAACACAGAGTTGGGAAGTAAGGAAATGCATAACGGAACGAAGACGAAAACGAAAAGATACTATGCACAGATGCTCCGGGATGTTCACTACTATTTACCTATCACCTTCAACTCGGATGTGTGATTCGCATGTCCGGCAATATTTTTAGCAACACAAGTATAATTTCCCGCGTGATGCGAATGGACGGATTCGATCGTAAGCATACTGATGCGCTGACCGCTTTTGGATACGAGTACACCCGATTCACCCAGCACCACATCCTGTCCGTTGAATAACCAACTAAAGCTGAGCGGTGTGTCACCCTTCGTAACAGCACAATTCACTGTGGCCATACTCGACTCATCGAGAGCATCCTCACCAAACTCAAACGGCAAAATTACAGGCAGAACTAGTACCAAGAACAACCCCTTCGAACAATTAGTTGGACCAAGTGGGACATTTTTGGAAGGGATTTATAACAAATGGATGAAGCTATAAAATCGCATCACAACTCAAACAAACCCATCACTTGTAACAGCGAAGTATGCGTCACTTCTCCAGCTCTATTCGCCGCGTGACAGGTATAGTTTCCGGCATGGCGAGACTGAACCAATTCTATCGTTAGCATGCTAGCCTTATGGCCACTTCTCATAATCAACACACCATCGTTCGTTGCAATGCGACGCCCGTTGTACAACCAGCTAATGTCGATCGGTGTATCTCCTTTAGTAACTATACAGCTTACAGACGCCGTACTTCCAGTATCGAAAGGTTCATCACCAAACTCAAACGGTAGTATAATGGGTATTGCTAATGGGTGTGTTCAGTCCACAAAACAGTGAAGGATAAATGGAGTAAAAGGAAGGAAAAATGGCGCTTGATGATTGATATCATAACTCTGTTTACTTATCACTCTAAGCTGGGACGTATGCTCTGCTGTTCCTGCCTGATTCCGTGCACTACACGTGTAGTTACCAGCCTGCTTCGAAAGTACGGATTCAATCGATAGCATTGAAATTTTATTTCCACTACGATTTATCAATACAGCATCACTGGAGGACAGTCGACGTCCATTGAACATCCAGCTTATATCGATCGGTGCATCACCCTTCGTTACGATGCAACTAACCGAAACAGTACTGCCCGTATCATACGCCTCATCACCAAACTCGAACGGGAATATGATGGGAATAACTTTGGATCATCAGAAGAGGAAAGAACGCCCGGGAGTAATGATTAGAATGGAAACAAGGACACCCGATCTTACCCATCACCTGTAACTCCGCAGTATGTTTAGTGCTACCGGCACGATTGCTTGCGTGGCACGTATAGTTGCCCGCATGTCTCGAGTCGACCGCATCGATCGAAAGAATCGAAATTCGTGGACCACTATTTGTGATCATGACAGCATCGTTCGCTGCCAGCCGACGACCATTAAAAGACCATCCGATATCGATCGGTACGTCTCCTTTCGTAATAATACAACTCACGGAAGCTGTGCTGCCCGTGTCGAAAGCTTCTTCTCCAAACTCAAACGGCAGTATCAGAGGTATTACTAACACACACGAAAAAAGCACCAGAAGAAGAGACAATAGGAAAGTGGGAACAAAATGGAAGGGTTAACCAACGGCAGACTTCTTCCCTAAACTCTTACCCATAACCTGTAACTCTGCTGTATGCTGAACACTTCCTGCATTATTTCTCGCTGAACAGGTATAATTTCCAGCATGTCGCGAATGTACAGAGTCTATAGAAAGCATGCTAATTTTGCCACTTCCCTTCGTAATCAGAATCCCTTCATCTAGCGTGATGCGTCGGCCATTAAACATCCAGCTAATGTCGATTGGCGTATCACCCTTCGTTACGATACAGCTTACCGATGCAGTACTACCACTATCAAACGCTTCTTCACCGAACTCGAATGGCAGAATTATGGGAACCACTAATCATTCAAATAGGAAGGAGAAACCGAAGGAGACCAGGAGAGGGACGCAAAACAATTAAATATCTATTAAAAGTACAGGAATTGCTCCTACCAATCACTTTCAACTCCGAACTATGCTCAACACTTCCAGCAGCATTACTGGCACGGCAGGTATAGTTGCCGGCGTGACGCGAACGGATCGATTCGATGTACAGTGTACTCATTTTCTGGCCTAGCTTCGACACTGTTATACCATCATTGCTCGAGATGCGTCGACCGTTAAACATCCAGCCGATATCGATCGGCACATCACCTTTCGTTACGACGCACTGTACCGAAACTGTGCTAGAGGAGTCGAAAGGATCCTCACCGAACTCGAAGGGCATAATTTGTGGAACAGCTAAAGTCGCATTTTTTGAAGAGAAATCGTTTTTCTACAATATTGTAATCCTAGACGACGTTACGAAGGGTATCGGGGAAAGGATTTTAATGTGCATTTTACATCCTACTATGCAGTGATTACCGATAACTTTCAGTTCCGACGTATGTTGTGACTCTCCTGCTTTATTCCTAGCTACGCAGGTGTAATTTCCGGCATGGCGCGACTGGACCGATTCGATTGAAAGTATACTAATCTTCTGACCGCTCTTCATAATATTGATTCCATCGTTTGTCGTTACACGATTGCCGTTAAATAGCCACTCAATCATGATCGGCGTATCACCCTTCGAGACAACACAATTGATCGAAACTGTGTTCATCATATCGACCGGTTCTTCGCCAAAATCGAAAGGAAACACCGATGGACCGACTGTTTACAAAAGAAAGATGGAGCACATACTCTTAGCTCCAGGAATTGGGAAGATACGAGGAGGAAAGCTAACAGGAGCTCTTTAAATAATTGATCATGAAAGTATTAACCGTTCACTTGCAGCAACGCTGTCTGTTGCACCTGTCCGGCACGGTTTTGTGCAACACAGGTGAAGTTTCCACTATGCTGATCGCGTATCGCCTCAATCGTAAGCACACTCATTCGCTGATTCGTTCGACTGATCGTGATACCGTCTTCAGACGCAATGCGTCGATCGTTAAACTTCCAGAAGATATCAATCGGGAAGTCACCCTTGTTCACCGTGCACGATGATGTTACCATATCATTCAAAAATATTATATCGCTACCAAACTCGATCGGAAGCATGTGGGGAAGGACTGTTCGAATTGTATGTTTAACAGGGTAAGTTAGCGGAAAAGGAATCATAAAACAGAACCATTAACGATAGCAGAATGATCAAACCGTTCACAAAAAGAGACGCCATATGTATAGCGTGACCGGCAGGATTTTCCGCAATACAACTATAGTTGCCGGTGTGACGATCACGCACGGACTCGATCGTAAGGAAGCTTGTGCGCTGAGTTTGTCTTGAGATCAGTACACCATTGTTCGTGGTGAGATGGTTACCGTTGAACTGCCAACGAATATCAACGGGAGAATCGCCCTTGCTGACCGTGCAAGATACGGACACCGTGTCCAGGGAGAAAATTTCTTCACTACCAAAATCAAACGGCACTATCTGTGGGAGAACTGCATCGGTTTGGGTACATTACTGATCGGATGGAAGGAGTTGAGAGGTATATATGACAAGCGACAAGGAAAAGTGCTAAATTGCAAAGACTTCACACACCGTTCACCAACAATGGCGTCACATGTTCCATGCTACCAGCGTGGTTCATGGCAATACAACTGTAATTTCCACTATGCCGATCGCGTACCGACTCAATGCTGAGTGTGCTAAGCCGTGGACTCGGTCTACTGATTAGAATTCCATCGTTGGAGTAAATTTTACGTCCATTCAGCAACCAAACGATGTCGATCGGAAGATCGCCTTTATTAACGGTACACGTCGCCGACACCATGTCCATAGCGAAAACCGCATCCTCACCAAAAACAAACGGAACTATCTGTGGAGACACTGGTAAACTATCGTTGTTTTTTTTATTCCATCCGTGAAAGGGCCTGTCGGATTCCGGACGATCTCCGGACGATTAAACTCTCGGGAGGTAAACTCCCTTGTAACTCGAGAGCCGCGTAAGTCAGATACTGACTGTATTTGACAGGACTCTCTGCATTGTTATACTAATCTAACTAGAATTTTCAAGAACGCTGGAACGCCGATAAGGTGAATAATGGAATAAGCAAAACAAATGGGAACTAATGCTCTACACAACGCTCATTCACCGTTTACAAAAAGGACTGCAGTATGCTCCATCATTCCTGCCTGGTTTTTAGCAATACAAGTGTAATTGCCACTATGCCGATCACGCACAGAGTCAATACTCAGTGTGCTAATACGCGTACTTGTCCGGCTGATCAGTACACCATCGTTTGTGTACAACTTTCTCGGCTTTCCTAAACTTGGAAACGTTGGTGTGAACTCCCATACAATTTCGATGGGCATATCACCCTTGTTCACGGTGCACATAGTCGATACCATATCAAACTGGTTTATCTGCTCCTCTCCGAAAGCAAATGGAACTATTTGCGGTAGAACTGCGTACAGATCATATGGTTAAGAAGTTGGTTTATCCCTCCTGCCATTCTTGTTCAAGATATGACCGACATATGATATTAGTTACTCGTAACAAAACATTCACCGAGCTCCATTCTCCGCAGTCCGCATACATTCAACATTCAATTCATCCTGTTATTTACGATTCGATGTTATGGAATATAGCAACGGCAGTAATCATCATCCATTGAGTGTAAGAAAAATTACATTCAAGTGAAACTTCACTGCCGTTACCATGTCCGCATACATAGTAAAGAATCTAGTACATATGGAACATTCCACTTACCCATAACTTGAACTTCCAGTGTGCCTCGCGCAGTATATCCTTCCGAGTTCTTAGCAACGCACGTGTACGTAGCTTGATCTGAGTTTCGTTCGACGTTTTCGATGATTAAAGTTCCATTCGGGAACACTTTCTGCTTGCGGTTGATGGGTAGTTGTCGGTTGTCTGGAACAGAGGAAAAAAAATGAAATTAAACCTTGACTCAAACTCCAAATGTCCCAAATGCCTCAACTTACCTCGTTCCCAAACAATCGATTCGATAGGATAGCCAGCTACCGGGCAGGTGACGATCAACGTTTCTCCAGCGACAATTGCCTTCTTTTCCATCGTCCGCACGTACGGTAGACCGTATACATTCAGCTTAGCGGAGTGTTCAGCAACACCGACTTTACTGCTAGCCATACACTTGTACAAACCGCCATCGTTCGAGTGGATCGACGTAATGTTCAAATGCGACACAACGTCACCATTCACCGTCACATACTGTCCGACTTGATAGCGTTCACTGTTCGTGATTTTCTTCCCATCCAATTCCCAGCTGATTTCGGGCGTCGGGTTACCACCGGCAACACACTTTAGGAATACGGACGGTCCTGGATGGCGTGTTTCCTCGGGGAATGCTTCACGGATTATCGGTGGGTCAACTGGAAGTATAAAGCATGCGAAAGATGTTAGCGATGTTAATCCTGCCACACATTTCCTTCCTCTTCTTCCTACTTACAGCGTCCTCCGAGTTTCAGTTCAGCGCTAGCCTGTGCACTTTCCTGATCGTTGCGAATGAAGCACTGGTACATGCCCTTGTCCTCCTTCTTGACCGACTCAATACGCAACACCGCATCACTGTGACCGAGCGATTTGCCATCCTTCATCCAGGAAACGGTTTTGATCGGATTGCCGGAGAATTTGCACGTAAACACTGCCGGACGGCCAAAGTCTACCGTTTGTGTGCGTGGTTCAATCTTTGCTGCTAGCGGTGCCGTTACCGTCAGGACAGTTTCCACACTTTCGCCTCCAACCGAATTGTTCACAACGCACAGGTACTTGCCGGAGTCGTCCACTACCGCATCCTTGATGATGAGCGTTCCGGAAACTTGCTTCACACGTTCGTCCAAAACGACGGCCTTCTTTTGCTGAGTTCCTTCGATGTATTTGTACCATCTGTAACGTTAAGCAAATAAAGTATCCATATGAGCAAAGGTGGGCCTTAACATTCTTGAATTCGTCAGCTTTTTTCCATAGTCCATAAACGAAGAAAGAACAATTAATAAAACATTTATTTATTTTTAAAGAAAACAGAATAAAACTAGGGAAATCGAAAGCGTAAGAAAACCAAACTTTAAAAAGTGAAACAAAACTTTACATTCAATGAATAGCACACAAGAAAACGGAACACATAAGCTCGTATGACTATGGAATACAGCTTGTGATGTTTATATATATACTTTTTTGTAATGGACATATTTTGGAATCTAGTCGGACGATCAGTGCAAGCCCTCCTTTAATGTATTTTCTATTTTAAAGCTATATAATTACCTGTAAGAGAATGAAAGTAAGATCACAAAGCACATCAAGGCCAATATCATATGTAGTGAAGTGAATTTTTAAAATATTTATTTATAATTAATTATGACGGTATAATATCATGTTGTTAAAATTTTAAAATAATCATATAATAATTCGATCAAGATAGATATCTATAACAATGTTTAAAAAAAATGCTGATTTGAATTTAACTTTGTTGATCTACATAAAATAATATCACGTAGCTCAGCGAAGAGCGCTCTTTTGCGCACAATTCGCTCAATGTTGAGCTACCTCGCACTCTCCAAAATTAACTAGATATTACATTAATACTCTATTGAGAATTTTTTGTCATACTGTAATCTATACCACAACTGCTTGCTATAAATTTTGATTAAATTAAATTAGCCAGTGGATGATGGCAAATAATTTTGTAGCGATCTTACTTTCATTACTCCATACTTACCAATAATCTGCCATTTATTACGCTTCTTTTCAAGAAATATGCAATTCAACTTCATATTCTGAAGGCTTTACAGGTTCAATGAACAGTTCCTTTCACTATCAACTAGTTTCATACATTTTACAACATCTACTGTCCCAATACAGGATGTATTCTTCGCTTACCGAAAGCTGGGCATTGGAAATGATTGCCCCAAACAGAGAATGGCAAAATCTTGCCCTGATTTCACCTTCATTTCTTGCAGCAATCCTCCCGATATCTTCGGAGGAACACTCCCAATTGGTTCTAGGTAAAAATTTTACAACGAGAAATACCATAAAATGGATGTTCTTAATCCTTTAAAAAATCAAAACCCTTAAAGACCTTGCCGTTGGGATGTACGGTATGCCTGATAGGAGCTTTATTATCATATGACCATACCTAAAATTGGGCGTTGGATAGGATTGCCCGAGACATAGTATAGCAAAATCATCATCGGCTTTCACAACCAAATCTTGCAAGTGATGTCCAGCTATCTTTGGTGCAACACTTCCAACAGGCTCTAACGATAGAATACATTTTACCAATTAAAGCGTGATCAATCGGTTGCACTATTGTGTGTATCAAAACAAATTGCCTCTAACGAACAAAGCAACTTCATTACCTAAACACCGGTACGGGAAAGGATTGTGCTAGACACAGCAACGCTAAGCTCGTGTTCATTTCCACGATCACTTCCTGCAGTCGTCCACCGGATATTTTAGGTCCAACGCTTCCCACTGGTTCTAAAAGATTCAAAATACGACACCATTTTATGATTCTGTTCTCCTATCCGTCCATTTATCCCTTCTCATCGACAGCAAACACTAAACACTGACTGAATGTGATATAATGATAGGCAAAATGGGTGGTAAAAGCATAAGTTGCTTCAGTGCAGCGTAAAGAAATGTTAACAAACAGAAGAAATTACTGTTACTCAAATCAAACCGATCGCCAACATCAAAACGCACCATCGGGAATAAAGCGTCATCGATGAAGAACAAAAACTAACGTAAGAAAACGGAAACTTGTACGCTCGCGGTTCGCTTCTCTGACAGCTCTCAAACGAGACATTGGACATTAGACATGTCCGCCTGCAAGTTAATCGCGTTAACGAAAACGAGAAACAAGACACAACGCAACCAAATCAAAGCACTATCAGCAATCACCTGAAGGCCGGCGTTGGAAAGGCTTGCCCAAGACAGAGTATTGCAAAATCCTGCGCACTTGTTACACGCATTTCCTGAAGGCGATCTCCGGAAATTTTCGGTGCAACACTGCCGACAGGTTCTGCGGGAAAAGAAAGAAGAGAGTGTAAGAGAAAGAGAGCGAGTAGGTATGTAACCAATATGCAACGATACGGATTGATAAGAAGTCATTTAAAAAAAAGAGCAAGTGTTACAGCTATGCTTATCTACCTAAGAAGTGTAACAGAGATCGAACAATTCTTCCACATCCGGCCGATCACTTTCGTGCGATTAATTTCGTTTGTAGGAATTTCTGATTACATTTACACGCCAACTGTCATATTCCAATGTCGCCCTTCAGCGTGATTCACTCCGCTAATCGTCTTGTTTTTGCGTTTGCTTCTTAAGAGGACGAGAGCAGAGCAGAGTCGCGAATGGATCGTGATAAGCATTGCTGATAGTGTTTTGGTGTTGCTTTCGCACGCTTACCTCATTATGGGAACTGGAAACGCCTGGGCCTGACAGAGCAACGCAAAGCTGCTGTTAGCCGATTTGTCGAAAATGCTTCCCTTTGATTCCGACGAGAACGTGGGCGGTTTGGAACCGACGGGTTCTGTGTGTCGATGGGAGCGCCGGAGGTAAAATTTAATATACAAATATATAAAAAAATGACATGTAAGCAATCCGCGCATATACGTTGTTTGATGTTGGCGATATGTGTTGCGTTTTGAAGTCTACACGAATTTTCGCGTTGGCAATTTTGAGTTATTGGAAAGAGATGGATATCATCCTAGCTCTTTGTAATATTAACGAACTAATTGCACGATAAACTGCCATTTTGAACTAACCTAGTAATGGGCACTGGATAAGCTTGGGCCTGACACAACAGAGCAAAGCTTGTGTTTCTGTACCGCCTAAAGATGCTTCCCATAGAATCAGACGAAAATGTGGGAGCTTTGGATCCGATCGGTTCTAGCGAGTGCAGTAAATAAAACAGCAAATAAATAAGTCTTCAAACATCATCTTATCTAACTAGCTCATTTGCCCAAATGTTGAGACATGAGAGAATTCTAAGGACACACATCTAATCGTTACTCATACCTTGTAACTGGTACGGGATATGCCTGTGCTTGGCAAAACAATGCCACAATCGAGTCGCTCGGTTTAACAAACATGCTAATCTTGGAATCAGTCGAAAACGTTGGAGGTTTAGATCCGATGGGTTCTATGCATAGTATTCATAAAATAGAAATAACATTTTTTTAATAATCCTAGCATTATTGATTCTGACACAAATACCATATTGCCTGAACGTGGAAGCGATAGGATGTCCTTAATGGTTATGTCAACCTGTCACGTACCTTGTAATGGGAACCGGATATGCTTGGGCTTGACAAAAAAGAGCCAGGGTCCTATTGCTGGCCTCGACAAACGAACTACTACGTGCAGTTGTGGAAAACGATGGAGCCTTCAGACCGATAGGTTCTGGGGGGGACCAAATACGTAAGATAATTCTCTACTGTAGTCTATCATTCTGTCTTATGAAATTGCCTGATATGTTGGAAGTACTGGAAGAAGTTGGATATACTATAGGAGATGAAGCTCTCTGTCACCAGCGCCTACCTCGTAATTGGAACCGGAAAAGCCTGTGCTTGACAGAACAACGCGAATGTAGTATTACCGGAGTACTTGAATGATCCACTCAATTGTGCGGTCGGAAATGATGGTGCCTTCAATCCGATAGGTTCTAACGAATGTTAAAATAAACAGTCGAACATCCTTAAATAATACTCATTTTTTCTTTTTTTTTAAGCCCTAAATGTTGGGTAGAGTACAACTGTAATCCGATTTACCTTGTGATCGGCACTGGAAACGCCTGAGCTTGACAGAATAATGCAATTGTTGAGTTACTCGGTAACTTAAACGTACTACTCAGAGAGGCTGACGAAAATGTAGGAGCTTTCAATCCGATGGGCTCTGATGAACATGTTTAATTGCCGAATTAATTAAACCCTTTAAAACTAATCCCAAATACACTTCCAAACTGCCTGAATTTGTTATCCTTCTACTAGGGTTACCTTGTCACTGGAACAGGAAATGCTTGCGCTTGACATAACAAGGCTAAACTTGCACTGCTAGGTTCAACAAATGAGCTCGTCCGCGATGCCGATGAAAAACTGGGAGCTTTCGAACCAATCGGTTCTAAATAAAACAGAATTCGATCTTACTCTCTTGGTGGATCACTGAATTTAGCTTATTGAATCTAAATCGCAACAAATTGCCTGACAAAAATCGGGGTTTTACCTCGTGATTGGAACAGGAAACCCTTGAGCCTGACACAAAAGTGTAATCGTAGAATTGGCCGGCTTTTTGAAGGAGCTAGTACCAGAATCGGACGGGAACGTGGGTGCTTTTGATCCGATCGGTTCTTCGGTGAAATAAGCGTAAGAAAAGTAAGTCTCAAAACCCAAATTACTCCTCATCAATCTCTAACCAACTGCCTGAATGTGTGATGGAATAAGTGCAAGGATTACCTTGTGATAGGAACCGGATATGCCTGGGCCTGACAAAACAGTGCGACACTCGTATTGCTCGGTTTCATAAACGTAAACGTTTTCGAATCAAACGAAAATGTCGGTGCCTTCGAACCGATTGGTTCTGGGGAGGGAATGGTGACATTCTACCATATTAATCTACCACGGTTTCAACCAGTTACAACAATCAAAACCAAATTATGCCCGAATGCAGGGAATTTACTACCTGGTCACTGGTACTGGATACGCCTGGGCCTGACAGAAAAGCGCAATGTTTGAGTTGCTTGGCTTCACGAAGTACAGTTTCTTATAGTCAAAATTGAACGTTGGAGGCTTTGAGCCGATCGGTTCTGCAAGAAAAGAATTACCATCCTTACCATAAACTACCTTAACACGCTAATGCTCAAATCGCCATAATAGGATAGGGCTGTGGTACAAGAAAGGTTAGTAGACTACGGACGTACCTAGTGATTGGAACTGGAAATGCTTGAGCTTGGCAAAACAGTGCAAGACTCGTGCTGCTCGGTTTGTTGTAAGTAATGCTGCGAGCGTCAGAAGTAAATGTTGGCGCTTTTGAACCAATCGGCTCTGTAAAGCAAGTACACATTTGAAATAGTCAAAACATTCTTTTTCAACATACTTCCTGAACATTGAAACTTGGGCTACCCTGAGATACATTAAGGAAATCTAAATCTGAAATCAATTGTTCTACAATTATTTAAGAGCCATTATGGCAGAGATCTCTTGGGATCTCGAATCTGTTTCCAAGGCTTTAAAATTATCCACACAAACGCCAACATTGGTCTATACAGATCCCAAAATGACGGAGCACTTCAACCAATTGCCAATAGACCTACCTAGTGATAGGAACTGGAAATGCTTGCGCCTGACAGAAAAGGGCCAAACTATGATTGCTCATCTTTGTGTACGATCTGCTATTCTCGTCGGAAGCAAATGTGGGTGCTTTCGATCCAATTGGCTCTAGAAATGGTGCGTAAATAGGACAGGGTTACATAGGAATTTACCGATATACTGGGACAGGAAATGCCTGGGCGTTGCAGAGTAAGGTGAGCCACTGTCCAGCTTCAACACGCGACACAAACAATGCCGCATCGTTACTAAAGGAAGGTGCCTTAAATCCGACTGGCTCTAGTTTGTTTGTTGTGAAAGAAACATACGATCATTTGATCATTCAAATGGACTGCAAACTAACTAAAGTATGCCGGTAAGGATATGGGTACCCCTTCTATCTCTTACAAATGCACACAGATTATTACCTATAAATCGGTACTGGAAAAGCTTGTGCATTGCAAAGGAGTGTAACACGCGTACCGATCTCCCACGATAGTGCAAACTGTGATGCGTCATTATTGAAGCTGGGAGGCTTGAATCCCACCGGTTCTACGATGTTTTGAAAATAGATATAATGAGAGTCATTTCTACAAACTGCCTTCACCTTCAAAAAGGTACCCTGAGATTGGTGCCTACCTAAACACTGGGACAGGATATGCCTGTGCTTGGCATAGGAGCGCAACAGTCCGATTTAGTAAACTATCCACGTAGTTCATGGAATGCGTAGCAAACGATGGTCCCTTGCTGCCAATCGGTTCTACGAGGGCGATCATTGGGAAATGGCATGTCATATAATCAACAAATTGTTACCCTTCGGAACGCTTTGGGATAGGATACACTGATTCGCACTTACTTAAAGATCGGTACCGGATAGGCTTGAGCTTGACACAGCAAGCCTACGCTCGAGTTCACACTGATATCCAAGTACGTCATAATGTTTGATCCAAACGAGGGAGCCTTGCTACCAATTGGTTCTGGAGAAGAATTCAAATAGTTCACCACAATCATACGGATTGTTGACCAGATCTATCCTACCTTGCCTTTATGTTTTGGGATAAGGAACACAACCATCATCACTTACTTGAAAATAGGGACGGGAAATGCTTGCGCCTGACATAGCAGTGCCACCGTTCCATTTACAGAATTTCTTACAAATGCCATAGCATCCGTCGAAAAGGAAGGGGATTTACTTCCAATCGGTTCTAAGGTTTTAAAAACACACACAAAATAGATGGAGGCATGACAATCTCTAAAAGTGATATCCTAAAACAGATTAAACAAATCCCTGGGCGTTTGTGCCTACCTGAACACGGGCGTAGGGTAACCCTGGGCCTGACATAGCAATGCGACACTGCTATTCAACGGTGTCATCATGATCGTGATCACGGTAGTAGAAAATGAAGGAGCCTTACTCCCAATAGGTTCTACAAAAAGCGAATAATAACACAACCACACCTTCTTTTAGGAACTCTAGCTCTAGGTGGTTACATTATGTTTTCCAAACCAAAATACCTGAATACTGGAACTGGGAAGGCTTGTGCCTGACACAACAGTGCCATGGTGGCGTTAGAAGCCGCTCGTACAACAGCAATCGCCTCCGAGGATAGAGACGGAGCTTTACTCCCGATCGGTTCTGTTAGAAATTGTGTGATTGAAAGACAAAGCGTGCCATCAATCACGCTTGCCCTACCATCTCGCTTAACGTCCTAAATGTTGGTATAAGATAATCTGTGATGTGACGTGACTAATCTACCTGAACACCGGAACTGGGAATGCTTGGGCTTGGCATGTTAAGGCGGTGCTTGAATTCCCTGCAGTTTTCACCGCGACCATCATGGCATCGTTGGAGAACGATGGCGATTTACTACCGATCGGTTCTAGACATGAAGAAATTTAGTGTCCAATTTAAATCGGAAAAAACTATTCAAGGAAGGTTGTACAATAAATTGAGCATTACAGTAACGCTAACCTGAATGAAGCTACCGGGTACGCCTGAGCAGGACAGAAAAATACTACGCTGTTGTTCATACGACGTTCCATCCAGATTTTCTTACTATCCACTGACAGTACCGGTGGCTTAGCACCGATCGGTTCTACAGAACGAAAGTTACAATTTAGAGTTTGAAAATTCGTTTTAAGTTTGATACAAACTAACGAAGTTTACTACAAATCAAAACAAATTGACAGAAGATTGTCGGATAGTAAGTGATCTCTTTCGACAGTTCTTCAGCATGTCCTCATCTCACCAATATCTCACCTAAAGTTAGGAGCAGGAAAACCTTGCGCTAGACACAGCAGAGCAAGATCACTGTTTGGATCGACAAAAATAGGTTTCTGTGTCAGTGAGGGTGTTTTGGGTGCGGTACTAGATACCGGTTCTGAAAATGTCAAATGGGAAAAAGAGCCATTTTACGGACTATATCCACTTCGATAGAACCTATTCACAAGCTGTAAGAATGTTGGTATTAGAATATCTTTCCTTTCAATTTTATGAAGATCCTAAAACATGCTCAGAGCTAATGTCTGCCCCCTATTACCTAAACACTGGCACCGGAAACGACTGCGCTGGGCAAAGCATCGTTACGTTCGCGTCTTTTTGCACGAGCAATTTTCGACTCTCGTCGCCAGATGTTAGCCGAGGTGCAACACTGCCGACCGGTTCTGCAGCGTCCCCAACGCGTAGTACAACAAGCGAATCGGTGTAGTTAAATGCAACACTTTGTGTAAGCTTTATGTGGTCTAAATGTTGGGATATTGGATAGTCAGATTTTAAAAAAAATCGGGCTTACCGAAAGGCAGGTACCGGATACGATTGGGCCGGACAGAGCAATGTGATGTTGGCGGACAAGCGTTCCACCTGCACGCGCATCGCATCACCGGACGTTAGCCGAGGTGCAACGCTGCCAATTGGTTCTATGGGAAAAAGGGCAAACAAAATATTTACCGTAAAACTCGTCCTAGCCCAACGAACCATAGACATAATCGACTTTGACTTCCAATTACTAAAGTATAGAGTGTCCCAAATTTAACAAACACTTTTCCTAATACACTCCGAACGTTGATAACGCATTAATGCATATTGCAACAAGAAACGTTAAGCCTTCAGGACGTCTCACCCAAACGAAAATTCTTTCCCAATGCGCGTGGAAAATGATACTTCATCAGCAGCTCACCTAAATGCAGGCACCGGAAAGGACTGTGCCGGACATAGCAGTGTTATGTTGTGCTCTACTCTGATGTCAAGATTTCGGCTTTTGTCTCCAGTGGTGAGGCGTGGCGCAACACTCGCTAGTGGCTCTATGGCAGTAAGTGATACAAGAAGCTGGATTAATGTCACACTCCGCGTGGTGCCGAACGATTAAAAAACGATCTGACATTTAAGTTCTAGCAACACGCATCTCTTTCGCTGTCTGATACGCTTCCGAGGAAGAGGCCGCACCCTGGGCGCGCTTCACAAACACACGACACGGTTGGCGCAATTGTAAAAGCTAAAGAAATTCAAGAAACATTACCTAAAAACGGCTATCGGGTAGCCCTGGGCAGAGCAAAGTAAAGCGATCGTATTACTACGCCCGACTTCTGCCGTCACGATCTTGGAGGTGGAATCTAGCTTGGGGGACACCCTACCGAGGGGTTCTAAAGGTGGTGGAAGAAACAAAAAAGTGGGGAGATTGGAATCATTGTGCCACGCATGGTACTGAATTAAGCGAGTTGTGCTACTCGATGTGATGTCGGGCCGTGTACGCACGATTATCTCACTTGTCCAGCATCCAGTCCACTAGTTGGTGTGTATGTTAGTTGTGTTATTAATTGTGCTAAACTCGAAGCACCTATTAGTGCAAAACCGTGCCATTTGTGGCAGATGAGTGAGCTCAGTGATCATGGTGTTGGTGAAAAAACAACGTTCCTTCAACAGTTGATTGGAAAAGGAAATTAATTCCCCTTCTGTACGTGGCACCATGCACCGAAACCTTTTGGTGGAGTTGCTCTAGTACCGTGAGTCGTGGTTAGTAGCACAAAATGTCACAAGTGTTGACCATTCCTTTAACCAGGCCTGCTTTAACAACACATACGTTGTTCTATTCATTTTTCGTTTTTGTAGCACACAAACTTGTTAAAACACGAGCGATCTGATTTGAGACACCTATTTCTTCCATTTGCTTTTTGTTTTCGTTAAGAATTTAGATAACTTTCTAACACATCTTTCTGTCAAACAGGCAAACCGAGGCCCGGACCAGAGCTTTCTTCTACACGCAACACAGGGTACCCTATCCCAACATTCAGGCAATTTGTTTTGATTTATTACTGTTATTTTGGGCTGGCAACAAAATTGGCGCGTTTCTGTATCTTCATCTTTTTGGGGTCGCTTATTTTGTTACCAGCGATCATCGGCGTCATAAAAGAAGGAAATAAAACACGCATCAATCTAACGATGAAGGCACAGTAGTTCAGCTTTCGATTTTAATCCGTTCACTCCATAAAGTTGTGATGTTTAATTTGAAATTGTAAAAAATAAAGATAATGAATCACTGTTGGAATGGATTGGAATGGAATTATCAGTATTATTGAATTAAAAATGTTGCACAGTGCGTACCGTAAATATAAAAAGATGGACATTAAATTAAGGCCGCTTTTATGTACGATTTTCAAACTGCTGAGATGCCCAACTAGTTAAAGAATTTTTGTTTGATTTTTTAAATTGGTGAATGGGCTTGATTTATGGTTTTATGTGTGTTAGCCATAATTTATTCTGATTGGCAAAAATACACCAAAAATCGATATAATGTTTTATCTAATCACAGCAAAGCTTTCTCAAAATGTTTTACAAAATTTTACAAAAAAAAACTAAATTGATTCGTTGAGAATTTTCTTTAAAATCGCATTTTTACGTTCTGTACAGTAGCAGATGGGGTTAATTTTTTTTTTATAAATATCTTTTTCTTAATAAAATTTATAATTAAATAGACACCTGCAGGAAGTGCTGAAAACAAGGCGGCGAACCTTACCGTAACCGTGCCCAAAATATATTTTAAAAAAATCAAACAAACAAAAAACTTTGATACACTGTTTTCCGTCTCAAAGAAGAGCCATTCGTACAACAAAATGATACGATCATCATAGTTTTTCATAAGTTTAATTAAACCATAAATCCTTGCAAACAATGTGTAGCTTTCAATTATCTTGAATACATTTATTATATTGTTAAGTTAATGTTTAGAATTGACTGATAATCCCTGCATTGGAATTGTACATAATTATAAAAATAATTCTGTTATTTTTCGTTAAGAATAAATTAAAATCAACTTCACAAAAAAAAAACGAATCAACTTCACAAAAACAAAAATTGGTTTTCATTTTCATGTTTTTATGCTACACAATTATCTTGTTGTGTTATTTTTTTTTATTCAATCAAAATATTGTTTTTATGGCTTTAAGAAAGTTACGTTTTTTTTTATTTAGAAAATCTAATAACTATGCTACACACTGTAAGAGCGAAACCCATATGGCATATTGTAATTTATATTACTATTTATTGTATTAAAATTCCAAAATATGAGGCTCTTCGATCGAAATAAGTATCAAACAATATGCCAGATAATAAAACAACACCGACCTTGATCGCATTAATATTTTATGCCTTTTAAACGGTTATATCCGCATGAATAAAATATTAAACTACTCGCCCAAACATTCGCACTAATTCTACTTGATTCTGCTTGAGAACGGATTCTAATAAATGAGTAATTACATTGTGAACTGATTTAATTGAAAGCTGAAACAGCACTTCATCGCTATCGAGCATAAATTCCACGAACACAAGGCGAGAAACGAACGAACGCTACCATTCTTGCTGTTTTACTCACAGCTGATGATTAATTCACAGCACAAAACAAACCTTCTTACAGAAGACAGAAACAAATCGGCTAACACTCATGAGCATGAACGTTAGTATTAGTTAACATGATTTAGTTAGCAAACTTGTGACGATGAATCTTTAGCACACGGTGGTAACCGGACTTGGCCTTCGCTGGTGGTTCGATGGAATTTGGTTTTATTACTTTTATGACGGATGATGCATTAGCAAGTGATTGGAAGCATGATATAAAAGCACGTGATCGAATGATGAATGTGAACCAACATCACCAGAATTTGTTTTTTCAAAACCAACATCACCAGAAGACGAGCGCGCAAATGGTGATGGGTAAAATTGGGAGCGAAAGAAAAAAAAACACACGAACGCGATCACGTTCCAAACACTTACGACATAATATGCATCACTTTGGAAGCAAACACACGGCAAGATCGGAAAAGTAATGTAAAGCAGCTCGGCACCGAAAGAAATGTTTTTGTATTTTATTAAATTCTCCTGAGAGACATCATAATCCAAATACACGATCTTAATAAATGTAAATAAAACAATTATTTAAAATATTTATGATGTAAAATTATTATTACACAGACCACGTAGAAAATTAAGATCACATACAACTTGATACACTAGATATCATTTAAACGCATTCTAATTAAACCTTTCTTACAATTAAACAGCACAAAACAAAGCACAAAAAAAAGCTTTCATTATCAACTCGTGATCGACTCAATTTCGTTTGTCCGGTACGTGAGAAAACTTTCAACCCGTTTTACACCATCACCAATGGAGTCGTGTAATGGAGTTTGAATTTGTGCAGTTAGAAAGCAGAAGTGCTGCCATCCCCAGCGAGGATCGAGAGCTCGTATATCCCGCCTGGGATTAATTTCCTCAACGCACGAAGCGGTGCAACAGGCCGGGTGAGGGGGTGTGTGGTGATAAATGTGGCTTAAGAGACGATCAGATAGTCGACCGGCCAAAGTTGTGCTGTGGAGTGCGTGATAAACGGCATACCAAATGATGGTTCCATCATACTTTGATGAAGCATATTGTGTTTAATATACCGGGAGGATCTGAACGCCAACCGAGTATGCTTTACATTATTCCGAAGATTCCCCAAACGACACCCAATGCGAATACGCGGCAAAAGGCAACCAAAAACTGACAGACGTCATCTCGCGCCACATGAAAATGGTCGTGAGTTGCATTTTAATTCTTGCGTCGAAACAGTAACAGCCAGCCAAAGCTAGCATTCCACCGGGGGTCCTTCTTTGCCGGTACTGTTTTGGGTATCGTTTGGGTGTGCCGTGCGATATGACCGAAGTGATGCTGGACACCAAGACACACATTTTTCTTGGTTGGTCTACTTCAAATTACCTGTGATCACCAGTCGTCCCTTGGTGGCCGAAAGACGTGTCTCGCCCGTCAGACGATGCTTCGTACGGCACTGGTAGCTCTTGTAGCCGTCCTCAGGGCCAACTTCACGGATGTGTAGCTCACCGGAGGGTAGCACCATGTATTTACCGTCTGGATCATGGGTTATAGGCATTGGATTTCGATGAGGGGAGATACAAGAGAAATTTGTTAGAAAATATGTTACAGCGAGCGATCGCATCTAAACTACCAACAACATGCACATGGAGTAGAATTCTACTCCATCTAAGTCCACGCGGTGCACTGGATGTCGTCCAGGAGCGATCGCTTTGTGCGGGTTGACGACACCGGGTCCGTTTTGTAGCGATATTTATCTTACTCGTCCCATTTTCACTCTCGTTCAACGCGAGGTGGTTATGATTTTTCTCGGAAATTAACCTGCTGGGACAACAATGTGTGCCCTCGGTACGAAATGCGCATTCCATTCCATCACACCTATCCGTTAGTGTGTTTGGAACTGCTTGTTCTAATAAAGATAAGATGCCGAGAAGATAATTTATGCTACAAAACGTGTCCCCCCATTGGTTGTCTGCTTTCATCAACATAGGAAGCAACATTAAATGTCTACTATTCACACCCACACAGTGAAGCCGTTGGGTGTGACCCGATGTTTAAAGCCGGGTTGCTGCCCTATTTGGTTGATCTTCCGCCACCGCAACTTGACGACATCGTGCGCCACCCGCATGGACTTCAACCCCTTTCTTTCTACGTCTAGAGCTAGTAAGGCAATCGAGTCGAGTCTTTCTTTCCCGTGTGTCTGGTGTTTCCGTATCCGAAAACTACTGGCGACGACCAGCATTGCAACGCAACACAGAAGCTCACACGCACGACAACTCTATCAGAGCTGTCAGTTCGGTGGGGAGCTGTTTCAAGTTGGTCAAGCGATTCGTTGTTTCAAACTTCCCAGCGCGACATAACTCGGCATCGCGTGTGTAAACATTAGCATCACATTATGGCTGGAATGCGTCGTCGTTACCACCACCATCACCAGTAAGTCAGAACATCACACGCCGCCTTCTTCCGGACTGGCATTTGTTTCTGTTTGCTTGTATGCAAATGAGTCGTCGGCAGAGTCAGATCAAATCTTAAGGCAAGTATTCCCCGCCCGTTTGAGAACGAATCGGAATGAGTTTGTTCTTTTCTACTTCGATGCAGTAACGCTCTTGAGATGGTTGTTGTAATTTTCAATCCTAACGACTATCGAAATTTGGAGCTGAAAATCGAAACGTCTTATATCTGGTTCTGAAACCGTATTGTCATTGATGTAACATGTTTTTTCGCTAGGGTTTTAATTCCTGTTATCCCTAGGTCGTCTATCAAATCTTGTCTGGCTCATTCTACATAACAAGGGTTAACTATCGGGTTGCGTGATAGAAAACCGATTAGTGTGCCATTATAGGTGACCTGCATGACCTAGCTGATCGTTAACCCAAAGAGAAAAAGAAGCCGTATTGTTTATTTGCTAGCGATTTATTACTTAATTTATCCACAATCGGATAGTTTATATTTTATTTTTATGGAGGGCCACAGTTTAAGTAAGGTTTTAATCTGGATCTCTACTACTCAGGCAAATTTGTATTGAAAAGTACTTTAGTAGTGGTTATTCAGGCAATTTTGTCAATAGGAATAGCTCCATTTTATTACATGGAATGACCCCAAGATCCTGTGGAGATGTAAAGAACGTTAAAAATAATATTAAGCCTGTGCCATTCATATTTTAGACATCCGAGCTCCTCGAGTAACCAACTACTTTGGAGGTTTATAATTTTTTTTACATGTAATCCAAGAGTAATGCAACATTCTGATGAAAGTTAAGTAACTTCTACTTCTGTATCTTAAATTAAATATGCTACCTTGATTTCAAACTATTACTAATTTTTTAATCTTCAAAGTTGATATGTTTTATTTTATAATCACAAATAAATAAATAAAACCTTTGCAATCATTATTTAAGTGGTCTAGCAAAATTTCATAACATAATGTTTCTAATCATTTCTAGAAACACAGATATAATCTGTTTCTTTTTTTCAGAAATTCACCAGGAGTAAATAAAATTTATTTATTTATTTATTTACATTTGATTATTACGGTCCAGTGCCGTATTGTCAACACCGTTGTGTTGAGTAGATTAAATAAAATTTAAAGGTGTTTATTTATTTACAATTGATTATTACGGTCCAGTGCCGTATCGTCAAGTTAAAGGTGTTATTTGAAGAAAAAACCATTGCATGAAAAAAACACGAAGTAAAACGACTTATATCTGACAAACATACATTCTTTTCAAGTATAATATTTACAAACCTAATAAAACTGGTAGATTTGAACAGCTTAAACACAGTTGAAATGCATAAATAACGTTGACGACTCTATTCAGTCACGGTTTTAACGCAAACTAAAACACCTTTACCTTCCCATTTACTGGTAGTAAAATTCTGAACATTGCATGTTAGAAATATTTTATGATATTTCTAATAGCTGTAAGAACGTTTTTCAATTCAATTTCAGGAAAAAAGAACACGTCGTCTTTTAATATTAATAACTTGAAAACGGCAAAGAGTAGAGAAGTAGAAGAGTACATCAATAGCAAGAAAAAAAGGCAATTTAATTTTTATTACAATATAGCTCCGGGTAGAACGACAGCGGCACCGTCCTTTACACGGCAAGACCGGGATTTAAATCCCATCAGGACCGTTCCCCGGTAGAGAGGACTGACTATCCAACTACGTGGATAGTCTAGTAAGCCAATAGATAGCCGGCGTAATCTAAAATGTATTTAAGCCACGAAGAAGATCCATGATCGGATAGTTTATGTTTCTTTCTTGTGGAGAACACACAGTTCAAATAAGTTTCTAATCTGAACCCCTGATCCTGTTCAAGAGCTTTTAACCTGGATCGGCACAATCAGTTAATTATATTATACAATCTTTATCCAATCCATAAAATATTCCGTATTAGGCTAAACAAAGCTAAAAATCAATCTTTTGTAGAGTACATTCCATATTTTTTAAATAGATCAGTTAGTTCAAATAGATTTATCTAATTTTTATTTTCTTCACTTCAAGTATCCATAACTTCATTTTGCTACATGAAATGGCCTCAGGATCCAGTGGAGATTTAAAGATCGTTAAAAATAATATTAAGCCTGTCCCATTTGTATTCCAGACAACCGAGCTACCCGGGTAGCCAACTACTTTGGAGACTCATAACTTTTTTACGTGTAATCCAATGTAAATACAATATTCTGATGAAAGTTAAGACACATTTTCTTATTGTTTTTCAATTAAATGTGCTGCCTTAATTCTAAACAATTTCCATGTTTTGAATCTTTAAAGTTGACATGTTTTTTCGACAAAATAAAAAATAAATCTTGAAAATAATTATTTAAATCGTTTAACAAAATTTGACAACTTAGTTCTTCAATTTTTTTTTAAGTTACACGAGTAAGTAAAAAGTTAAAGGTGTTTTAATTTGAATAAAAACTGTTACGAAAAGTTATATTTCTTCATAGCGAAATAAAAGGCATAAAACGACACAGATTTTTCAAATATACATTCTTTCCAAACTTGTTATTTTACTTTCTTTAACTTCTTATTTACTGGTAATAAAGTTCTGCAATTTACACGGTAGATTTGGGATATCAACTTTTTTAAGCTGTAAGCAGCTTTTTAATGTGAAAATTCGTTCAAAACACTTAAATCATTATTAATGAAGTTTTTGGAATTTTTAGAAATATATTTCATCCTTATCATAACTTGAAAACGATTAAGAGCATCAGTGACATGCATTCATCAATAGAAAGAAAAGAGTTAATTTAATTATTATTCGAATGTAGCACCCCAAATTGGACGCAATAAATCCTCCGAAATTATTTACGGTTATAAGCTTATTACTTATAACCGAATTCCTAGCATTGGAGGCTGTTTTTTCCATTCAAATTTGGTTTAAAATTGGTTTGGCTGCCCGTGAAGCCAGTTGCTTGGAATAGTGTTAAAAGCAAATGTAGCTCCGAAATCCGATGACCGAGAGGATCACGGCGCCTGTCTTCACACGATAGGATCGGAAATCAAATCCTATCCGGACCTTTCACCCAAAGTACTGGCTATTCATCTACGTTCTCACCTCATTGTTTAGTAGTCGATTCTACTGCCGGCATGATCTCTGAGTTAAGTAAAGAAGAAAAACTTCGAAATTAACCTCTTAAAGCTGTACCTTTTTTATGTATTTTGAAAATTTCTATCATTACAATACACAATAAAACTTTCTCGAAATCCTACAATATATTTAGCAATCAAAAATTTCCTCAAACAGTCCAAAAACAGCATCGAAGTAGAAAAGATTTTGTTAAGAGTTTACGCATCGCTTTTTTTTCACCTTTCACGGTTTGTTAATCACCGGAAAAATAGCAGAACTGTATACATTAGACATTTCTTTGCTTTCCCGCCCCTTCCAAATCGATTCGTATCGACACCCATTGCCCTACTAACTCCGATGGAAACAAATAGGACTGTTGTCTTGCGTCCAGAAATAGACCGAAGATCGTGCATTTGCTGGCGGTTTTATGTTGCCAGCACAGGGAGATTATGCTGTCGAAACACGTGAGGTTAAAAATAACGCAACATAATATTGGCAACCGACAAAAGCACAGTGTCCCGGTGGTGGTGTATCTGGTAAGAACAGTTTTATTTGTTATCCATCTTTGTAGTGGTTTTTGTACTACTTTTGTCCGGATCCAACTGAAATTCATTCATTGTAGCTCTAGAAATAAATATATAAAGCAAATTTGGAAAAATTTATTCTGATTTTTAGACATTTAAAATTTTAAAAATTATTTAAATTTTGTTAAAGTAGTTTGACTCCTTGTTTTTTTTTTCCTAAACAAAAGATACCCTTGAAAATTCGAAGAATCGTAAAGAAGATTCGTAAACATCATCATTGTCGTTTCATCGTCACACGATTAACCTCAGCAGTGTAGAAGGTTTTATTATTTTTTCCCCTCCGGTTTGGCCCACACCAAAAACAAACGGAACTACGCTCCGTTTAGCAAGACCTGACCAGCGGTGAGGTTCATTGAACCACACGGGCAACCCACCCGGCAACGATCGCAACACGTAAGAGGACAGGAAAATCCGCGCTGGCCAGCTCCAAAAGCACGTGCTTTTACGAGCGTTTCGTAACCTTTCCGGTTACCACCATGGGACCAACTTCAACGTCAGAGACATCGGCTACACGACCTGCATGTGTCTGCTGCTGGCTGGATGAATGTAGAACGCACCGTACGCGAACCGATTCTGAGCATGTGCCGCACCGGTGAGAAAAAAAACCGCCAACCGATAGTAAGAGACGGTGATGATTCACACCAACGTGCAGGCCTCGGTCAGGACTTGTGCTACCTACCCGTGCTTCACACTAAACACTAGTGGGCAAACCACTCACAACACAACCTGTTGCGTGTGTGGCAAGGGCCAAGGGTATTTTGGTTTGCACCGGTGAGTGCCCTAGTACCATGGCAACCGTGGTGAGTGCCCTAGTGACAACACCCCTGTCCACGGTGCTAAAAACCTACCCCGAGCTACCCCTTCTGGCGCATACAGACACCACAACAGTGGGCACACTTTCCGAATCGATTACTTCTCTGCTGCTATAGCAACTACTCAGCGTCTGTGGAGCATGCGCCTCGGCTGGCTCTACGGTTTTGGGCGCGCAAAGTTTCCCAAGGACCTCCCTCACTAGCAAAACGGGTAAACTTTCACACGGAGCACATGCTACCGAACGGGCTCGGAAAAAACTGGGACACAGTTGTCATGAATGAGACTGTGTACGCACACAACGGGATAATGTGCATGTGGTGATTTCAGCCGCTTTACAAACAAAAATAAAAACAAAAATGGAGAACGTGTCAAAGCCGTGTGTCCTTAACGCAGAATGAAAACAATGCAACAAAAAATCGTTTCAGTTAATAGGTTAAATAATTCATTTATTCATTTATTTCGTTACACTGAAATTATTTATGGTATTCAAGTGCTAGGTATCAACTAGAAAAAATTCTTAAAATACAGTACTGGACAAAATAAATCATGCGCTTTTTCATCAATTGTGTATAAATGCTCCATATTTCAATATTTCATTTTTAAAAATTAAACAAACCTTTACATGGAAAACTTATTGCTCTTTTACCAGACCGAATTGAAGATGTGAAGATTACACATTAGTTCTTTCGAAATACGCTATCTTTCAATAAAGAGAAAGATTCAAAACGAACAAAACAAATCATACAACAGATTTCTTGTTCAGAAATAATGTGTATATCATCCTTTACATAATATTTTGCAAACTCTCCGTATTTAGTATGGCCACCCTTTGTCTTTAGCGCCACTTTCAATCGTCGACACAAATTTTCAGCTAGCTTCGGTACATCGATATTCTCGTACGCTGTTTCAAAGCTTTAAAATACGCGGTTTTGCTGGAGAGCAATTATTTTGTCCTTAATTGGGTTTAAATCCAGAGATTATTCGGACATCTTTAATCGGTAACATATGGGAAAAAAATTGCTGAAGGTTTGGAATCGTTGTCCCATTGCAAAATTTAATTCGTTGCCAGATTAGATCGGTCGCTGGCGTATGGTACGACGATCGACATTTAGATTGATTAATTCCTTAATTTTTCATTGATGAAATCTTCGAGTTTTGCTTAGCCATTCACATGATTCACACGCCATCACATGGGCTCGACACACAATTTAGTTCCTGTCCGGATAAAATAAGCACAGCTCCTATTGATAATTAGTTTGCAATTTTCCGGAAAGTGATTCCTTTTACTTCCCTGACATCTTGCAGTCTGAAAATACTGGAAACAAATATCAATACTATGGCCCACACGCTTTCCAACACTAGACTGTCAAAAATCAAGACAGATTGTTGGAGGACGTCAGATTGGAACGGTAAAAAAATATTAAATTTTATGATCTACTATATTCATACTAAAACATAAACTATTTAATAATTTTATTATTTAATTATTTCTTGAACGAATTGTATTACATCTTTATCATTTTAATCTTATTTACTAAAAGCATTATGGAGCATACTATACTTTTTCTTGATAAATCATTGCATGAATTTAATAACAACGAAATAATATGATTTATTGCGTTCACTACTGTAATTGCAAAAGAAAAAACAGTTCTGTTGATATTTATTATTTTGCAGTTTCAATAACAAATAACTTTGTTTTGTTGTGTAAGAACAATCACATTGCTCATTTTAAAAAATACTTAAACAATTTGGTTATTAAAGCTTAATTTAATACCAACATATTAAACACGTTTTGATGACATTGCCAAGCATGAAGGCTTATGAAAAAAAAGAAATTGAAACTTGTCCTCAACATATCAAGCCCGTTAGCACTTCTGTTCATATTTGAAATTCAAACACAACCGACAAACCACTCAACACAATTTGCAAATTAAAATGTAACGGCCAATTCGGGCTCATAAAAAAAGCAAAGTTATGCCACGCTTCATCACAACTACGCGGAACACAAAACCCCTCACAAAAAAAACGCTAGCGCCGTGACACAAATGTTCATAAATTATAACCGCTTTCGCTTTGTTCCTGGTTCATTGAAAACGTTCGCATGATGCGTTCAGGATTATCATTTCAATCTCGCTTGTTTCGTGCCTTTGTACGCTCCCCCAGCCGTACGAGGCACGCAAAATGGATGGGTGACAGTGAGTCCCGTTTTTTTGTTCGCGAAAAAAGCAAACATATGTTTGCCAAATGTTGATCAAAACTCTGCCGAAAGTTAACCCGGAGTGCTTCAACGTTGGTGTTCGACGAAATAGACTGTCTCTACGCTTTCCTAATTTTCAACGGGCACAAGAGTTGTGTCCGAGTCTTACGGGCCGGATTTGCGGTGGGTAGCGAGCAGACTTGTTTACAGCAACACCATAACACCACACCAGCTGCACCACGATTGGATAGATTGAATAAACGGGGCCATCAGTGGGAAGATCGCTTTTTCGTTTCGCTGCAACACCCAACGAACGGACGAAGCATTCAAGATCACCTTCGATCTTACGAATTCAGCTTCAAAAGCATGCACGAAGCTGTCGGCACAAATATTATGCTGCTGTTGCGGTGACGATGAAAACGACGATGAAGATGATATGACAGACTGCTGGAAACGTTATAAAACAAACACACCTGCTAAAAATTGAAACGAAAATTCTTAAATTTGCTTCCACAAAAGCTAAACTCTCAACAACACCCTGTTTCTCGTTTCCACTCTCCAAAAATTGAAGAGGAAGTTTGGATCATATTTGCTATAAGCATTAAATGAATTTCAAATGGATCACGCCACTTAAGATCTAACTTACAAGCTACTGGGAAGGAGGATTATAAGGAAAGGGTAGGCCGTGAGGCCCATGGAATTTTGGAGAAGGATAAGGAGGGAAGAAAAACGAAACTCCAATAAAAAAAGTGCCAATAAATTAAACTAAATTGAAACAAAACATTAACAAAACTACATAAAAAATCATAAAAATAAATTAAAATCCTAAACTGAAATATCTGCAAGCAGTTGTTATCCACACTAGGTACAAAAATTTAAAATTTTAATCCGAGACTCATATTGTAAGAACCATCCTAACACAAACTAAAAAAAAGGGTGCCCCCGAAAGTATAAGCACGACTTTCAAATGACGTTTCTAGTAAACGGATGACGTAAAGCAGCTGATTCTTGATATGCTTGATTGTTTACATTCAAAGCTACTAGCATTGAAACTATTTGATGCTTACAAATGGTGCTCGACTCCTAAACATATTTCGCTAAGTCAATTAGCGAAATCGGAAGGTGTGAGTATCGGAGCCGTACGAACCGCCATCCGAAACATTCGGGAAGACACCAGCTTCGAGGATGCGCCAAAAAGTGACCCAAAATCCTGGTCCTTTCGATCGAACAGTTGGACCAGGAAATAGTAAAAGCGTTCAAGCAAAGCAAAGGAAAGTTCCATTTACGATGAGGCTCAAAAACTGCGTACATCAAAACAGTAACATCCAAACTTGCCGAAGAGGTCCGGAAGCTGTACGACAACCTGCTGTGTCGCCAATCCTCAAGCATCGTGATGGACGATGAGTCGTACGTAAATTTTGACTACAAAACTCTTCCGCATATTTAATACCACAACGTGCCTGAAAGCCAGGATGTCGAAGAGGCCAACAAATCTATATTTCTCGAAAAATTCGGACAACAGAGACGATGAGGACCGATACCCTACATCCCGGAGAGTGTTTGAATCGACGCTTGCTGCCGGATTCGCCGGATATGGCCGCTGTTCACTATCCCAAGGACACGATCGCATGGTATGAAGGTACGTGCCGAAAGAAATGAATCCCCCGAACTGCCCTGAAGCCTGGCCGATTGAGTTATTTTGAGCGCTAAACAAAGCACCCTTGAGAAAGCATTTTAAAGGCGCGGAGAACTGGAAGAAACTGTCGAAAATCGTTCAGGAACTCGTCTGAGCTGATCCTGATGGGAAGCGCCCGATCAAAAGTGCGATCATTAGCATACGATCAAATTTTCTTAAAATTTTGCTTTCGGAAATAATCCAGAACACACCACAAAGACTGTTTTGTCCAATAAACATTCAGTTTCTGGAACAGGTTTTATTTTTTGTCAAGTTTTTTAATCGTGCTTATACTTTCGGGCGCACCCTTTATAAGTCAGATAACAGACAACGAGAATGCTTAAAGATGGTAGGAATATAGCAACCGTTACCGATACAAAAACGGTACACATTAAATGGCAAACATCAATTTAAGTTACCAAATGATTCGTCCTTCTTGAAGCTAGTGCCATCCGTTGCTGTCCATTCGATTATCTCTACATGGTCGGCCACAAAGGACGGTATCTGGCATTTGAAAAGGGCCGTATTGCCGCGGATCACAAACACATCGTACACCTGCGCTTCATAGTACTGATTAACCACTGCAAGAAAGGGACGAATCGAGAGAACAAGACTATAACTATTGCAAAAAGGAACGAATTAAACGCTCAATTTATCATTTTTTCATGGTATGTTCTTAGTCATTTTATCACTAGAACCGCCGATGGGACTATTTTGTCCTATCGCACTCGAAAAAGGTATGTTATTCCGCTTGCCGTCGTAATTTGAACCCATTGAAATTTTCTTTTATTTTATTTATTTTTAACAATCTTTCGAATGCAGCCCACAAAAAAATGTGTATCCCATATGGTACCTTTAAAAAATCATTTCCAACCTAGAACCTCCATATTTGACATTTTTCTCCCATAAGCAAACTACGTTGTGATGGTTGGTATCCCTATGCAGTCAACGAGTGACCGGATGTGCTTCTGCAAGTAGGCAGCACTGGCGAGTACGGGTTTTTGTGACAAGATTTTGCAGTCAAAAAGTTAGTTGATTCGTACCGAAACAGAAGAAGAACGTAACTTGAGGTAATTGTATCACCTTCTTAACGTATTAGCGAAGTTTTTGAAATTCTTTGAAAATGTAAAATCCTTTGATGAAGTACGGATAAGTGTGACTGAGACATAGATCGCAGAAGGATCGTTGGCCTCGTATGTGTGGAAGGACAATGGAGGAGCCGCTACAACGACGAGCTGTACGTCACCGTCGTGCAGCAAAGTAGGCTCGCCAGGCTCCGATGGGCTGGCCATGTTAAACGCATGGCACCGGACGACCCAGCTCAGAATTTCTTTTAGGCCGTCCACACGGACAGAGGAGGCGTGGTAGGCACAGTTTGAGGTGCGACGACTGTGCGGGACCGTGAGCGGTTCCGGATTCTGCTGCGGCAGACCAAGACCGCAAAGCGGTTGTAGCACCTGATAAGGAAGTAAGTCAGTTCCTTTTGCTATTGAAAAAAGATTTCTCCTCTTCTTTTGACCATTTAGAGCTGTATTGACATCGAATTTTTGTAATGTTTCTCAAGGGAGTCACAGACGCCCGCGTAGATCCAAACAACTTAGAACAAAAGATTTGTTTTATTATCTTCACTTATCACTGGATTGTTTAAATATTTTATAGCTGTAACCCTAGATTGACTGTCGTTCAATTCTGTGAGGAATGGTTATAAGCATTTATCACTAAAAGCCCTATAGTAAGGTTTGAAAGCGGTTCTAGTAAGGTTTGAAAAGTCCGGCAGTTCTAGTGTTAAGAAACACAAAAGTATGCTTTAAAAGAAAAAAAAACTTAAAAGAACCTCTACATCCCGACGGAGAACATTGAACGGGAGAGGAAGGATTCAATTCTACCCAAAACTGATAACTCCAATTTCCTCCTACCGGTTGATTCGTGGAGCTCAATTTCGCTACCATCGTCAGCCAACCAACCGGTGACGCTGATGAAATCCGACACAAACGATGGTATCAAGCACTTCAAGATGCCTGCATTACCGTTCAGGACGTACTCGTCGATAACGCGAGTGTTGTAGAACTGGTGGATCACTGAACGAAAGGTGAAATCGAAATCAGGACAAATTATAATACATCTCTGCCAATGGGAAAAAATGATATCCTCGTTACCTTCCTCAAAAAGCTAATCTTGAAGCTACGAAAACATGTTTCCTACCACCATAAACACCAGGAGGACCAAAAGAGAGAATATCAGGATGCATTCTGGGATATTGCGGAAGGAAAACTACCATCAAGATAAGGAGCTCCAAATGTTTGGACGCCCTGCAAGACAACAATTACCAAAATCGCCATCCGTGATGGGAAGATACTCTTCACCATCGTCCGTTAGCCAAGCGTCAACGAACACGAAATCGGAAATGAACGACGGTATTAAACACTTCAAGATTGCGGCATTTCCGTTCAGAACAAACTCATCCGTCAGTCGTGTTTGATAGTACTGATGAACCACTAGAGACGAATGAGATTATGTGGGGGAGATGTGAAAGATGACTTAAAACACATTAAAACGCAATTTTTACTCAAAATCAACTCTTAAACTCAGTTTAGAATAGGTAAAAGCCTGTAAAGTGGACTTTAAAAGCTTGGAATGACAGCCCTACAAACCTTCTTACACTATCAACATAGGTCAAAGAACGATGTCAAAGGGAAACTATGCGTGAAGGGAAGGATTGACAGTGGACTATTCAAGATCAATAATGCAGAAGGCTGAATATGGCAGCACCAACCCATCGTCGACTCATCCGCATTCATCATTACAGTTTGATCGTCGATATCCCACGACTCGATTGTTATGAAATCCTGCAGGAAGGACGGTACCAGACACTTCAGGATGGCCGCATTTCCGTTCAATACAAATTCATCGTTCACCCGGATCTGATAGTGCTGATGTACAACTGAGCAAATAAA
This sequence comes from Anopheles maculipalpis, assembly GCF_943734695.1. Classification (NCBI taxonomy): domain Eukaryota; kingdom Metazoa; phylum Arthropoda; class Insecta; order Diptera; family Culicidae; genus Anopheles; species Anopheles maculipalpis. The sequence goes on along the minus strand of NC_064871.1, from coordinate 75,239,835 downwards.
ATGCAAATAAAGAAATATCTGGATGAAACTAGAGGCTAGACAAACGCAATATTTGATGACAAATACTTAAATCACAAAGTTAATTTTGTACAGCGCCATCTCTATGAAAGGGATATTCTTAAAAAAGCAAAAGGAATATTGAGAACAGGAGCTGCCCGCCCAATTAACATTTCAACTACCATAATCTCCACTTTCGCCCGGGTAGTATTCGTTCCCATCGGAATCCGACCACAGATCTACGATGACAAAATCAGACACGAACGATGGTATCTCGCACTTCATAATGGCCGAGTTGCCCCGAATGACGTACTCGTTATCCGCTTCCGCTTCGTAGCTTTGAATTACAACTGCCGGTGTGGACATAACAAAGTGGAAAGATGAGGAAAAGGATACAGCAGAGCATTTTTTTACAGAATACCAACATATGTATACGTTGAAATTAAATCAATGCAAACTGTTGTTTAAGAAAGAAACATAAAATATGTTTTGTAAATTTCTTTGGCAGGGAATTTTTGTAACGGATAGGAGAATTTTTGGAATCTTTCTCAACTGAAAATGCTACAAAAACACGGAAGAGTTCCTAATTCGACAGTACCCAGTTGTTCGCTATTAGTCGCCTGGTTGTACTCTTCGCCAGAATCGTCTATCCACGCATCGATCGCGACAAAGTCACCAATGAAGGAAGGGATTTTACACTTCAGGATGGCTGAGTTTCCTCGGATAATATACTCATTCTCTGCCTCAGTAACGTAGTACTGATTAACAACTGTTTTAAAGGAAAAAAGATGGGAAGAAATAACATAAAACTAACTGAAACTAACAAATTTTAAGCTCGACTTCGTTGACTAAAAGAACTAGTTATGGGTAAAAATGCTCTTACGGCCGGAACCGATTCCGGAGCACTCCAAAAATTCTAGGTTCGAAATTGGATCCAAAAATTGGTTCCGGAATCGGTTCCACGAATCACAATCTGATCTGAAATTGGTTCTGAAGTCGATTTTAGAATTGATTGTGAAATTGGTTCCGGAATGAGTACCGGAAACAGTTCCAGAATTGTTTCCGGAACAAGAAACGATTACGAACACGAATTCGGAACCTAGTAGTTCGTACTCCGAGTGCCCAACACTAAATAGAACCTATAAAATCATCCTTATATTTTCCTAAATTTTCTTAAATAATTGTCAACAAACAAAAAGGCAAAAAACCAACGTTACAAGATAAGAAAAATAATAAAAAGGAAAGGTTGATGGAAAGACAAGGAAATCTTCCTATTTTTTGAGCAACGCTTCACAATAAGCATAACAAACAACCGTAATCCTGCTCTCCCGTGTGATACTCGTTGCCATCATTATCGATCCAAGCCTCAACGTGCACAAAATCAGCAATAAACGATGGTACTTTGCATTTCAGAATAGCGGAATTGCCCCGAATGGCATAATCGGTTTCACCGTCCGTCTGATAGAACTGATTCACAACTGGATAAAAATCATGAGAAAAGAGTTAACGAAAGCAAAAATTTCAGATAAGGAGAGACATTTTTTTTCTTTTTCGGGATCGGAAAGGAAAAGACGAACGTGAGCTTAATTCCTATCTGCAAAACAATCACCATTGCTATCATCTTCACCACGATAGTGGTACTCGTTCCCATCACTATCGAGCCACGTTTCGACGTACACAAAGTCCGCAATAAACGAAGGAATTTTACACTTCACAATGGCCGAATTGCCCCGAATGATGTACTCATCCTCAGAGCCCGTTTGATAGTACTGGTTGACGACTGGGAACCGGATGCCGGGTGAAGTCAGTTACAGAACAAAACATCGGACACATAATCGACCACCCAAAATATACAAACAAATACAAACAAAGCTTAAAAATAATCTTCTGAAGTGCAAAAGACACATCATGAATTGCAATCCAATAAGCAGATTTGTAAAAGAAAAGTGGTAGGCGATAAGGATTATTATCATTATGGGAATGGGTAAGGATCATGGGGCCACCAACAGAAAAAACATAAACTTGATGACATCGCCCTAACCGTAACTGTCCGACTGTACAAGTTCGATGCCGTCCTCATCGATCCACGACTCAACACGAACAAAATCGGACACAAACGATGGTATGGAGCATTTGAGAATAGCGGAGTTGCCCCTGATGACGTACTCAGTAAGTATTTCCGGCTGGTAGTGTTGATTGATGACTGAACAGATGGACATCAAACATAAAGTTACAAGAATATGATTGAAAGTAATTTAAAAAAAAAGATAAACAATTAAAACATAAAACTTGGTGCGACATAAATAAACCAAAGGGAAGGGGCATGACTTTGTGAAGCAACTATAAAGAGCGATTTGGGATAAGTGGAATGGAGTTTGGAGCATCGTAAACTAAAGCCCTGTTGGTAAACGCTACCATAGTTTTCCGATGGAACTAGCTCATTATTTTCCTCATCTATCCACGCCTCTACGCGCACGAAATCCGACACGAACGACGGTATCGAGCATTTCAGGATGGCACTGTTGCCGCGGATGACATACTCCATCAGTATATCGGCACCGTAATGTTGATTAATGACTGGGAGAAGAGCAGAGGCAACCGAGACGTGCCCCCGTGAGCCATTAACGTATCATTTACAGAGCAACAAAGTAAAATCATATTTAGACAATAAAAATGAAAGACAAAACTATAATAAAGATGCCAGGGATTGGAAAAATTGGAGCAGTGCCTCGTGAGAGCCAAAAACACCACCGTACCGGTATCGAAGCTGGAAGCATTATACAGACTACCATCGCTTCCGATCCACGATTCGACCTTTACGAAATCAGTCACGAAGCTGGGAATGTTACACTTCAGTACCGCCGTATTGCCCTTTATTACGTATTCTGACACTACTTCCGCCTCGTAGTATTGATTAACGACTGTTTAGAAGGAGTTAGTTAAAATAATCAACGATAATAAAAGAGAATTTGAGAAGTTTGAAAATAAATAGACGACTTTGAGGACTTTTCCAAAAAAATCTGAATCTGATGATGACTACAACAAAAAAGGGGTAGGTTTCAGGAGGGGAGATCTTCAAGTGTTCCTACGCTAGAGACACGAACCAATTTCTAAATCTTGCACATCGGAGGATTGCGAACGATTATCGATATGCTGATAGACATTGCCAGCATCATCATTCCACGAGACTACACCAACAAAATCCGCCACGAACGATGGTATGGAGCACTTCAGGATAGCCGAATTGCCACGGATAACGTAAGCGTTATTCACTTCCGAATCGTAGTACTGCTGGACGACTGGACGAGTTCAAAGCGAACATAGAGAATTACATGAAACTCATAGCGATAAATAATTTTTTTAAATAATCATTTACAGTTTTGGGATATTTTCTAAGGGAAGGAAAGGCCACAGAGGATCAATCAAAACATTCCGCACAGTCGGCCGAACCCACCCTCGTCGGTAGAATTAGCATAGAAGCTATCGTTCGTATCGGTGTGCCATGAGACAATCTTAACGAAATCCGCCACATACGATGGTATTTGACACTTCATCAGGACTGCATTGCCGCGTATCGCGTACTCCTTGTTTACGTCCACATCGTAGTACTGAGCAATCACTGATAAGCAGCGAACAACGGGGACAAGATGGATGGAAGCGTTTAGATTAGAAGGAAGTTAAACCGGCAGCTGATTTCAAACGTTCTTTACTTGTAGATCGAATGTGAGTAACCATCAACTTTAGGACAAACAATATTCTTATAATTACAATAAACTACCTTGGAAAGCTTCTCTTGAATAGCAGCAAACGAATCCAAACTAATATTTACAGGGTTACACGTCTTGGTTTGAACTGGTTGCCCACATTTTTTGACTTTCTGCATTCGGTTTTTGATTTGCCGCATTCAGTTTTTGACTGGCTGTGGCTTGGGAGCATTGGTTTTCATCCGCCCGATTTGCTACAGCCGTATGTTCAGCCGAGTATCACCCCGTGCAGAATGGTTTATCTCCTTGGAATCACTTTTTGTATCACACTAAACAAAAAACACCCAATGCATGTTCTATAAATAAGCATAAAATTTTAACAATACGTTAAACAAAAAAGAGCTTTTAGTAACTGAAAAAAACAAACATTTTCGCACATACGCAACAATGCACAGTGCACAGTTATAAACATGCGGCGTTACAAGCTGTCATAAATTGGGCAGATGAAAATCAATGCTTGCACTTCAAAATATTCACAGCCAGTCAAAAACCGAATGCGGGAAATCAAAAACCGAAGGCGGCCGGTCAAAAACCGAATGCAGCTAGTCAAAAAATGTCAATGTGATAGTCAAAAAATGACAGCCAATCCAAACTAAAACGTTAAACCCTGTACAAGATTCAAATCATTCGGTGCAGTTTGAAGGATACACACTATGACATTTTCCTATAGTCGCATCTGAAACCATAATCCGCACAATTTTTACGATTCACAAATCGAAAATCGATCCTTTATCAAAAATACAGCGTTATTGAAAAACTAAATTTGCTTCTGAAAAATAATTGCAGAAGGATTTACTAAGTTTTGAGTGAACTATTTTGAGATCATCTTATAGGACAATAACCTCAAAAATATCTCAGAATTTAATCCTGAAGCATTCCTGAGAGAGGCTTGAAAAATTATGAACAAAAAATTTTTATGATCTCTTCCCGAATTTCGCTAGAAGTTAATTTGCAACTCTCAGATGATTTTTTAAAATTTCATATTTAATAAACTAATGTTGTTGAAAGAAACTAAGTAACTAAGAAACTAAGAAACTAACTCTATAAGCCAATAAGTTAAGCTAAGATAACAAATAAGTAAATTAACAAAATTTAAAATAATTTGAGATGACTCTCAATACCTTAGAAATATTGAAAACCAGATCATCCAATCGAAAATTCAATAAGTTCTCCTGCACAATAAATGTTGGACCTTAACACGTCAAACGCCATGTCAGTCCCTGGGGACAGTCGGTTCGCCAGTGTCAATCCGTTAAACCTCTTCTATACTAAAATGCATACACTTTTTTATAATTTTATGATATTACAATTTTTGAATGCATTTTATTGTAACATTCCAAACAAAGGTAAGGTATAATTTACAAAAAATACTACGACCTTTGCTCATTTACGGCTCGGTGGCAAATGGCATATCGATAATCGATAATTTGATAGCGATTTCATGAAACAAACAATGCTTTGTTCATGCAAACACTGTCAATACGGACCATTATGACTGACTGACATCGAACGAAATTGCAGACCGAGTTTTTACATTTACACCTTATCTTGTTTTTACATTTACACCTTATCCTGTTGGTGTGCCATGCTGCAATTGCAAAATTTCAATTTTATTCAGTTAAGTTTCAATTGTAAAATGAAAAAAATAGGTTATACTATTATGTTAAAGTTGGTTCAATTAAGTTGAGCGTTGCCTTAATTTTGTGAAATTGTAATGGAACCAAAGTTCTGAACGATTTTGAGTCTTTCTAGTGCTATTTCGGATATGCACCAGCGTTAAAGTAATGCAAATGCATGCAGATACAAGGTGCAGCCATAGGAACTGGTCATAGTGCATGTACAGGGAAGGGACCAAGGCAAAAAGGATAAAACGAACTGGTTAAGGAATTTTGGAACCATCTTATGCCTAGTCGAAAACCCTAATCCCGAAATCCTAACCATAAGAATCGGCTGAGTAGACATGTGTTTCCTCCTGCTCGTCACCGCTGGTCCACGAAACGACGTCGACAAAATCGGCCACAAACGATGGTATCAGACACTTGAAGATGGCAGAATTGCCCAGTATGACATGCTCCTTGTTGACATCCACTTCGTAGTACTGGGAGACGACTGCCGAACCCCATCGATCGGGACAAAACCAACCGAACACAACGAAACCGGAGAACAACAAGAAGAACCACGTGAAAAAGGGATGGTGGGGGACCGATGCAAAAAAAGGGAAAATCAAACAAACAACCTCCTTCCGTCAAACAAACGACGCGTGAACCTTTCTTTACGACCTGCAAAATGATGGCTGAAAATGTTTAAAGTAAACAAAGAAATGGGGCGTGTACGAAACATCTGATAAATTATCCTTTTTTTGTGGCTGTCCACCAGCCATAGTTTGGACGTTGATGGCAGGTTTGGCAGGAAGGGTTTGGCGTTGTGGGTGATTAATCCGCATGTTATTCTTATCATCACGTACAGCACACGCCACATCATCCTTGACGGCACAGCAAAGCATCTCTTGCGCTTGGATCACAAAACATCCAAGTAGCCGTCGCATACATTTGAAGGGCAATTTTCACCCATTTTCACACAAACATCGATTGGCATGCACTTTTTTATCTTGCTTTTTAACGCATTTTTATGCCACACACGACAAGAAGGGTATGTAATTGCATAATTTCTGATCATTTTCTTCTTTTTTTCCATATTTCAACTTCAAACAATTTTAGCAATACGGCCAGGCCGTCCCTTGTGAATAAAAAAAAAAAAAAAAAAAAAAAACTTCAAACGATTTTCTCTTTCATGCATTCTTCTATTACGCACACACGCAAACATTCAAATATGCCGGTACATCGCGAATGCACTCGCACGGTGCATCCATTTACACATGCAATCACTTTAAAAAAAATCCTCTCCACTTTTTCTTGTGTTTCCCACTTCTTTCACCATTCTTAAGCATTTTCTAACCGCTTCTTATCCACTTTTTGCTTTTGAAAGATTTTTTTTTGCTGTCGCACACTTTGCTTTACATTCCTTCTCTCCACTTGAACCTTTCGTCGGTTGTTTTCGCTTCACACATCCTTCACACGACGCACACAACGCTAGATGGATTTTCTTCGCACTCATTTTAATTTGTATGGAAAAACACACATGGCATGCGGCCTCAGATTCAGAGCATCTCGATTCCACGAAATTGAGAAACGCACCACAAAGCAGATCCAGATTATCCTTACTGCATCTGCATCACATGCACCGCACACATACACAGATACATTTTCCCTTTTTGCTGCTGCTTTTGGGTGTTTACTTTCCAACTCCTTCCGAAGCATCAAGGGTATGCGCCCGCATACCAGCGCTTACCTGTTTAACAACACTCAGCCTCGCAGCAGATGTTTCGTACTTTGCCCACATTTCTTACCTCCCGACCCTTAAAACTTACCGGCACGAACGTTGACATCGCGCGAAATAACCGATCCGAACTGGTTCTTCGCCATACAGGCGTACACCTGGGCGTGCACCTCCTGCCGATAGTCTTCCGCACGAAACGGTGGGAACACGAGATTTCCATTTGGCAGTATCTGGCGCAGTCCGGGCACATCACCGACGGCCGTACCATCGCTGCGGATCCAAATCATTTCCGGTGGCGGATTGCCGGTCGCACTGCATTCGACTACGGCGCCAGTTGAGTTGGAAAAATCGATGCGATTGGTCGGTTCCTTAAGGAAGACGGGACCCTTCGAGTCGTCCACCTTGCTAGCAGCCAGCACTCCTGCAAGATGAAAACAGCGTTTAAAGCAGCTTACTCCCACACACCTGCTACTCCTAAGTAACCGTACACGATCTTAGAAGCCCTTGGCATTCTCTTAACCGCGGGTCATAACTCCAATCAAAGTATACAGACCGCGCGTTTCGGGTGCTACAACAACAAATGCAAAAAACACACGACGGCTCGCCCGTTGTTACTCACCATTGAGACAATTGAAGCCACTTAATAAGCAGAGCAACGCAGCCGCGATTGCTACGGTACGCGATGTGTCGCGAACCACCAGCATCACCATCTTCTTTGCCGTTTTTTTTGTTTTCTTTCAGTCGGTCGGTTCACTTGCTTCCGGTACGTATTACACACGGTACGGAAAAGCTGTATCCTTTTTCACACGCGCACACGCACACACACACACGCCCTCAGTGGGAAACAATGGCACACACTAAGAAATCACGGGGGTTTTTCACGCTCGGAAAATTTGCACTACCGATTTCTGGAGCACCCTGGCTCCAGAACCTAGGTGGAGGGTGTGGAGTAGACCTCCTTGCACGCCGCTCTCGACGAAGGATACACACGAACACACACACGCCTGTGTACAAGAAAAAAGGAGGGTTGACGCATGGAAAAGAAAATCGATTAGTTTGGTGTTGGCTGTAGCAGGATTCACTTGGGCTTCGCCCCAATCGAAAAGGATACACGGGATGGTGGGGTTTTTTCCAGTCACAAATGGACGAATTTCCCAACATTCCTTTTTTGCCGCTGGTGTGCGCAATTGGGGGTGAAGGGATAGCCAAAAATTTTCACGCACGCCATCAAACGCGACGGGAAAAAAGGAAGCACACACACCTTCCCTGGTGGGAAAAAGGATGCGTTCCAGGCAGGTTTTGCGGGCCGAATTGTGAAATACCTGCTGTACCCACTGTTACCTACCTGTAGCGATACAAATTTATTGCTATTATGCACTATTTCACAATGAAAATTCGATTTCTTTCCACACGAAACGCAATCCGCTCGGAATCACCGTTCACTTCTTCGCCCGAACCAAATGCTCTATGTTTTGTGTCTGCTGTCTGACGCAGTGGCCAAAGGTATCCAAACGAAATGAAACAACATATGACAGCTTAAATGCATCGACCGGGAGAGAACTGTCACAGCGTTGTTTGGGACGCCATATTGCATTTGCAGTCAGCCTTCCATAGCGAGCAAAATCATGCTTCTCACTGTAGGGAGCAGATGTTTCTCATTCATCGTACTGAACCATCGATTTTGGGGTTGTGCTCCAGATCTCATACAAAAGAATATACCAGAAATACCACTCAATCGTGGAGCGGCCCGGTGGTGTAGGTGACAGCGGCGCCGGTTTTCAAACGACAGGACTGTGGTTCAAATCCCATCTGTACCGTCCCCCCGTAGTGAGGACTGACTAACCAACTACGTGGTATCGGTAGTCTAGTAAGCCATTTCGATGGCCGGCATGACCTTAGAAGTCGTTAAGCCAAGAAGAAGAAAACCACTGAATCGTGAAAGGAAGAATCAAGTTGGAATCATTCCCTTCCCTAGGGGTGCTTTCCGTTGCCTTTCTAAAGCGTCCCATCCCGGCGAACAAAATCATACTTCTCACTATAGTGAGAATCATGATTTAGCACACTGGGAGGTATTTTGGCTATCTGGGAGGTGCTGCTTATGTTGACATCACCTCGCGCTCGAAATCTCAAATCGTGCTTCGATTTTTTGTGACTGTTCCAGTGTGTTTGAAAGCTCAATCAAAGAAAAATAAACATTTTCCACAGCTCATTCGCAACGCGTATCAACACTCCTCTGATGCCACACAAGGTAATTTTGTACTATTTGCCACCACCCAAATGCCGTCTCTCATTCCGATTTCCGTATTTAGTAAAGCATGAACATACCACTGAAGGTTGTGGTACGGCTGTGGTCCGACCAGTCGCCGGACAATCAAACGTGCAACCGTACCAGCGATGAGGAAGAAGCGGAGAACCAGCTGAAAAGTGCCGGAGGGCGAATGTTCCGTTTTTCACACGTATACCGCACACCGATCAGCAATCAGCTGCTGTACTTTGAGTCCGTCGCAGGACTAATGGAATCCGTGCTGGAGGGGTATGACTTCTCCATTGTCACGTACGGCGCGAAGTGTACGGGCAAAACGTACACCTTGTACGGTTGTTCGAACGGTGGCACAGTGACCCACGAGGATGATGGGATTGTACTGTGCTTTGTGCGTGATCTGTTCTGTCGGCTAAATGCACATCCGGAGCGTATGTTTTCGATCAGTATTGCGTGGAGTGAAATCACTGCGAGTGGGGATGTGATCGATGTGCTGGAGAATGCTGCCATGGTACAGTGTTTCTCGGTGGAGGATACGTACGCCCTGCTGGGGTTGGGATTGCATCGACGGAATGGCGAAAATCATAGTATTCTTAGCTTGGTGCTCGAGCAACAGTGGACATCGGTCGGTGGGATGAACCAGCATCGACAGTCGACGATCAGTTTTTGCGATTTGCGTGGTTCCGAGCGGGAAATGGTTGAGCGCGAGCTGGTACCGCTGGATGCCGGGCTACGCAAACTGGAAGATATTGTCGTTAGACGAAACGAACAGTATAATGATTCGGTGCTAACCGCTTTTTTGAAAGATTCTTTCGGTGGTCGTGCACAAACGCTGCTGCTGCTTTGTGTGGCAGGCTCCACGTTGCAAACGGAGAGTACCGCGCGTGATCTGGAGTTTGGTGAACGAGCGGAGGAAATTGTAAATCACGTGGTAATGAACACGTTTTCGGACAATAATGTACCGATCGTGGCGCTTAACGAGCACGATCCGCTCGGTGGGCCAAATAGCAACATCGACGGACTATACTTCGCTTCCCAACAGTGGGCCAAACTGCTCAAGAACGCCGAATGTCTGTTCACGAAGCTGTTCAGCACCTGCGAGCTGAACCAAACGGAACGGAACCAGATTGAGGAATGGTTGTACTTGAAGGCGGAATGTGACGATTGCTTTAGCTCCACCGACATCAGCATTCCGGCTGGTGTACAGCCCGTCCGTGCCTGTCTCGGTCCGATCGAAGAGATCGATGAAGCGGAAGATAATACAGGGCACGGCAGCAGCACCAAGGAACCGTACCAATCGGACAACGAAAGTGATTCCGATATCTGTACGCATCTAACGGACGTTAGTGATCGTATCCAGAGCTACATTAAGACGTTCCAGACAAAAACGAACAATTTGATTATGGAAAAGTATCAGGACTTTTTCCTAACTCATCCAACAACCGGCATGAATGCGCATGAATCGGGTGACCACGACCGGAAGATGATTCCCTCCGATGGGAACAATTTTCACAATCCTGCCCGAAGGAAATCAATCTTCGATGGTGAAACGGTTAGCAGCACAGAGCTTTTGCCGCTAATGCTACCACTAAAAAGCGACTCTCTACCATTGGACAAACCTTCCGCGTTGGACAAAAAGCTCGAAACTCTGAACAGTAATCTTCGCATTTGCCAAACCAGTATCGAATCGTTGCACGCACAGATCGAAGAAATCCGGCGCACGATCGCACTGAAGCAGAAGTACATTACGGATCTGATCGAGCACAGTGAAACACGCTCGGTAGCAAAGTCTCGCTTCAGCAAGAAAAAGCACAAACTCGAGTCAGAGTACGAGAAGACGAAAAAACAACTCCGAAAGGCGGTTGTAAATGGCACCAGCAAGGAGGACATTAATCGACTGAAAAGCCAAACATCACAGCTCGAGCAACGGTTGAAGGATCTCGAATCGATCGGTTTCATTGCCGGTGAATCGGGTCACAAGAAGAAAAAATTGCAACAATCGATCAAGGATTCGCAGAAGCAGTTGGACGTGTTACAGCGAATGCTTAAAAAAGAGCTCGATCGGAAGGAAATGCTCGAGAAGGAGTTGGAGGCGGTACAGAAAGAATCCCGCGCAGGGCGTACGAATAACAATGGCGGCGGTTTGCAGGAGTTGAGCGAAAGTAAAAGTAAAATACGTAATATGAACGAGCGCATTTCGCACATCGAGCACGTGTTGAAGGAAAAGTCGAGCAATTTGAAAAAGTACGTTAGTAAGAAAAGTGCGGAAAAGGAATCGCTTCGTTGCGAGATAAGGAATTTGCGACGAACGCGTGATCATTTGGTTGAGCAACGGTGTCAGCTGGATCGGAAGATCAGGGAGGATAAAATGCCATCGTTCGACGAGGAGCGCAAGCTGGTTGAATGTGATGAAGCGATCGAAGCGATCGATGCAGCGATCGAGATGAAGAACGAACTGATCTGTGGCCGGAAGAGTATCGATACGGATGAAAGTTTGCAGCGCGAGAAGGGAGAACAGATGCTGATGGCACGGCTCAACAAATTGTCGCTGGATGAGATGCGAACGTTGCTGTACAAATATTTTCAGAAGGTGGTAGATTTAAAGGAAGCGAGCAGAAAGCTAGAATTGCAGTTTATTTCGCTCGAGCGGGAAAAGGATGCTTGGGAGTGGCAGGAAAAGATCCTTACCAACACGATCCGTCAAACGCGGCTTGAGAAGGAACGATCGATCGTTGCGCTACAGAAGCAGCACGAAACGAAGTTGAACTTGATGTTGCGCCATTTTGCCGCAGACACGTCCGCATCGATTTCAAGCACCATACCGGACAGTGTACTGCCACCGTACCACACGCAGACGGAGTTTGTGCTTGGTTCCACGGCACGGCATCACCGCCACGTGCAGTACGACGATTCGGACGGTGGTACAAGCAGCGAACCTCAACTGCTAACCGGCCACAGTTTGAAACAGTTGGCACACTACAAAGCTAGCACTATGCCTTCATCAGGACCGTCCGGTGTGTTGGGACACACCACCAATTCAGCTCTCACACAGCATCACCGTGCCGCCGGTGCTGCGAGTACGGCCCCAGTCCAAACGCCACTGGTAGCGATCGCGGAGAAAGAACACCGACCGAAGAGTAAGCTGTTCTCGAAGCTACATGTCCTATCGCGCTACCACGGTAGCGATAAGCGGAAAATCTTCCAATCGGACATACCGCAGCAAAACCTCAAACAGTTACAGGGCGCATCACGTCCGTCCCTTACGAAAGTAACGCGCGAAAAGAACAAAATAATTATCCAGAGTGATGGAGGAGGCGGTGGTGGAACAGGTAGCAGCAAGTAGAAGAAAGGTTTAGCACCTTAAGAAGTACATTATTAGTAGTATATGTATGGTAATCTCAGTCCGAGCTCTCTGCTGTGTGTTGCATATTGTTGATGTATAGGACAGTAGTCAACACAGTTTTACAGCATTTCCTTTTCAGTGTTTTTTGTGTGTAGATGTGGATGTTCAAATATTAGAGATGGTTCAGGTTCTGCAGTTTTGTGATTGATGTATAAATAAATATATATTACACACAACAATTTCTTTCTGCATTGTCCCGTACACTATACACGCGCGGTTTTTGAGATAAACAGTTAAATTGTATGTTTCCGTGGTCAATAAAGTGTCTACTGAAAGCGTATTACGGATTGTGTATTTTCGGCAAGCGCTCTATGACAAAGAAATAATTAGGCTAGATTTTCTACATACGACAGATTTACATAAGTTGACAGATTTGACGGCCGCCAGGAGCTTCGCCGGCCAGGGGGAACCATCTGGCGAGGGCGCCTCTCCACTAAATTTTTGCGGTGAAGATGTTTGGCGGAATTGAATGTGCAAATGCACATTTGCAATAGAAATTTGCAAAATTCAACAGTCCCAACGCAAATTTTCTCTCAGTGCATGAAAAAATCCATTATATTAGTGCAATGTTCCATAACAGGCTTGCATCATTCAAATAATCATTTGAAATATTCCCTTACGTGATACTCTATACGGACACATATTTGTCCAATCGCATCGCACTACCATCAAAGCACTACCGAATGCATCAGTGATCTAAACAGCTTGCATTTTTTGTAAATTATTGAAATTTTCTGGTTCGCCACTCGTGAAGAGTGGGTCGACCCGAACTTACCGAGTCGGATGAGTCCGTAAGCGACCTGGAGCGGTATTCCAACGAGTTCAGGTCGACCCGTGGTTACAGCAAAGCATGTGCGAGTGCGAGTCGATGGTCCGGGATGACCATATGCTTTGCTGCACCTCCCGATTGGTCCGTACTCGTTACACTCTCAAGTAAAACTAGATTCCCTTAGGAACAAACCTAGCTCCTGCTCGATTTTTCGTAAAAAGAGTCGAGTCATACGACTATCACTATTCGCCACCATTAGAGGACGCTACAAACTGTACCTCCGTCCCAATTGTAGTCTCTTTAGATTTACCTCCCTTCTTATCATGCGTTTTGATGTGAATTTGCAACGAATGTGCTTGTATGAACTGTTTCGAGCAGATCGTACATTTGTACGGCTTTTCACCGGTGTGTGTCATGACGTGATTTTTCAACGTTTCCGCCTTGCCGAACGATCGTACGCAATACGTGCACTTGAACTCCTTTTCGCCACGATGTACGAGCTTTACGTGTCTCGAAAAATTGCCTACAAGAAGAAAAAGGAAATATTTAAAATAATTACTACCATTAGCTGTATATAATTACTATAATTTTAAGCCGTTAAGCTACCTGAGGTTAAAAAAGTTTGTCCACAAAAGTGGCAGTTGAACACTTTCTCCTTGGTGTGATAGTTCATGTGTAGCTTCAGCTCGTCGGCGGTAGTTTTTTTCAACCCACAGTACGAACATTCGTAGTTTTTGATGCCCTGATGTCGCATGATGTGCACCTTCAGCTTGTACGCGGTAGGATAGCTTTTGTTGCATTTCTCACAATGAAACGGCATACCGCCCGTGTGAATGTACAAATGTTTCTGGTGGAACCGAAAAAAAAACTCCCGGTTAAAACCACCCAAACTTCGTTCGAGATTCATCATCTTACCTTTAACGCTCCTTTGGACGAGTATGTAATACCGCACGTTTCGCAGATACATGGCTTCGGTACGGGTTTAACATAGTTCGGATCGTGCCTCTTCTTGTGCGCATTCAGGACCTTGCTTGAGGAGAACGATGAAGTGCATCCTTCGTAATCACACCGGAAAACGCCCTGGTTGCGTTGCAGATGCTTTTCGTCCTTGTGCCGCTTCAGATTTTTCCAATCCGTAAAAGACTTTCCACAAATCTGGCAGAGCGCTGGCTTCAGCCCCTGATGTTCCCGTATGTGTCCCTCTAAACGATCCTGGGAGCGAAACTTTCGATCACACAGATCGCAGTTCAATGCTCTCCGGTTTTGTTTGCTCTCTTCGTTGTCTGCAGTTTTGGTATCATTCCGTATCGAGGGAACTGTTGGATCAGTAGAATCTAGTGTTGTGCTGTCCTCCTCATCACTATCATCGCTTACGTCCGATTCATGTTCCAACAATGTATCATAGTTTGAGGAGTCTATTTCAACAACTACTACTTTCTCGAGTAATTCGTTATCAGCCGGTGAATAAATATGATGTTCTTCTTTTTCACATTCAGGATGATCTGCTAGTTCTTCAATCTCTTTCGTGCAAACCTTTAACGAATCTGTTTGGAACTACAAAACAAATAACAAAGCATGACCCGAAGTGCCTTTTGCTTGGTAAAATCCATCGTTTTAATTTACCTGGGTAAGCTTTTCGTATGCCACCAAACAAAGCGTACGAAAACTATCAAAATCAACAAACTTTCCATAACATTGACTGCAAACTTTTAGCAGTTGGTGAATATTGTCCAGTTTGGCAACCTGTCGAGCACACAATCTTGCATGAACTTTTGCATTTGTTATGGCGTGTTTATTACCCCGTAATAACATACCTCCAACGCTGTTAGTTTGTAAAATATTGTAGAAATGTCCACCAGATTACGAACTTCCGATAAGCTCTGCACTTCCGCACATATTACACATGAAAATTCCATATTTTTTTAAGGTCTCCAAAATCGTACCATCGCTACTTGTTTACATTTTTTATGCTGTTTGCTTGAACGGTTTTGACGTTTGAGAAATCAAAACATTTGTACAGTGCAGGGCATACAATTAGACGTAAACAGCATTTTCTTCTCCAGAATCGTTCTTGATAGTGTTGTGCTTAAAGGATCTTTTACGAAGAGTCATTCAAATCAGGAGTCGACTCCTGTGGATCTGTGTAGAAATCAAGTTAGACCCCTGGATGCAAGGAGTTCGGATGGATCCGTAGGTAAAATAAAGCACATTCGAGTTCAAACCGTTTGTTCGGAGCGATCCATAGCTGCATCTAGTTTGGGTCGACAGGGACAAATGGATCGAAATGGTATATGATTCATTACATCTACGGATCGACCCAAAATCGGTGGAATTAGGAAAACGACCCGCTTATGGATGGCCCCAACCTCGGTAGGTCGCTGCTAACGCCTTCACCATCAGACCATCCATGAACGTTTCAGATTCATTACATCTGATTTTTTTCCAGTTTAGTTAATTTATTTTGTTCATGTTCATGTAAGTTGTAAACCTTTTTACGTTTTTGTGTATTCCTTTATTGTTCTTCTTTTCTGTGTTGGGTTTTGGTTTTGGTTCAGATTGCTTATGTTCTAGTATTAATATGCATTACGCTTCCCGTTACTTTAATTACTATTATTATTAACTGCCGATCGTCACCAGATAGTTCAGTCCGAAGAATAATCCGTCCCAGGATTTACACACTCCAAATTCCAATCCAATTTGCTGATCCGCCCCTCCGTCCTGCAAGGGTACACAGCCGTCCCCAGTTTAAGCAGTCCGTTCCAGCTGGAGCCGCTTGTCCTTCAGTGCGATCGAGTCGCGCAGAATGATGGCAATCAGCGGTACGCTCCCCATTACCATACAAACCCCCATGCAGTAGAAACAGATCTCATACCCACCGGACACGTCGCGCAGCAAACCTGTGTATAGGCAGTGTGTGATTGAGTTTATGTGGTGTGAAGATATAGTGAAGGTGAAATGGTTAAACATTTGGATGGTGGAATCATTTCGAGATCACGGCGATAAGCAAACGAGCGAACGATCGAACGAGCGGAGGCGAAGTGGAGAGGGGCGAAGAAATCGAGAAAGAAAGAGAGAGAAGAAGAAAGCAAGAAGAAAGAAAAAAGATAGTGCAAGAAATATGTTAGTAACGATGAGAGGTGCAGCACCACACCAACACCCGGGCTGGTGGCGTTCGGAAGGCGACGGAATCGATAATTCTGGTTTCCGTCGGTTAAAAACCTGCTAGTGGTGGCACCGAGATTGCACCAATACTTTGGAACATCCGAACCAAGCCATAGCTGGAGCTAATGCGTTCCGTCCCAAACAGGTCGGCCAGTAGTACCGGCACCAGCAGGTACCAGCTACCCAAACACAGTCCATAGCAACCGGCACTGACCACAATCACGAACCAAGCGTTACTGCTGGATGGGATGGTAAGTACGGCGGTGCCAGCACCTAGAATACTGTTGCACAGAAAGAGGAGAGAGGGGTCAAGTTTCAACAGGGTGATACTAAAACCAAGAGTCACCGCTCACTCACCAGACAATGTAAGCCTTCTTCCTGTCAAACAGATCCAAATCCGATAACCAGCCCAGTGCAAGGCGTCCGATCAAGTCTAAGGCCGCACTGACAGCAACCAAATATCCTGCTTCCGATTTGGTGTAACCTGAAAATAGACGAAGGTGATGAGTGATATCAAGTGATCACTAAGGGCTAAAAGGTATCTTGAGACGACCTGCGAACGGTAACACTTACCAGCAGAAATTACGTACGCTGGCAAATAGTAAAGCATGTACGGACAACCAACCGACATTAAAGCTACCGAGAGGCACATTAGTATGAACGTGATGTCCTGCAGGAGTGTAATGTCCAGATATCTGCGGGGCCGAACAAAAAAAAAAGGTTAAGGACTTGCGTCATATACACAGAAGAACGAAACAACCATTACTTACTGGCTAATCTTCTCCAGCAACGTTGCGTTGTATGCCGTGTAAGGATCCTCATCGAAGATCTCATCCAAATCGCCCACCGGCGTTGGTATGATCATGCTCTTGCTCAGACCCCGATTGTTGTTCTGTGCCAGCCCCTTCGTCGGTACCATCGCGCACATGTTGTTCGAGCTCATTACAGTCGGTATTGGGCCGGCTGGTACCATCTTCTTTGGTGCCGCTTCCGGTGCCACGCCGACCGACTTGTCCAGTTCGTTCGGTGCGAGTAACAGTGGTCCCAGTAGTGGAGCTTCCCCACACACGACGCCCCCTTCCGTCATCCCGAGTGTCGTCTGTGATCCGATCGGCTGTTCCGACGGTTGGAGGGGCCGCGCTTGCGCTTCCTGCCGCTGGTGATGGAGCTGGTGCTGTTTGTAGCGCATACTGTTCCGTTTGGAGTCATAGCCGCTGGCGCGGTTCTTATAGACGCAGGTCGAATCGGTGCTCAGATCCTCGACCGAGTGCAGAATACTGCAGCTACGGATCGACGAAATGGGCTTAAGAAAGATTGCACTCGAGAGGATATCTTTCAGTTCGTCTTCACTTTCTTGGAGCGTTTTTTCCGTAATGTTGACTAGAAAATGGTAGCAATGGCATACATAGTAGGCAAAAAATGTAAGGTTATCCGGCTCTTGCTTGGCACATACACACACAGAATCACACAGAAACAAAGGGGCTTAACGGTAGGTGAGTTTCGAGTTCGATAGCGGAAAATGCCTTGAGGCTTATCCGCATTTGTTGCGAGTCCTTGCCAAGCGAGTTCGACGCTTGTCAGAGTCCCTATCGTTCTGGTTTCGCATTCACATTTTCCGATTTTGGACGGACGGCAGAATAAAAACAAAATGGCTGATGGGAAAACTAAGAACCTAGCACACATGTCTGACTGACTCCAGAAGAGCGGAAGGCTCTTCCGATATTCGTACTATCAAACACCATCTTGTTACACTACATCTACCTAGTCTGGTGTAAAAAGGCGGAAGGGTAGTTGTTAGATATTTCTGCAGAAAGTCCATCGCCAGTTGCCCCAATGTTACCACAGCACCCCGGTTCCACAGTCGATTTAATGACACACACACACACGCTAGTTCTAGTAACTCACTGTCATTATTTGCTCGATTGTGCTCCAAAAGTCGTCCCAAACCCCGCTGCCGCGCTCACTTCCCAAATAATACGCATTTTACTAAATCATTAGTAAGTAAACCATAAATGTAGAAACAAAATTAAACGTTTCTTGGCTTGAAACAGCGGATCATACTTAGGTGACTGGTAGAGAGTGTAGGAAGACATTTTGCAAATGCTAAAGTACCGAATTTGGTTCGACATCTTTCGCCTTTTTTTCCAAACCAACTCAACGATCGCAACAAACAGCAAACAAAATGGAAACAGAGCAGGGTTCATCTTTTTGCAAACAACGCTGAATTTGTTTCAAGCCGGAGCAACTTGCGGTAAATCCTGCAATCATTAAACTGATAAATAAATAACAAATAAAACGAAGGATAGAAGAGAAAACGGACAACACAAGCTGTTTGTACGATCACAAGATCTACGTCAATAATGAAAACACAAGTAATATTAACATGTGATTAATAGTAACAGAAGAGTGAAAGTAAAAACTATAAAGATGCTCAGGTGGGTCCAGTATTTGTTGACAATAGTGATGGGCCATGCGACTCTTTTTACGGATCGATCCGGAGTTCGACCAGTAAGTGCATCGACCTGAACCGCTCCGGGTCGCCTACGGATGGCTCCGACCCGGTAGGTTCGAGTCGTCCCACTCATCACTACTTGTCATACTATCACCGTAAGGAAAACCATAATGTTATCATGGTGGATCATATGTATTGATTCTGAAGCGGGAAGTGTACATGATCGGACTGATCATATCCATATCCCCTCTCCAATACCTTGCTGTACTCTCTTCTCTTACTCTCTTTATCTTTATCGCCTTATAGCTCTTTCTCTCTATGTTTGACTCGGTACGGAATCATTACAGCACCCGGATCCAAATGCCCCACACGTTGAACACGTTGTCGCGTTACATCACCCCCAAACACCAGGACATAGTCGATCGGAATACCGATCCATAGGCCATGGGCCGTGGGCAATATTGTGTTCTTTAGCGATCTTCTACATGTCTACATTGTAATCTTTCGATCGGTTTGTTTGGTTTTGATTTTTGGGGTTTTGAGGGGTTTTAGGGCTACTTTTAACAAAGTACAGATGATAGATACTTTATCTGCAAAAAATCTAGAAAAAATTAGAAGCGATTTTATGTGCTGTTCATCATTATAAACCCGGTAAATTAGTGCATGTGAGTTGGATTGGTTTCAGTTAGCTAGGTTCCATTTCAGACAGAAATTGTAGAAGAAAGGATTTAATTTTGGTTGGAGGTTGTGTGTAGTGTTGTGAAGTTTGTTGAAGAGTTTTGTGTGTGTGATCAAATCGCAACATAAGTGAAATAAATGTGCACATCAGAGCTCAAGATGATCCACAGTGCAGAAGACTTTCAGCCCCAAAAAAATCCCTTTATTTCTTCTGATGATGACGATACAAAAGCAACAGAAGAGATTAGAATGTGTATTGCCAGCGTGCCTTTTTGGCACTGCTAGACGGAGGTTCGAAGCATGGGACGAGGGATGGTTAAAGCAAAAAATAAAAGTAAAACTTTATGCATTACATGGATTTAGAAAATGGGAATACGTCGGTGAAGAAGGCCCCCGAATGTCTTCCTTAACGAACAAGCCCTATGAAGCTCATGCTTGATGGTTATAGGGCTTTTTTCACAAAACAAGACTTGGAAGTGACGTTGAATCAGATGGGAAGCACCTACACGAAAAGAAACTCCAAATTCTTGCTATGGAACTCTGTAATGCAACACCTAGCGAATCGATCATGCTGATGAGAAGCTTTGCTCCGAAATTACTAGAATTCACCAGTGGTTGATAGAGCACATGCTTTCCTACTGACGACCCATTACCCATCTTTTCCTAATTCATCTCATCTAGTTCCTTTATGCGTCTGGTCCTACGATCTCTCTGTCCCAGGACAATCTTCCAAACCGGCTTTGGAAGGACCTACAACCAGCCTGACGCGTAGAAGAAACGATGGAAAACACAAGGCTACACAACACTACTTACGATCTATCTGCTTTACACCTCGACAACGCAAGATCATCTTCCACAAGAAAAACTTAAAACTTCAAATCTGATGGCTGCGGCATGATGGCGTAACGTATGTATATTCAGCATCGAAGAACTGATCCTCACCACAGTCGCGCATTATTGCCCTACTTGAAACACACGTAACCTGAGTGAGTTAGCTTCCCCGTTTTTACTCCATATATTGCACCTTTTGTACAGCTAAAAGGGTGAATATAAGCGCGGACAGGCAGGCAAACAAAACTGGCACCCATTTGAACGGTGGTCCAAGGTGGTGTTTTCTTATGAGTTAGATTGATTGAGTGTTGGCAGAAAGGAGAGAATCTTTTTTTGAAATTCAACAAAGAAAAACGAAACTCAAAACATTTCGCAGTAAAAGCATGAAACTGCACCGAGAACCAACTTGCTTGCGGCGAACTTACCGAACTTGTTGTCGATCGTAAGGCTGTTGTTGCGGTTCTGATCGTCTAGAAACAGATCCTCCAAGCACCGTTTGCTTAGGTGATCTTCCGACGAGCTAAGGTGGCCCAGATTTTCGCGGAAATCGCTGCGCGATGAGAATTGCGTTCCTTCCTTGGATGGTTCGAGGTCTTGCTTCTTTTCCAGAGGGCGATAAAGGGCGCCGGACACGCACACGTGCAACATGCACCCTCCTTTAAAGAGAAATACAGAAATTTTGACCATCATTTAGGTACGCCGTAGAAGGGACCGAGATAAAGATGGTGTCGCTCTTACCCAGTATTAGCAGAGTGCCATGAAAACCGAACAGATGTATCAAACGTTCGATAAGCATTGGAAACACGAAGCTTCCCGCTGCCGTACCGGAGATGGTGATTCCATTCGCTAAGGCGCGATGTTTCTCAAAATACTGCGAAACTATAACGATCCCCGGTGTTGTAGAGAGACCTCCGCCAATACCTTTGGAAGAAGATTCAATTGCAAATAAGCATTATCAGGTAGACGAAGGTTGCATTGATCGTACATACCGGTCAGTATTCCAAAGGTAAAAAGCAAATGGTACATGCTAGTTGCAAAGTAGCTGAGCGTCAGTCCCAGACCACAGAACACCCCACCAATGATAACCACGATCCGGCAGGAAAAGCGCTGACAAAGGGCACTGGACAGTGGGGCCAGTACCAAACACAGCGCCGACAAAATGGCCGGTATCCACGAGGCGGTAGTGGCCGATGCATTTGGGAAGTTTTCCATTATCTCGACGTACAGCACGCCGTACGATTTGACCAGTCCGGCCACCCAGAACTGTACCGAAAATGCACCGAACACGATAATCCAACCGTAACCACCGTCCGGGGGACTATCGTCGTCATCCTCGCTGGTATCCGATGGTACCTGCTTTCGTTGCCGCTGGATATGAAGCTTTTGTCTGGTAGTTTTTTGTTTATTACACAAAATGTTATATTATATGAAGAAATTATTTAATATGCTGATTTTAATATTTTAATATGCTCATGATTGAAATTGACGCTTGTTTTATGAACTTAAAAATACAGTTGTTATGTTTTACTACTTTAGAAGCACGGAAATATCAAACAGTTGAATGGGAACTCATATAAGAGGATTACGTTACAGGAGAATTCTTGGGAGGAAAAGCCCAGTGTCGATCCACCCTAATTCTTTTGATGGAGCGAGGAAGTACTACTAGAGTGCAGAACCAACACCAGCAGGGAAGGCAAATAATAACTTCTCCCGAATCTCAGAGCTTGACGGACATCCCCACCTTTGCTCAGGTCGGATAGGTTAGCCTTTTTTCCTAGATAAGCCATGAGAAGAATTTAACTGGAGTGCGGAACTGGCATCTGTAGGGAAAGCAAATGGAAACTACTCCCGAGTCTCAGACCCAGTTTCGCACACGTTGGATGGGTTAGCCTTTTTCCCCTGAACAAGCCAGGAGAAGAATTTAGATGCGGACGAGTTATCCGGCGACGATTTCTCCTAATTCTTCCGATATAGCGGAGAAGTACTATTGGAGTGCTAGACTAACATCCGTAGGGAAGGCAAAGGCTAAACTTCTCCCAAATCTGAAAGAGAACCTCGCGAAGACTTACAAATATTAATGTCCATACATATATATGAATCGAACTAATAAAACAACACTCAAACTCCATACTATCCATTAACGACCTGAACACCTGAGCAAACAATCTCCCAAATCAAATCTTTTGCCCTTGGCCATTTAAAAGTAAACAAGTTGACCATCAAAAATTGTCCTATTGTCCAATGTCCTATTGTGAATTTTTTAGGAGGGCATAACTCAAACAATCAAGGCTAGGAAAGAATTATTTATACGTATTTGATGAAATAAATCATTTCAAACAGAGCAATACTCACTTTTTGCTTCTTATCTCACGAGATTTTGCTATCAACGGGCGCGCAGTTAAACTCGAAACAGTCAACAGGTTCTCATTGTCATCCTCGTCCAGCTCGGTCGAAGGCTGGGGCTCCACCGCTGCAGTACACCAGATAAACATTACGCATTACAAAAATTGCCATTCTTCACGCAATTCCCGAAACACACGTGACACATTGCGTCAGACCTACCGGTGTGTGGCTTGGCCAGGCTGTAGTGCGTGTCGAGTGCAAGCGAGGACGGTCTGAGCAGGGTATCGTTACGCCCACCCGCTGCTCCGGCCACTGGTTGCGGTGGTGGACCAAAGTCATCGAGCAGGGTCGCACCGTCGTTCGCGTACGTCGATCGTCGTCCGTCACCTTCGCCGGTAAACTTGCCGCCGGCCAATGGTGCCGTGGCCACCGTGGAATCGTTCGGCATGGTGGCGGGTTCCTTGCAGGCCGTGACGACCGGTGCGGACTGGATCGAGAACATGGATCCACTGTTCTCGAACTCGGCCAGCAGGGCGGCATTGAGAGGCGCCCGGCATCGCTGTTCCGGTATGGATGGATGGTAGACGCCATCGAAGAGTCGGTTATCATCCGCGTGGGGTTGTATTTCGATATCCTCCGAAAAGAGGCTTTGTGGGCGCAGGTACTGATTAAGACACTCCTGCGATGTCTGCAAATTGTGTAGATGTGTGTATGTGTGTTAGTGAAAAGCTCTTAATTAGGCTGACAAGTTGTTATAATGAGAGGCGACACATCAATTACCCTAATTATTCCATCAAAAGTGTGTTTCCTTCTAAGGTCATACCGCAGTCCTCACGACGAGGGTTACTCATACTCGCTCAGTCATGAGGTAAATCGCAAACAGCCTTGGAATAACCCACCCAACATTCCTCACTGATGACTACTCCTTCAATGCGCTCGCTTTGGCTAGCAGCATGATTCGCTTTATAATCGAATTGTTTGAAATATTTAATCAATAACCCACCACAATGCATGACAAGTTAAACATCCGTCTAATGGAAATGGGTTCCCTATTTCGTTTTTTGTTGTGCTGCTCCACAATCCAAATGCTGTTAACACGCGACCTTTTTTTCCCCCCATAGAGGATTCAAGCAAACCATGACAAATCATTTGATTTGTTTGGTTGCCAGCGTGGCTTTGACAGCGTGATGGGGAGAGCACGTGATTGCACAATGTGTTTTTGTTGGTGGAGGTTGTTTTTATTAATCGTTACAACTTTACTTAGTTAGAATAACTTTGTTCGCGAGGAGGAAATGAGCAAGAGTAACAGCAAATGATCACTTACACTCGTTAAAGTCTGCAAAGTTCGTCAATGCTAATGTAAACTGTTAATAAACATATCGTGAAGCGTGAAGTACCAGGCGGCTCCATTATGAAACAAAACGAGCTTATCTTCACTGCAACTTTCTTAGTCATGCACTAACGTTCCCGCAGCAGCTCTACTACGAAGCAAATCAAATAAAAGAAAGTCGATCGATTCAGTTTGCAGACATGGTAAAGCCAGCAATGTTTCACTTTGCCATCGAAATGCGCAGTTCGACCGAGCCATGTAATTTCTTGACCGGTGACAGGATTTATCGATAAAACTTTAAACTACTCGGGCTAGGGCTGACTGCTAAACGTACGAAGGTGCTCCAAATGTGTGCATGAAAAAGAAGAGTTTGTTTATCGCCATCCAACCGGGCATGTGGTAAAGGTCGTGCTGATTGAAACTTATAGCTTAACTCATTAAACTTTGTTCAACTTTTTTATGCGAACTTTAGAACTTTAATGACTCCGCCCTGTGTGCCGTCACCCTCCAGTATTTGAATTTTTCACAAGAATACATTGTACATCAATTCTATTGACGATTAATGCGCTAAGGGGAGCAAACGGGTGGGTGGGAAAACTTTATGCTTTTTCATGAATGCTTGTTAAAAACAAATTCTACCATTTTAAGGCCCGCTAGCGTCATGTGCACAATGACAAAAAAGGGTTGTGTTTTTTCCTTCCATCCCATTCCCCCGTGCTAAATTTAGCAAAATAACATTAAAAGGGCACACCGAAACGTGCCACATTTCTCCAGGCTCCGGTGCAAAAACCTCCGATCGGAAAACAAGCACCGCTCATGGTATAATTTTTCCAACCAATCATCTTCCCAAGGGCAAACCTTGTTGCCAGCCTACCAGTCACCCTGCGACCGAGTGTCTGACGTCTTTGCGACCTGTCACTGGAAACAACGGAGCACTGTGATGCATCGGGAAGCGATTGTACGACGACCATCACGGCCATGGCCACATTCCTGGCTGCATGGTGTCCTCGTCTCGGGAACCGAACACCACCAGGAGTGGGGTAAATTGATTGATTTCCCTGTGCTGCTCGAAACGGCAGCAACATGGACATGCCCGTTCCGGACTACGAACTACCCAAACCCCGAACAATGCCGGAACATTCCTGTAACGAAACCATTAAAGTGTAGTTTGTTTGTGCATGTTCTGTTTCATCGTCCCGGGGCACAAGTTACCATGCACCCACACGTGTCAATGCTAGAGCGGCTAGAGCAGGCTGCATTGTTAATGTCGCTTTATCGCAATGGGTCCAGGCGGGCATGATTGTTGCCAATCAATATTAGTCACTGTCTACTGTCCTCGGACTAATAATGATGTCATGATGTTTCGTTTGCAATTACTGGTACATAAAATCGAACCAAGCCCTAATGAACCGTGGGGCTGAATGTTTAGACCATTGTTTTTTGTAAACATGTGTTACATTTCCCAAGAATATGGCACTTACATATATTTATCAAGTTAAACATAACAAACCGTACAAACTTAACCGATCATAAAATTCATTTTTGTGCTCTTACTAACATTGAAAAATTTATGAATTCTTCTCCCAAACTAATGTAAATGACACTGAAAACATGAAACTATCAATTAATTGCTAAAAGACGACTTAATATGTACACCATACATTTCACAACCAATTTCAATCTTTGGTTTTGTTGCTTTCGTGCTCAAATACTAATGCAAATATCCTCAACACCCACTTGTATCTATTTATCAGAAAGTAATTAAGTATATGGCTTCTCCTATGAGGCTATGTGACTGAACAAACCTTTGACCATGTTGGCTTAAACTGTCCCACAGCCGAATACAGTTTGTATAAGGCAAGGGGTGGATCCAGGCGAATATTGACCATTCAAGCTATTTCCACTCTCGACATTATCAATTATTTATGTTCCTCAAAAAAAAATTTTGGAAGAAAATTAATTAACATAATTTAAGTTAGAACCAAACAATTAATGTTAAAACGATCATGATAAATATTTAACCAAACCTAACCTGTTTAATGTTAGAAAGGCTTCATGTTTTGTCTTTTTTTTTTTGCTGTGAAATATTGATCCACATGACTCCCAGGAAAAGGATCGGTGAAAAATATGAAACAATATCATCTACAACATGAACAATGTTCTACAATAAATAAACGTCCATGTCTGAGATGAAGCCGTGCATGTGACTATCATTCAATCGAAGAGACTCTCAACTGACCCCAACATCGGTTGTTGGATTTTTTTCTGGACGATCTTCTATGAGAAGGCCTTATCCAATCACGCCCCAATATTTATTTTAACGACACGTAAGGACCGATGTGACTAAGTGACTGAACATAAAAAGTTATTTAAAATTTTATGTTTTTTTTTAAATTATTATTTGTCAAATTATATGTGACAGTACGACACAACCCATCCAGCTTAACATGCATAAGCGATATCAAGTTTTATGTATTAGCTCTTGAGCTCTAATATGTATTAGAGCTCTTGAGCTCTAAAATATAAATCCAACGAGTTCGGTCACATTATCAACGGTAATTGTGGCAAGTGTACCACGTCAATTGATTTATGCTATAACATTCTGAAACTTCAGTTCTCCACTTCTCCAGTGCGAAAAAACAGTTCTCCAGTTCCCAAAAAAAACGTGTTTTCATGAAGGTTATAAAAATGGTTCAAAATTTGATGATAATTTGGGTATTGAGGCAAGAGTGCCACCCATACCGGGCATGGCGGTCATCTAAATAAAATAACCTGAATTTAAGAAATAAATAATAATCAGGTCAGCTGTTCGATTAGTATTTGCTAGAGGTAAATTTAGTTTGTGAATTCTTCCAATTTTGGGCATTAAAAATAGCTTCGTAACAACCAATACTTATCCACCAACTGTGACAGAGTATTATGGCAGAAGTTTCCTGATCTTCAACGGTTCGTAGCGCCGAAGTGTTCCTTTTGGTCACAAATCGCACTGCCGATTCTGTTCTAGCCACTGGCCACCTTTTTCGGGACTTAACCTGCTTATAAGTACACACCATCCTGCTTATGATGATACCACGTCATAAGTTCTCTATCTATCTCTCTCTCTCTCTCTCGCTCGTTCCTTGGCTTAACGACCTTCTAGGTCATGCCGGCGATCGGATGGTTTACTCGACTTACTGATATCACGAAGTTGGATAATCAGTCCTCATTATTTTTCTTCACGGTGCCTTCGTCTCTCACAGTGCCGATGAACCTCAAGGGACATCTTGTACCGTTTTGCCTCCTGATCGTTTCCTGTGCTATGCCGATTATCTACAAATTTTCTACCATTGCTGGAATGCTGTTCTATGCTCTGGTCGCCAAGATCCACATAGACTGCCTCGAAGGGCGTATGTGCATAGGTCCTTACTAGGTTTGCCGCCAGGAAAATCTTAGTGGAGCAATCCTCTGCACTACCCTGTTATGAGGTCAGATATCAGATATTCGGTTTAGTTTCCCTCGAGTCCCGTCATGCCAGTGCCCATATCCTCCTGTACCGCAACCCTCCTGCTATTGTATTCCCATGCTCTGCCTCTGCGCACAGCAGTGGGGTGTAAGGACCCTTTACTGCATGCGGAGCAAGCCTTTAAATCCGTGTCTCACCTTTTTGACTACCACCTTTCCTTAATATTCTTTCGTTCCCGCCTATTCTCACCCTAAGGCGTTAGGCTAGGTTAGGTTAAGTTAGGTTAGGATATTCTTAAGTTTCTTTATTTTGCAAGCAAATGTTTAAGCCACTAGACAAATAAATAAATTGAATTCAATTGAATTCCATTGAATTATGGGAGAATGATCCAGATTGGGTTTAAACCCCAGTCCTGCTGTGTGAAGATCGGTACCATTGTCACATCAACCTCTGAACAGTCCTATACATTCTATATGTACTTTTTTTAGTCAAATAATTTATAAGTTACAGCTTCTACCAATATTTGGGTTGGCTATCTTTAGCTACTGTCCTCAACAAAGCATTCCCTTCAAATTCCAAATATTCTGCCAGCCTTGCTGCTCCACTCTCGTGAATAATAAATAATGACCTCATTACTGTCAATTTCAAACCAAACAATTCCATTCACTGACTCTTGGGAGAGAAGGCTTTTTATTTCATGTGTTAAAAATAAACATCTCCATCAGCCATGAATATCACATATCGCAGCGAAAGCAGCAAGCCCGTGTGCGGTATCATCGTGAGCATCATTCAATTATGTTTCATCTGCCTTCGAGCGATTCTCTCCGTACACGACGAAACGATACAAAAATAATGTTCGTTTATTAGAAAGTCCTCCCCATTAAGCAAAGACACACTGCGGCAAAACAACAAACAACTGCAGTGTGGGCACGGAACGTAGCAAAAGCACACTGATAACTGCAGCCCTCCAAAGCCCTCCGAAGCAGCATTTGTGAGCAGAGCAGCGATTGAGCCTACGACTCCTTTGCCGTCCTGTGCACACCGAAACGCAGGACAGCATGTAGGTTAGCCCAACCCGGCCGAGTGCGAGTGTCGCGTTGCTGTCTGTGACCCACATTTTATGCAGCATCCCACCGTGTACCTTGCGTGTGCGTGTGTGCAGTTCGTTATTCCGTGCGTCCAACTGCACGAACGCAACGACACAAAGAGTCGCAATGGCAAGGGCACTCCATATCGAACGGAATGCTGTTCCGCCCAGATGACAAACGGGGAGTTATTTTTTTAATTAATAACGGCTGCCATTGCTTCCCGTTTTGATAGATGCAGCTGTTTTGCTGCTGGAACCGACGGGCATTGAGAGTGAAAATAGTGCGCCGTCTTTCCAGAAGTTCCAGTCCAGCGCCCTATGCTTCGTACCTATGTTTCGTAATCATCCACCGACCCGCGTGTGCAGTTCGTATGTCCCACGGCAAAGGCAGAATGACACAACAGCCGAGTCAACCATGCTCTCTCACCCTTCTGCTTGATCAGTACAGCACGTTCCTGCGCAAGTACGCTACCGGTACGCTGGTTTCATCATCATCGCCATCATCACCAACATCATCATTGTCATTGTCATGATACGCAAATGATACCTTCACCCACCGCCGTATGTCAGCAATGTGTTGGTAGAGGAGTAGGCAGATAAGCCCGACCATGCCTAGCGGATACCCCAGCCGACCAAGAACTCAACCTGGCCCGACCCGACGCGAAGCAGTAGTGGGAAGGTAGAGATGGATATCGATTTTCCACGAACTTGTGCAGCTGCTGCAACAGTGCCACCCTCTATGAAACCTCCTTCCCAAGCCCCTTGTTCCTACTTACCTGGAGATTCCATTCTTTTGGCAGAGACATTTTTCGTAGATGGATGTGGCGAACTTTCCGTTCTTGAAACTTGGTTTCATTGGACTAATGGTGTTTTTGGTCGTGTTCTGGTTTCGTGTGTGTGTGTGTGGCCGGCAGTTAAGGATTGTGCACCACCAAGATGGCTCACGGAACAGGACTTCCTCTTCGATTGCGGTTTTGTGCTGCTGGTTTGTTCGTATTCCGTATTTTCGTATCGCGCGACCCCTCCGTCACGAGGACACTTTCTGACGTACACAAAACACTTCTATTTCCCCGGACCGGAAATGAAATCCCCGCTGGAATGTCCCCACCGTCACCCTTTCTAATCACACATTGTGGTCCGATGCAGGAAATTTGATCGAAGTTCTTTGTTATCGGAGGACTTCGATGGCTAATGGCTTATCAATGGGGGTATGTCTACTACTCTGTATTGTCTCGTGTCACTTTTGGGTTACAGGTTCGCTTCTAGAATCTAGTATTTTTTACTCACTATGGTGCTAAGGAACCTAATACTGCCACTGTCTGTAATTTGCTAGTAATTGCGCTACTTGTCTCCCTAAGGATTTGTGAGTATTGTTGACGTCTAACGGCTGCTAGTTTATGTAATACTATCACCCAAACTGTCTCTGAGACAATTAGACTACCAGGTAGGTAAAGCTTGGCTCTGATTTTTCCTCTCTGTCCCTACCGACCTTGTCCGTTTGTCCGCGTTTTGTTTGGCAATCTGTTTCTACTGGTCTTGCGGGAAAAAAAATCTACTTCTCCGCACACGTAACACTCGAAAAACGCCCCACAAAGGAATGGGTACACCGTAATCCGATTGCACAGTCGGCCGCCTGCCTATATATCGAGGCTACTTCCGGCAGAACGGTGAAGAACGCTGAAGGAACAATTATCTAACTATTCGCTACTCTTTGCACCGTACTTTTCTTCGCGGAAAAGAAAAAGATTAACCTAAGGAAGAGCCTAACCTAGCTTACTTCCCGAATCGGTGGTATGTAGTTATGAGATACTTTTTTTTTCCTTTTTACTATCCTCCTTCTCACACACACGCACAAAGGAAGCAGTACCGAACGGGGAAAATTTGCGTGAAGGGTATTTTTCCTCTGTGCTTCGGTGTGTAAAGCTGCACAAAACACACAACAAGGATCTTCACCAAACTGCTGGCTGAGGTGCACACTGAGTAGAGTGGTCCAAAAAATGGAATTGACTGCCCGTCAACTGACTGACCACCACTTCCCGTTCGAGTACCGTTTGCTTCTGGCAGACGGGATTTTTCCACCCGAAGCTGTGTCGGGTGTTGGGAATACCAGAACGAGACACCCGCAACTCGGTCGCTTATTTCTCTTCCACTCCTGCGCACATTTGTTATCAGACGATACATTTTTGCTGGCACAGCTGCGCGTTTGCAATGTTTTCCATGCCAGGTTTATGGCTGGGCAGGTTTTGACAGGACGACTGTCGTCCTGGCGTATGATACCATAAAATGGGTAACCAGGGTTGAGACCTAAAGTGGGTGAGAGTTTTTGCAGAAGTTATCGTAAATTTTACGAAGAGTTGCATCATATTGCATAATAGATTCTATGATGTATTGTTTATTTAATTTTTAGAAAGCATTTTGTACCTGGAAAAGGACCAGACGATATACATATATTCATGCACTGTATCACACTGCTTTCAAATGTCATTAACCTTACCTTGACCTTGAAATAGTGGGTTAATGATCAACCAATATAATTAGTTTAGTTTTCAAAAACTTTTATTGATTTATTTTTATATTTTAGTATAAGGATTTACCGCTGTATTGTCTTCAGTCTCATGTAAGTAATATTTTACTAATCTTGGGTAACGAAATCTCAAGCCTTTTTTGAGTAAAAATCATACTGGCAGTCTGGGAATCGTTTGAACGCATAACCAAACGAACAACTGTCCATGTGGCATTAAAACAATGGGTTTAGAACAATGAATAATTTCTGTAAAGTTCAAATTAACAATAATAAATTACCATTAGAACTCTGAACAAATTCTTCTCTATTTTGTAATAACGATCGAGTGAAGGTTCCCTACTTTCGTGAAAATAATGCTAAAAATTTTTTTAAATCGATTGATTTTCTTTAATTGTTCAAATGAATATTTTGAATGACAGCAATTTTATACAATTCGAGTCAAAAATCCAATGTAACTACAGCTCATTCTAAACGAGTATGCCCGGGGCAAGGCAAAATCCTAGGAGGAATTGCCTTGTGAACAGTGGCGGATGAATATATTCGAAGGCCCTAGACGGCATGGATGTTTGGCCCCAAAGATACTAACACGGGGCCCCTTTTACTAGACCCCTTGTGCCAAGCAGCTATCTGAGCTCTAGATGGCCGCGTATTCCGCCCACCGTTAGATCCGTTAGTGCTTGTGAAATTTGTAATTAGTCAAGACATGTTGTGATTGGGCTTCAACGGCGAATTCTACTCATTGATTAATTTGGTAATTTATTTGTATTTTCAACGGACCACAAAGTGCTGTTAATATTTTTCAAAGCTATCTAAATTTTTAACACAAAGCGCTGGCCGTCACGAGGACGTCAACGAGTGCACGGACTCACGGAACAGATTAGGCTCGTAGCAGGCACACACAACACTAAACTCTACAGAATTGATTAGTGAAATCGATATGAGTACAGCGTTTCTCAAAATCAAATAATTTCCTAGCACGAAGAGTTCTCGTCCCGGCGTTAAGGATGATCGCGAAGAGTAAAGCCGGCGATTTCTTTTCGATTGTCCAAAATGCTCGCTACAAATGATCTCTACATGTTACAGGCACGTTGCTGCAGCGTATCTAGACCGAAGAGCCCACAACAACTTTTACTGTGATCTGCGGAAGCCCACCAAAAACTTATACCGAATTTTGTGTATTTTCGCTGGATAGACTCCATGAGCTAGCTGATATCGAGCAGTCGAAGGCTACCACACAACGGAGACGTATTCAGACGCATCAACAAGCCTATAAGCTGGTAGCACCTGGCGACTATGTGCTCCATTGGGTCACAAAAGTTCAATTTATCGTCAAGGAGCGCTCCAAGGTCCCTTGCACACCGTTAAGCAGGCATATCACTTCTCGACACATAACCCCAGACCATTCGCGGTTCAAAATTGTCTGAAGCAAAAGTTGGTCGCTTGGCATCGGATTGGAAAAGAAGTTTGAGCCTGTTAGTCTGAAGTTTCGCAAACAGAATGGAGCATGTAGAATACGGTCAAAGGCAGTCTTTACATACATACCACTTTAAGTGCCACATAGTTCCAGTATTAAAAACCTTCCAACAATTCTTCTATTCTCACCATTAACATGCTAACCTTCGAACGATCTTACATTCAACTTGAACTCTGTAAACCTTCCAAAAAAACCATGCGTAAACACTTTTCGCATTTTTCAAACTTTTCGCATTTTTTGGTAACCTTTCCCGAAGCGAAGTCCTTCAGCAATTCTTCCGGGTTTTCACTCCCAAACGGATCGTGGTACAATCCGCCAAGTAACACCTCAATAGGTCAGCTTCACAGGAGGTTATCGTTACACCCGGTGCACCCCTGGAGTGGTAGCTGACTTTTCGCGAAACAAATGAAATGCCTCCGACCGTTCTGCAGCGTTCCATACTACTGATAGCAGCAGAATGACTGTTTTCCTGGTGCAAACGGTAGGGTGTCACCCGATGGTTTTGCAACAATATCGCAACTATGCGACCGCTTTGGAATGACAAAAACCTTCCGTTCCAACACGTGTATATATACGCGCGGTTTATGCCGATGTTACGGTGTTATTTTATTGCTTCAAGCCCAAAAACATTGTATCTGCTAAGCGATTCCAGAAGCATGAAGCTGTTTGCCATTCCTTTTCTGTGTGTGGTATCGATCGGTGTGCAAACGGTTGGTGCGAAGCTGTTGTACAAAAATGTGGAAACGTTTGACTTTGGTAATGAGCTGGAAAACAACAACGATGAGCAGGGCAAGTCTCGATCGAACCGTACCCAGGAACGCATCAATCTCACCGTGCCAGGTATGGGAGTTATTGATCGCAAAGAGATCAACGGTGAGGGGATTTACTTTAGCATGACTCGTACTGCAATCATTTCAGGCACCAAGTGGTGTGGACCAGGTAACACTGCAAGTGATTATGAGGATCTTGGCTCGAACTCTGAAGTTGACATGTGCTGCCGCGATCACGATCATTGCGATAATATCCCAGCCGGTGAAACCAAATACGGACTAAAGAATAACGATTACTTTACGAGGTGCCATTAGCGGTTGTGATCTTCCAGTAAGAATTACTAATAATCTTAGTCCTCTCCCACACACAGACTACACTGCAAATGTGATCGCGACTTCCAAAACTGTCTGCGCCGAGTGAACACGACCTTCTCCAACAAACTTGGTAACTTTTACTTCACGGTGCGAGATCAGTGCTACAAAAAGCAACACCCAATAGTGGATTGTGCAGAGCATACAAACAAGTGAGCTTAAGTACAGGAACTCATCCAACTTTTCTCTTCACTAACACCATTGCGTGTTCTTTGTATGTTGATAGAATTTTCCTTCGCCGCTGTGTACGCTACGTGCTGGACACCTCTCGCAGTGACATGTGGCAATGGTTCGATCTACCATTCTACGATGGCAACATGCTGGACGGATTTTAAAGAAAAGGGATAAAAAGTAAACGGGAAGCATCTTTATTTGAGTGGTATAATAAAATCTTCCGATTCCGGTTACTGTATCACATCGTTAAGCGCATCGTTCGATTCTCGGAGACTGGGACGGAAATGCATCCACAACAACATTCGCCGCGATCTCGTAGTAGTAGTAATAGAAGTAGTAGCTGCTTCAGCTTCGATAGGACAAGAAACCTGCCAAGGACACATAAACATTAGGAATAAAGCAATCCACCATCAATATAACCCTATGCTCTTGCTTCATTCGTTGACTAGATCGTTTAGCTATAGACCCTAGAGCTACGGACAACTGCTCCTCTTCCCCTATTCGCTCTTAGTCTTCTCCGCCAGGAACATATTTCGGAAGGTGGCCGTTTTGAACAGTGGTACCGAAAGTACAGCCCCAACACACGATCCAATCCAGTACACGATGATGTGCTCCAGGGCCGAATTACCAGCACAGCCCCACTTCAGTGCGGTCGCCAGCACCGGATTAAAGTACCCGCCCGAGTAGTTGAATGCTGCAAACATAAAGATAGCTGTGCGTTACATTCGTGACGGTAGTGTGACGATCCTGCTAGGATTTCCCTTTACCGGCAACCACTAGGCTGGTACCGATGAACGAATCGATGAACGCGCCAAACCGGGCATCCTTCTCGGAGATCACCTTCGACGCAAGCCGGCAACAGAGCGTGGCGAATCCTTCAATAAACGCACCAAGGTATAGGTTGACCTAGGAGAGAAAAAAAAGGAAAGATGATAAGACTGATCCGTTGAGTTCTTTAAAATGAGGAACTTCCTCAAACTCAAACGCACCTGAAGATCCGCTTTGCAGTCCTCAAAGGCACGGCCTTCGTGTGTTTCTGCCAGCTCCAGCCACCAGTAAAGCTGCACGTAGCGGAATATACAGCAGCCACCCATAAGCTGGGCCCATATTTTGAGGGCAGCCTCCTTGAAGCTCACTTCGCCTGGTGGTAAATAAGTTTATTAAAAGAAAAAAAAACAATCTTTTAAACGTTGTTCAAAAAATAAACAAATAAAACTAAGCAATAAAACATCTTATATCCAATATATATTCCAGAAAAACCTTTCATCTAGCGGTATAAGGCAAAAAACAAGGGAGAATGCTTTGAGAATTTCTACGAAAAAAGGACGCCAAGCTGTAATATTTCTCCTCCTTGGCTTAACGAAGACTGAGGTCATGCCCATCTAATGCCAGTCAATCCACACTATGTGGGAATGGTCCGGAGTAGTTTGGCACATTCGGGACCCGGAAGATTCGAAGGTTCAATCGATTGATTGATTCGATCCGCTTGGATTCGGATTCGATTGGTATTCTATCCTATTCGATACGATATGGATTCGATTAGTATAGAGATTCGATAAAGAATAGATAGAGATTCTATACGATTAGAAATCTTTGGCTTATTTAAATGGGATTGAGGGTGAAATGGCTAAAAAAATAAACATGAAATTAAATTAAATGCGTATGGGAAGTGGAAATTTCAGTAATTGTCATACTTTTTGCCGAACCGGATTCAGATTACGATTATGAGATTCGAATCCCAATTAGTATTTGGATTCGAAGATTCGAATCTCCGTTGGTAGTCACTTTTCCCAACACTAGTCCAAAAGAGATTTGATCTCCCAAGCCGAGCCATAACACAGTAAACTTTGGTCAGAATGATCCCTGATTACGAATGTTTCGAATTCAATATAATGCACCATCTGTTAGACTACAACTTTCCAATTTATCGCATCCGCTAAGGACTGTCAAATTACTTCTAACCTAACACCCACCTCAACTTCAAGCGTTAAAGGGTTAAATTGATTTGTAAATAAGTTTCATTGCCTTATTCAATTATTTAAACGAGCCTGCTCATACCGTAATTTAAGATACTCTATACTGAATCATTTTTTTTTAAGATTTAATTTACAAATTAATGTAATAATTAATTGAAAGTATATTTACTTACTTAAATTATATAAAAACTAGTTAAAATAGGATTTTTTTGTGTGTTAGAAACCAATAGTTTTATAAACCAATACATGCTTGCATGAACCATAGAAAATTTGTTATATTCGTTTTCAATATTATTTCCTTTCCTTGTTGGATTTTGTTTTCAGATTTCTTCGAAAAAAATTCTGATTAATTTTAATTTATCTTTTGAATCTTTTTCATTTTTGTTCATTTTTTCTCTGTTCATTTGGCAATCAAAAATATTTTTTTATGATTGTTAACACATTTCTTTGTTTTTCATCTTAATTTCTATATGTTAATTATATGCGTTAATTTTCTGTTCCATCTTCCGTTTGCAATGATCTTTAATGATTTTTGTTTTGCGTTATTTTGCATACAGAAAATAGCATTCAATTTCCGCTTGGCAATGGTTTGGCGCGGTTTAGCAATACGCTTACTAGCAGCTGATGGTGAAAGCAGTTAAAAATAAATTCATTCCCCCAAGTGTACGATTGAGGTTTTGATTTTTTGCTATGAGTGCTCTAAGAACCAAACAAACCAACAAAAAAAAGTGAGTCTAATAAATAGAAAAGGACAGTTTTTTAACGGCTGCACGTTCCGCGGACGATTCTAGAGCACCAAATCAGCGTTAATGAGCTTAAACCGAAGCGCATCGAAACGATCGCGATCACGTTTTACTTATATAACAGACTAACCTTCGACTATTTGTTCCATATAGGTGTAGGGACAGGCCGTTGCCGAGCCCCAGTTACGGCCCCACCAAATGGTGAGCGTGAACAGGAACACGGCGTACGTCGCGACGCCGAAGTTGTCCGCCACTGTAAGAGCAGGTCAGCAATTGAGCAATCAGGTTAGTGAAGTGAGGCCAACACCAAGCCAACTTTATCCACAACTCTGTACCGATTATCAGCTCGAAGCAACATCCGCACAGTTCTGCCGCTGCGATCGCTTCGAAGATTAAATCCTTCACCAGCCCATCTTTCGACATGCGTTCGTTTAGTCTACGCGCCACGATCGCAAAAATGCAGGTTAACGCGATAAAAAATGCACTATATCCTAACTGTTCTATGGTCGCCATTGTTTGTCAGTTTTTTTTAAATTACGTTTTACGTTCGATATCTCCAAAAGAGGGTTTAGCCGTTTCACCACAAATCACCACCAGCAGGGGAATAAATAATAATTAAGCTACCGAAAATATTGTCACTAGTTTGCACCGCTCTTTTTGGGCAGCTCGCGATACAAGCGCGATCGCGATCGGTCACCGTGCTTGACTGTCGCGATCGGATGTAAAAATAAACCGCCAGACCAGACAAGATACACTTCGGTAAAGGTCTCTCGCAAATTGCTATGCTGCTGTAAACCGTTCGCTACTACCGGGAGGATCTCCACATAGCAGCATACGGTAAACATGGAAGCCAAGAGAGAAGCGTGTTTGTACGATCGTTACGCAGCAGCATCAAGATGCAGCGGTGGCTGAGTGGTTTGGTTTGATGCTCCACTCTATGATGGTGCTTTTTTATGTTTGCCAATCATAACGTCTGACCTTCGTTAGCTCTCAGGGATGGCGACTGAGCGAAATAGCGATCTTCCATTTGTTTGGGTTGCAAAAAATGACGAGCAAATGAAGTCAAGCAGTGAGTGACTGAGTAAGTATTAGTATAATAAAGTAAGGTAGAGTATGTATCAATGCAATTATTTTTATTTTGGTTTTATGATAGATTTTAATAAAAACTATTTTCGTATCCCCGTCATAAAAAATGCCAAAGCATCTATTTTATGATAATTTAAAAGTGGTCAAAAATTTGACATTTTTTGTTGTATCGGGGCATGAGTACCACCCATTCGGGGGAAGATAGCCACATCGATAAAATCATACAAAATCATGAAAAAGTGGAAAAACAGATCAGGTATTGCAAGGGATACATTTGCTTAATTAATTAATATTTTTGATGACCGTAAAAATAGTTTCATAACGACCGGAGCTTGGCTCCTTACTGGCCTTAGTATTTGCCTACTTGGGCCTCTAATATTTGACGTGTGTTATCGGTGAAGCTTAGTGTTCTTGAGCGGTTTGTGTCACAGTAGTGCTCCTTTCGGTCGAGTGTTTATCTACCAATTCCATGCTAGTCACTAGGCATATTCTTTGGGACCGAACACAGTTTTTATGCCCCTTCCCGCATTCTTAGAATCCATGATGCCTTGTATATACCACGTCAACGTACTAAGTACAGACATAATGGCTTTTTCTTGTCTTCTTACGCCACTTAAACTCCTTCTTTACTTGTTTCGATTTTAATTCTCCAGTGGCTTTCCGAACTCGACTCCCTTCTTCAACCTCTTCTTCTTCACATCATCCTCTTTATATGCTCTCTTCTCTCAAGCTCTTCTTTATT
The DNA here is from genome assembly GCF_943734695.1 of Anopheles maculipalpis. Lineage (NCBI taxonomy): Eukaryota > Metazoa > Arthropoda > Insecta > Diptera > Culicidae > Anopheles > Anopheles maculipalpis. Next base: position 75,201,120 of record NC_064871.1, on the reverse strand, counting down.
TCCGTCCTTCCATCCTTCGAGTTTACAAAAATCGAATTTTAAAATGTAAATTTATTTATGATTAAAGTTCTTAGTTAGTAAGTTCGTTATTCAACTTAGCTTTTAAGTAATACTTTTTAAGTTATTATAGTGAGTTAAGCCTACTTGGCTGATCACTTAAAACAAAATTGAAATGAAATAAAGTACTATATCTAGTCTCTAGTACAACCATTTTCCGCCAATTTTGCGCCAAAGGTACTGCTAGAACCCTTATTTGCTTCAGTCGAGCAGTGTTCACTGCTCGCATGTTTTCGCACCGTGTAAACACTGCAGCAGTAGGGCAATTTGTTTTTGTACAAAAATAACGACGACTGCATCCTGTCACGGGCCAGTGTTGTTTTCGTTCCAATCGCGTTCGCGGACTGTGCGAAAGTTTGCACGAAAAAACAGTGAAAAATAAGCATTTATGGACATTACAGTTAAGCTTCTGTAATGTGAAACGGTTAAAACGCGAATGGAAAGTGTTTTGATGTGAGTTATCTGTTATCAAACTGATTTTTTTATGTAGCACACTTGTGCGCTTTGTGAAGAAAAGTGAACTGCGAACAATATTGTGTTCTGCATCTAATTCCATTACGGTGCAACAGTTGAAGTGTATTAGGTGTTAATAAACACCACAATCCCATCATCGAAACCCAGCACCGCGGACCCCACTTGTAGTGCGTAGTGTGTGTTTGTTTTCGGATTGCGAATAACAACACATCAGCAAACCACTTTATCTCTTATCAGCTGTAGACACACCGTCGTGGAAAGGAAAAAAATTACCCGAAAATGATACACACCAGCCTAGTTGGTTTGTAGTTTACGCAGTTCTTAAGTGTATGCAGAAGAATACGCACCTCATATCGTGTATCGGAGAACGGAGAACCAGTTCTCCAAATTCAGCTTCTATTAGTGCCCAAAATTGAATGATACAGCATTTTTACATAAACCGGTTTTTGACACAGCGAACGAACAACAAACGCGCATAATGTTTGCCAGACGCATTCTTCTCACAAACAGGTTAGTGAACAAAACACACAACACGATCAGAACATATAACTGATCCTCATTTCTTGCTTTTAGAAGACAATTACTGCAATCACCGGCCGGTAGAGTGATTGTTGCTGCGGACAGCAATGCAACCGGTGACGGCGGCCAGCGAACGAGGCAAGGATGGATGCAAAAAGCGATGTTACATCAGGGACAGCATCAATCAGGCGGTAGCGGCACCACGGACGACGGCATATCATCGTTATCTGCGACAGCCGTCATATTGGGTGGATCATTACTGACGTATCTGATAACGGAAAAGATAAGTAAGTTGTGTACCCCTTGCCAATCTCTATGCTAACAATAGGCGTGTGAATGGATGGAGCTTTCCCTTTCTTCTTGTGCAATTAGCTGTGGGGGTCCAGGTCGCGTGGCACACCGTTTAGCTTCTGTGCTTAAAAATAGATAGGCTTCTTACAAGGGTATTCCATCAATTTTTGACACTTTTCTATGGTTATTTTGACGCGTTCCCATACATTTTTGTTCTTGTCCCGTAATTTTTTGGTACGTCACAATGTATTATCGGTTTAATTTGGGAATACTAGAACTTTCAGATTCAATTTCTCACATAAAAGGTTATGAGCACTCAGAGGAACTCTGTAAAGCTGTAAATATTCTTCTTCTTGGTCTACTCTGGAAACTCGATATGGGGCTGCTGTCCTCCACTCACGAATACATTTGATTTCTGACAGGTTTGACTTCACTTGATCCAGCCAACGAGCCCGAATGGGATCCTGAGGAGCACCTTCCTGCTGATGCATGAGTCTGGCATCCTCATAACGTGTCCCAACCATCGTGCCATCTCAGCTAGCATCTCGGTTCATTTTTCCTAGACATGAGGCATGAGGCTAGGCTAGGCATGAGGCGCCAGCGTAGTCCAGAACTCGTACGCGTAGAGGACTACCGGACGTGTCAGTGTGTTGTTGGAGTCTTGTAGGCTGGATCACAATAGTTTATGGAGCCGGTAGTAGACACAATTCTCATGAACAATACGCCTTCGAATTTCACTGCTTACGTTGTCGTTACGGTCGTGCCAAGGTAGCAGAACTCCTTTACTCTGCCGGGCCCGAGTCGGGCTCTACCTCGGTCAGAGAACCAATTTTTTTTATTTTTTTATTTTATTTATTTATAATTAATTATGACGGTCCAGTGCCGTATTGTTCGCACCGCTGTGTGTTGAACAAATTCTATAATCATATTGATAAGGCATTTCCTCCTTATTCCTTGCTTTATCCCGGGCATACTCGGTTAAGAAACCAAAAATATATTGCAAAAAATTGCGGGACAAGAACAAAAATATTATGGCACTCGTCAAAAAACTTCCACCGTAGTGAAGACTGGCTGGCATAAGCTTGTTCAGCCAAGAAAAAGAATAACATCTCAATTCTGCTTTCCTTTTCCCAGAGAAAGACTCACAGCATGTCTACGCAAAGCAAGTTTCGCTCGACGAAATACGTAAAGCACACGACACCGTCCGGCAAGATCTGCCCGAATACACGATGGACGAGATCGTAAAGCACAACGCACCGTCCGCCGGCATTTGGGTAACGTACGGTGTCGGTGTGTACGACATAACGTCCTTCGTCCCAAAGCACCCGGGCAGCGATAAGGTAATGCTGGCGGCCGGTGGTGCAATCGATCCGTTTTGGCACATCTTCCAGCAGCACAACACGCAAGAGGTACTATCGTTGTTGGAAACGTTCCGTATCGGAAACTTACGGGCGGATGATGTGGTCGGAACGAAAGATTTGCACGACCCATGGTCAGGCGAGCCGAAGCGCCATCCAATTCTAAAAGCGGCCACCCTAAAGCCTTACAATGCGGAACCACCGGCATCGGTGCTTGTGGACAGTTTCCTGACGCCAAAGTAAGTCATTTGTAATCGTTTACAAGCGCTTTGAAGCATGGCGAAAGTAATTCATACAGTAACATTTTTTATTATTGCTTTTTGCAGTGAATTTTTCTACGTTCGGAACCACCTGCCCGTACCGGAAGTAGACATAAAAAGCTACGAACTCGACATGGAGAACGAAAAGACGGGCAAGAGTAAAACGATTCGCTTCGGCGATCTGCTCAAATACCCCAAGCACACGGTCACGGCTACAATCATGTGCGGCGGTAATCGGCGCAGTGAAATGATGGAAGTTAAACCCATCAAGGGCCTTCCGTGGGGTGCGTCAGCGGTTGGCAATGCCACATGGACCGGTGCCCGGCTGTGCGATGTACTGCGCGATCTCGGAGTCCGTCCGGGTGATGAAGAGGGTCACGTACAGTTCGAAGGACTCGATACCGATCCAACCAGCACACCGTACGGTGCTTCGATTCCCCTGGCAAAAGCGATGGACCCTCGGGGCGATGTGATACTGGCGTACGAAATGAACGGACAACCGCTCAACCGTGATCATGGGTTTCCGGTGCGCGTGATCGTTCCCGGTGTGGTAGGATCACGGAACGTAAAATGGTTAGGCAAAATAATCGTATCGCGCAACGAAAGTCCTTCCCACTGGCAGCAGAATGATTACAAATCGTTCAGCCCCAGCACCGATTGGGATACGGTCGATTTTAAAAGTGCACCGGCCATCCAGAATATGCCTATTACGTCGGCGATTTGTACACCGGCCAGTGGGGAAACGGTCCAGGTTGAAGATGGGTATGTGACGGTGAAAGGGTACGCATGGTCTGGAGGTGGTTCGGAGATTGTACGTGTCGATCTGAGTGCGGACGGTGGTAAAACGTGGATCGTGGCGAAGCTGGACGAAAGTGAACGGGGCACGGGACCGGGACGTCACTGGTCGTGGTCACTGTGGTCGGCAAAGGTTCCGATCAAGCCAGGCCACAAAGGACCGATCGAGATACTGTCGAAAGCGGTTGACAGCAATTACAACACGCAGCCAGAATCGTTCGATAACATCTGGAATCTGCGCGGTGTGGTTGGCAATGCGTACAGCCGTGTGAAAGTTAACGTAAAGTAAATGCTAACCGAGCGATAAGAGCTGATCGAACTGATAAGATCGGTGTGGAATGGGGATTTAAAAGGGTTGCAAATTTCACAAAGCCATGTGCAGCTAAGAGATATGAATGTTACACCGATTGACCTAATTTTGATGAAGTTAATAATTTTGAACAAAAAAAAAAGATAATTACTTACTTAGTAAGTATCGTTAACGGATCGCAGCTCTAAGCTGTTGGTGCAATTTTTCTCTTTCTTTTCGATTTTATTAAATGATGGAAAAATGGGAACACAAATAAAATAGTGATGAATTCATCACCTAGGATTTCTCGTCTCCTCGTTGTCTGGATTGCGTTGATGCCATATGTTTGTGTTGCCTTTAGTAGCCTCCTCTCCCAAATAAACAAACGGCTTCATTACAAGGTTTACAAGGTCTTCGCCGGATGGTCATTCTAATACTTTACCGGACCTCTTGACCCTTACAAGTCCTATCCGTTGCAGAACATTCAGATAATTTAAGGTTTAAACAGTTTTAAAACAGGCCTCCAAACTTGGTGCGAACCTTTAGGGTCCCAGTATTCTGAAACATTTACTCTGCCCAAAACTGACGAACTACTCTTACCCGTGTTCAAAAGCAAAATACCCAGAGGGATTTTTGGCCCCGTATGGGTGGAAGGTAGTGATGGAAAAAATGCTGCTTTGGTCGGAATTAATTACGGAATGCTAAAAAAATTTCTGTAATTATTTCAGAATCAAAATTGGTTCCGAAATCGAAAGTGGTTAGTAGTCGGAGTAAATACTAAAAAATTAAATCGATGCCACAAAACGCCAACTATTCTGTAATTAGTTCCGAAGTCGATTTAAAAATTAATTGTGGAAGTGGTTCCGTAATCGGTTGCTGCATTGGTTTAGAAATCAATGCTAGAGTTGACCCGGTCACATCCCCGGTGGGCTGGTGTTTTATTGAGAATGATACCGGACGACAAGTCCGGTACAAGAAGCGAAAATGATAGCCTAATAATTATCTAACTGTTGTACCGTACCGGTTGCCATCAGGTGCCTCGTTTTTTTAAGTGAAGTATTCTTACGCTTCATTGCTATACAGGTCATAATAAGCAATAGAAAGAGAAACTCGAGCGAAACATATGCTTTAGAATGTAATAATTTTTATTCTGCAACTAAGGAGAAGAACTTTAAAAACAAAAAAAAACATTCACTAAAACTCTACTTAGTTTTATAATTTCTTACACGTCCCAGCCTTCCACCGAGCATGGATTTACGAAACCGGAAAAGGAATAGTCGAGAACGTAATACAATTTCACGCAAAACACATTTCACAGTTCCTGAACTCTTCTTCTGTGCACCGTTACCCACCCTAACTGCGAAATTATTGTTCCCACGTCGAAAGCGTCGAAGAAACGTACTATTGCGTGTCCACCACTTAAGCACAAAAATATTTCATGCAATGCGGGGCCCACGGCCCTGCCTTTCCCAATATAAAATGCGATCTTTGCTTCCCATCGCTTTGTGCAGCCGGCTGCTTTCCACAATTCAAATGTAAGCCGAAACGGGCTGCATCGGAGCAGCAGAAAGGAGAAGGTACGATTAAAGACTAATACAGATAACAACTACGCTACTAGTAACATGCGTTCGCTTGTTGCCGGCTGCCAGTTCGTTCAGATTAATAGTGCATAACGCAACGGACCGGACCAGATCAACCAAAAACATGATAAGATGCTGCTCGCAGACATACAGTTACAGACTGGGTTCACACTGGGTCTTGAGGAAGATCATGGGCAATACGGCAAACGATTGTTTGTGTACTTTTGGATGGCATATACATTTAATTTCCTGCCAGACAGTTTTATTCTGTAGGATTATTAATCGTAACGAAATTGTAACGCGGCGCTTATACACGGGAACTGCTACTCCCCCTATTATGATGTTTCAGTGTCTGTCTGCTTGTGTGTCCTATTTGAATGTTGGTGGCTAATTGAGTCTTTCTTTTGTTACTGCAACTTTTGTTTTAGTTTTTGTTCTCCTTCTTCTCTGCTTCCTCGGAGCCGGTGCTACTGCTGCCACTACTGCTACTGCTGCCACTGCTGCCTTCGCGCTCGGATGCCATCTGTTTAGCGAAATAAAAGGAAATGAGCATATTATGAATACAATTTTCTTTAAGTTTTAGACCGTTGCCGCAAAATTTGGCCTTTAAATCAGGCATTTTTGCCAGAACGCATGAATTTTTGTCAGAATACAAGAATTTTTGAGTGGAATGCATCAATAATTGAATTGAATTTGAAATTGAATAGAATAACTGAAGCAAAACAAAGTTATTAAGTACATATTTTACCTTTTTAGGTAACTAACAAGGTGAAAAATGGTCTATGCTTCATTTCTCGCACGGATTGCGAAAACTATCAAAGATTTTATTTATTTAAACCGGATTTGGATCCATATGATTGAATTTTTGAATCTTTAACTGGAATTTTTCAAATGGATAGAGGAATATTGCAAGTTTCTGATTAGTGTTTGGAGCTCCCGTGTTAAAAAAGCAGAATGCAAAATACCATCCAATAATTTGTTTACATCGACACGACGTATCATTAACATTTGATGGTTTTACGTAAAAATTGGTTTCAAAGGAGTTCTAACTACTTCTTCCTTTAACTATTCCACAGCCACTAACAGATAGTGTTACGCTGTTGAACTGGTATGACTTGATTTGATAGCTTAGAGCCAAAAATTCATGCCTTCTAGGCAAAAAGTCCTGACTTAGGACCAAAACTTGACGGCAACGACTGTATTTCAGCCTTACCTTCTTGTATGCCATTTCGAACAGCTTCAGAGATGATTGCTGCAGTGCGCTGGTTGTTTTGCGTACTTCCTCCGGATCGGCTTCGTCCTTGTTTGCCAAGATTTCCCGCACCTTTGCAATTTCTTCTCGGAGTTTGTCGCACTGTGACGAAAAAAAAAAAGAAAAGAATGTTTAGGACTTCGTCGCAAAACTAGGCAAAAAAAGTGCCCCGGCTAGAGCTGCATTACCTCTTCCTTTGGCAGCTGATCTTTGAATTCCTCCATCTTCGTTTCCGTGTCGTGCACAATACCTTCGGCCTGATTGACCGCTTCGATCCGTTCCTTCTTCTGTTTGTCGGCCTGTGCGTACTGTTCCGCGTTCTTGATCATGTTTTCAATTTCGTCCTTGCTTAAACCACCCGACGATTGGATAACAACTGCAAAAATGAAGTACCAAACATTAATTTGATAAGTTGTAAATCCTTTGGAGTTCGGCTGTTGTCCAAAAAAGAAGGAAAAACTTACTCTGTTGCTCCTTGCCCGTTCCCTTATCCCGTGCGGACACATGCACAATACCGTTCGCATCGATATCGAACACGACCTCAATCTGGGGCACACCGCGCGGTGCCGGCGGAATGCCTACGAGCGTAAACGAACCGAGCATCTTGTTGTCCGTCGCCATCTCACGCTCACCCTGGTGCACCTTAATTTCCACCTGCGTTTGACCATCGGCGGCGGTCGAGAAGACTTGCGATTTCTTCGTCGGAATCGTCGTATTCCTGTTGATAAGGCGCGTAAACACACCGCCAAGCGTTTCGATACCGAGCGACAGTGGTGTAACGTCCAGCAGCAGCACATCGGTCACATCACCGGCCAGCACTCCACCCTGAACGGCCGCACCAACGGCAACGGCTTCATCCGGGTTTACGGCACGCGACGGTTGGCGTCCGAAAACTTCCTGCACCAAGGATTGTACTTTCGGCATACGGGTCATACCACCGACCAGCAGCACTTCACCTATGTCCGACTTGCTCACTTCCGCATCCGACATCGCCTTCTGGCAGGGTGCAATCGTTCGCTTGATCAGATCACCAACCAACGTTTCCAGCTTGGCGCGCGTAAGCTTCAGATTCAAATGTTTCGGCCCGGAAGCGTCCATCGTCAGATAGGGCAGATTGATATCGGTCTGCACCGACGAGGATAGTTCACATTTGGCCTTTTCGGCCGCTTCCTTCAATCGCTGCATCGCCATCGCATCCTTCTTGATGTCGATGCCCTGATCCTTCTTGAACTCTTGTGCCAGATAGTTCAGGATGTGATTGTCGAAATCTTCACCACCGAGCAGAGTGTCACCGTTCGTTGACTTGACCTCGAACACACCCTTCTGGATCTCGAGGATGGAAATATCGAACGTACCACCGCCCAGATCGTACACGGCAATAATTTTATCCTCACTCTTGTCCATACCGTACGCCAGTGCCGCCGCCGTCGGTTCGTTAATCACACGCAACACATTCAAACCGGCAATCTGTCCCGCATCCTTCGTAGCCTGTCGCTGGGAATCGTTAAAGTAAGCCGGCACGGTGATGACCGCATTCTTCACCGGGGTGTTCAGGTACGCTTCGGCGGTTTCGCGCATCTTCATCAGCACAAACGCACCGATCTGGCTGGGCGAGTACACTTTGCCATCGCTTCCCTGCACCCAGGCATCACCGTTCGATGCCTTAATCACCTTGTACGACAGATTGGCAAGATCTTTCTTAATTTCCGCATCATCAAACCGACGACCGATCAGTCGCTTTGTGGCGTAGAATGTGTTGGCGGAGTTGGTCACTGCCTGACGTTTGGCCGGCATACCGACCAACCGTTCGCCGTCCTTTGTGAATGCAACATGTGACGGTGTGGTACGGGCACCTTCGGCGTTCTCGATGACCTTGGCATTTTTGCCCTCCATCACCGCGACGCAGGAGTTGGTAGTGCCCAAATCGATACCGATGACGGCACCCTTAACCTGGTCCGATCTGCAAACATACCGTACAAGTGGGAGAGAAAATTGTTAGTAAATTAACTAAAAGAAAAGGGTAGCTAGAATCACGAAAGATCAAACAAATTATACGCGATGTTAAAAATTAATTTTGATTAAAACAAATCATCTATTACTCATTTCTGTTTTGACAATACGGCGCAAGCCTTCATACTAAAAATAAATAAGTAAAATCTTTTCTGTTAAAATAAACTTTGTTTTAACAGCATACAGCCACGGTATACGAATAGTAGACTTAAAATGTTTTATCGTTAATTTGTAATCCGGTAGGTCTTGGTAGGGTCCTGGGAGTTTTGACAACTTTACAACTCCCTGGACTGCTTCCAAAAAGATGGGGTTTTGAGATCTTCGTACTTCCAATACGAGCTTTTGGAAGAGTCGATTTGTTCTATGTGCTGGAAATATGGTCCGGAAATGTGGTTAGACTTAAGCTTGGACAACATTCTAAAGAAGACAAAATTTCCTGCGATGCAATTCTTGCGGAGTGATCAAACGTAAGAACATCCCGAGCTCATCGGTGGTACCGCACCGAGCCACGATTTCGTTCACACCAGTAAAAAAAAAACATCTGAGTAAGCCAGGACCCAACACTATCTCGAACATTCTACGCAGTAACACTATCCTAGCAACCCGACAGCATGGTTCAGTCCAACTACTTTGTTAAGCTCGTAGCTGCCGCTGTGACGCACTTGATTATTTCCGCATGCGGCTCATTAAGGGTCACATGTAATGCACGTTTTTTTACTTTCATTTTCACTGTTCTAGTTCATACTAGTGCAACAACCTCTACTAATATGAAAGTATTATTTAATTCTTCACATTATTTCACAACTCGTTGTCACACTAATTCACTACCATCATCTTTCCGCACATATTTCATCATACTTACTTGAAACGGGCCAGCACATTGTTGGGGACAGCTCCTCCCTGTGTAAATGAAGGGAAAAGGTAAAGCTTTCATTAATTACATAAATCGAACCAATGACAATTTTGTATTAAGCAAATAAAACAATTGTTAAGACTGTTGTAAAAATCGTCTTCTACCGCATCCAAAATTAGGCTCCAATTCCTTCGTTACATTTTCAAGTTCAGCTGTTACACAAGCTTACAATGTTTCTAACCTCACAATTCGATATCAGCAAAGAAAGATTGTTCCGGATCGTGAACGGGAGACACCCCCCATTCGGCGCAACCGGGCACAAGTCCCGACCGGCTCTTTGCGGTTTCTTTGCTGTTTAGTTCGACATTTCCAATGCACTACTTACATTGTGTAATAATCCGCGGTTTTCCACCAGCGTGCGGGAAATATATCGGGCTGCCTTCAACATTTTTCACTGCGAGTTTTACTACGCACGGGACAAAACGCACCGTTGGGCTGGAAAAAAGTTATGATGCAATTGTTTGGAAAATTTTTCTTCGAACCCTCGTGCACCTTGACAGCTCCGATCGTTTACTTGACATTTGGTGCTGAAATGTTTTCTAGAATTTACCTTGTACGATTGAGATGAGCACTAGGTGGCATTTGGCATAAGTATTGAAACCGAACGGTTAGAATCGTATTTTTATGAAATTCAAATAATATTTTTTCATTTACGTGCTAAGCAATAGTGACCTGCTAAGTAAAAGATTCATGTTGATAACTTTATTCCTTTTCTTGTATTCCAAACTGTGCCAATTCACCCTTCAATGAAAAAAGAATATTTGTGAGCTAGGCGAATAGCCTAACAAGATAGACAAATTTGACTATCGTTTTAATGCACGTAGAAATATAAGAACAATTAATTTAATAGAATCATAGGATATCAGGAAAGTTTGTCCTATTTGTTATGGACAGGGTTAAAAAATATCCTTTTCTATACTGTAAAATAATTCCCCTATTCCAGCTACCATCGACGTACGACGAAATGACAGCACAACGTGTGACTGTGTGTGTGTGTGTGTGTGTGTAAATATGCTGTCAAAAACATCCGTGAATCATTTGTTATTTTTATGTGTGTCAAATTCGCTCTCAATAAAAAAAAACACGGCTGCGAAAAACACGGAAATAGTAGAGTGAAAAGCTCCCATTGATCGTTTTACTTTATTGTTTCATAAAACATTGATTTCCTCAACTCGAACGGAAGAGTGTTTGGAAGTGTAAAGCAGCAAAACAGGGCTTCCTTTCGGATAAAGCTCGGATAACAAAAAGACAGCAAAGGCAACAGAGTTCGTAAAACATCAACAATGGAACAGGATCGCATTCTAGCCACATTCAAGATATTAATAATAGGCGAAAGTGGCGTAGGAAAATCTAGGTACGGAAATAAACACACTCTTTCCGACGCCTTTGCGCTAGCTTCTTCCAATTGTTCTTGAAGGTGGAATGCAATTGAAACGTGACGTCACGTTTGGAAGTGCAATGCAAAAGGATAGAAGAAAAAAACCATGAATGGCGCATTAACATGGTAATAACGATGATGTTTTGTTTATCCTTGGATCGTTCCTTTCCAGTCTGATGCTTCGCTTCACCGAGAATGACTTCGACAGCGATCAAGCGCTTACGATCGGCGTGGACTTTAAAACGAAAATGCTCGACATTGACGGCGTGAAGGTGAAGCTCGCCATCTGGGACACGGCTGGCCAGGAACGGTTTCGTACGTTGACCCCCAGCTACTACCGGGACGCACAGGGCGCCATACTGGTGTATGACGTCACGAAAAAGGACACATTCCAGAAGCTAGAGTCGTGGCTGAACGAGCTGGAAATTTACGGTACGCGCAACAACATGGCCAAAATGATTGTGGGCAATAAGATCGATCAGCCGAACAGGGCGATCAGCCGGGACGAAGGGTTCCGGTTTGCCAAAAAGCACCGGATGATGTTCATCGAAACGTCGGCCAAAACGAGCGAAGGTGTAAAGGATGCATTTGAGGAGGTAGTTCGTAAGGTAAGTGTTTTTCCGTGTAAGATCAATTTTAACTATTTTGTGGATAATTTATTTTTTTACTCTACTTGTGCCGCAGATTATGGAGACAGATGGGCTCTGGGAAAGGAACGATTACGGTGATGGAGTTGATCTGCATGGTAATCGGGTACCTGCATCTGGTTCGTGCTCCTGTTAGCTTCCAATTGCACCATACGCACCAGGGGAAAGGAAGCAAATACGGCGAACCGAGGACCGGTGAAGCCCAATGTACCGCGTGTGCGTTTGCTCGCATGCTTTGCAGCCCATTATCGTGCTCGCCACGCCTCTGTACACTATTTCATCAAGATATTTAAACTAAACTGGTACGCCATAAGTAAGGGATTTTTTATTTGTTTTTAATTTTGTTTCATGTTAGGTCAAATATTTTTAATTGTATCGCACGCCCGGTGTATGTGTTGTATCATTAAGGCAAATATAAGCAAATAGGGAAGAATAAAAACCGAACCCTGTTTCGGGCACAATGTGAGAGCACAATTGCATAACCTTATTAATAACGAATTAATACTTTAATCACCTAGTCGGGGCTTCTCCTTGGCTTAATGACCTCTAAGGTCATGCCGGCCATCGAAATGGCTTAGCTTACTAGACTGCCGATACCACGTTGTTGTATAGTCAGACCTCACCACGGGGGGACGCGGTCCGGATGGGATTTGAACCCCGGACCCGCCTTTCGAAGACCGGTGCCGCTGTCGCCTACACCGGCTTGATGGTATAGGCGACAGCAGCGCCCCAAATACATGGATACAGAAAAAAATATTGTTGCTGGCATTATGCAAAAGTGAGTAAACAAACCATTTTTTATTACTTGGAACCATAACAAAACCTTGAGAATGATTATACGACAATTGTTTGTCTAGTTTTATTGTCTATATTTTATAAATTAAACACTTGACTTTTATAAAAATAAGTCACAATAGTTTTCACATTTACATCATAAAAAAAATAGGTTCTATAAAACGGAGAAATCATATTTTCATACAAAAAGTATGATAAGCTACCTTTGTTATAGATGTTACAAGCTATGAACACAAAAAATAAATGGAAGAAGATTTTTTTAAATTCTCCATAGCCTCATCCTTCTTTAAATTTTCATACAAACATGTCGAGCGTATCAAAAGTTATTAGCAAATTCTATAACCTACTCGGTGTAGGTAGTTGCACAAGTAAAGGGTATATTATTGGTCTTCGAAACGAAGGTTAAGCTCTCCTTAAAGTTGCACATCATAAGCACCCGCGAATCCGACCAACCGTACGGTGAACTTATTGCTGTGTGCCGTGGAAATCCATCCTCAATATTACACGCGGCTACAAATTTCCTGTGCTGTGCCGAGAAAATCCGAACCCAGCCCGACGGAAACCCTCCTTAGCCGAACGTAGCCGAGACGAGCAGGTCTCGCACGGTGACTGCGTAACATCGGCCAGGAGCTGTGCCTGCAGTGAATACGGTGAAAAGCGAACATTTCCAGTCCACTTTGCTACTGTGTAGAGGGCCGCACGTCACATAACGCCGGGTCGGAAAAATTCCACCAGTCACTCTCGGTTCGATCGACGGCAACGGGTTGTGAAGGACGACGAGGGTCGACAGTCTCTAGTTTTAGGCGAATGTCGCATTGATGAAAAGCTTGTGCCGCCCTCCCCCTGGTAATAGAACGAACTGTGAAAGGCAGAGAAAATTTAACTGCGCACATGTGTTTTTCCGTGTCTGTGTGTATTTGTGAATTGCAAATCACAAACGGTACACCGCAGTAGGTGAAAGTGAAGAAAGTTCTACGTTAAGAGGATAAACATATAAGCAAAAGGTCGGTGCGTGCCCATTATTACCATTGAACCATTACCGGACGCTACTCAAAGCGCTCCCCCACTACATCGCGAGGGCGTCAACGTGGGCCGAGAGATCAAAGGCACGGTCTAGCATTAGCTTGGGGATGCGTGAACTTTTCATCCCATTGGATAATCTGTGATAGAGCGAATTGTGTTGTTAGTCTGCTGAAGTGTACCACGACATCTGATTCCGTTGATGTCGTGGCTACACGGTCCGTGAGCAAATTAAATGTGAAAAGGTGGAAAAAAATTCATCACAAGTCTGGATAGAATACTCACTCTACTATACACTAATTTGGCGTGAAAATAATGTGCTGAAATCCTCGAATCACCGACGTCTAGTGTTCGTTCCTGTTGGTAAATTTTCGCTTTTGGCACCGTGCCATATGACCAGGAAAGCTTGGTGTCTCGTGTGTGTGCGCTTGCTGGTACACTTTTCCCCATCAAGTGGCCTGGCCTGGCAGAGAGCTAATCGATATTCAAGCGAGTTCCGGTAGCGGTAAGAGCAAGACAGGACGCACACGCGTTGCCCCACAGCCAGCGAGTGTGATCCGTTGGAGCTCGTCTGACACCGAAAAATTCGGCAGGATCTGGGCCGAGACGCAGGACGCGATGTGGTTGCAAGCTTAGTGCAAAGTTGATGTGCTTCCGTTATTTGCGGTACGTGAGCGACGGGTACTTTACGCTTCTCGATTATCATAACTTTCAAATGTCGCACCACCGAGGAATAAAGTGATGCATCATTAGTCTGGGCGGAGGACACGGAAGCAACAACATCATTATTTATAACTGCCACAACAAAAGACATTGTTTGTGTGTGTGTGTGAGTGTATTGATTCAACAGGATATGCAGGAGATCTTCTGTTCTGATAGGACACTATCGGGACATCAACGACTACGTAACGATTTTTGAGCAGAGCGCAGATAATCAAGGATCCTCGGACACTAAACTGGTCAAACAAGCAATAGCTGGTTCACCAATACCAAATCGCAAAGGTAAATACTGTAAACGAAATTCAGTTTCGATTACTGTTGCCTTACATACCCGGATTGTTAGGAAGTTAATTTACCTTTTTAATCCTACTAATTGCTCCTCCAAAACAGTCCAAAAGTGCATTAGAACGAACTCGATCGATTCGCATTGAAGCTTCCTACAGCGCACGTAGGAAAGATTCGCAACCCGCCTACGCGACTGGCAAGTAATTCTGGGAATGTTCCACACCTGACTCGAATTAAAGGCGACAAACGTGTCCTGGCAACGGCTTGTTGGATTAGATACTTCTAGATGCTTTCGATTCATCATTGGTTCGATGATGTTACCAGTTGAGTGAATGGAACTAAGTGATTTTTTGTTAATTGCTGTTACTTGCCTAAGTAACCTAAGCGGTTACTTCAACAGCATAAGTATTAAATCACACTCTATGTCGACTAAAAACTCACTTGTCTTTTAAAAGTTATTAAATATTCTATTTCGAAGTCCTTTGGAATAGTCTAACCGCAGAAAGATGGAATCATATCTTACAATATCTGAGCTTAAATATTTTTCATGGTGATCAGCCGCGTTTTCGTTTCCCTGCACATTCGCTCGTCATGTTCGTTGTACGCTAAAAAATACGAAGAAAAATATGGGAAGTATAAAAAGGACCCGGTGAACTGCTAGTCACTGGTTCTCAACATCCACTAGACGAACCATT
Organism: Anopheles maculipalpis; assembly: GCF_943734695.1. NCBI lineage: Eukaryota > Metazoa > Arthropoda > Insecta > Diptera > Culicidae > Anopheles > Anopheles maculipalpis. The sequence goes on along the minus strand of NC_064871.1, from coordinate 75,185,782 downwards.
TTATCGAAGAGTGTCCACTAGGAAGATTTAAACAATCTTGTACTGCAATGTTTAGCTTTTTCAGGACCTTCTCCAGTGCTTTAACAGCCGTCCTGACCTTAACCTTCGCCAGAAGGATAAAACCATCACTTTTACTCGTAATTCAGGCACAAGTGTTGCTGCACTTTCAGTGCTGCATAAGAAATGGCGGAATTTCAATTTAACCTTCTCGCAACACTCCACAAGGTAGAGCCTGTAGTGATACTTATTCGCAATGCACAAAGACGAAACTGATGAATTTCATTACAGAGTTTCGATCCGTACAATGGAATTGTAGCATTATTTACGCGAAAATTTCAAATGGATGGTAGAATATTGCAGGCCCGTTCTGGAGCTTCATTTCAGTTTCGATTCAATTTATTTGTTTGCCTAGTGGCTTAACAAAATTTGTTTGAAAACTAGTGTAACTTAAGAATACTCTAACCTAGCCTAACAAACAAATAACACAACTAAAATGTATAAGGATGAAGATAGGGGGGGGGGGGGGGGGACGAAAGAATATCGAGGCAAGATGAAAGTCAAAAAGGTAAGACGAGGTGTTAAAGGCTAGCACCGCACGCAGTAAAGGGTCCTTAAGCTCCACTGCTGTGCGCCTCTTAGACACTAGAAAAGGGGGATGCGTACGAAGGTTTCGCGAGGGGGTATAAAAAGGGAGCATCGGTACAAACTAGCAAGAATGAGGCGATAAACGAGGATTGGGCATTGGAACGACGGGATTCGAATTAAACTAAGCGTAGCATCCGGCATATGACCTCATAACAAGGTAGCGAAGAGGCTAACACCACTAGGAATTTCCTGGCGGTAAACCTAGTAAAGGACCTCAAAGCTCTCGTTCGAGGCGATCAATATGGATCTTGACCGAGGGGGACCAGAGCACAAAACAGTACTCTAGCAGCGATTGCAAGCATGAATTAGAACAACATTTACAATCATTTTTTAGTTTAAATCAGTACAAATGTAAATGATACGGCATGCTGATGTAAAGAGAGGAGCTCCAAACACCGGCTGGAAATTCAACAGCTGATTGCAAAAGTTTAACAGACAACTTGCCAATATCTCCTAACTAAATACAAGATTCCACTCTATGATTGCAAAGTGAGGAAAAAAGTTCGCAATATGCCAGTATCCGCTTGAAAAATATCTAATTACAAATCGTTCAAATAAGAGCAGTTTTTGTTGCATACGATAAACAAAGTAAACTAGTTTGGTGTTATTATTTTCCTACAAATAACACTTAGGCTGTACTATATGCGGAGACTCACAAACAACCACCAATAATACGGAAATAAAACCGTTTAAATATATCCACCAGAATATCTCATTAGGCACGAATTCCTACCCACGTTATCTGCCATACGTTCATTTCAATCAAGAAACATTGCTGCTACAATTCCTCCCTCTTTTGCTATAAATGGACAAAAAAAATGCTCCAGTGCTACTGACACGTGCCTTAATTAAATAATCCAAGCGTTAGAATTATTCATGGATTATTCTGTAAATAACAGTTTACGGTACGATGAGCATAAATGGTAGGAGGTCTTTATGGAATTTAAATTCCAAAATCCAATATTCAGCTTCAAGATCAACATCAGCGAGGAACTAGTTGAAAGGATTACACGACGGCCGTAATAAGGATGATGTGTGTTGATTTTTAGTCCCTTGTAAAACTTCCAGACGACTAGCTGGACTGCCGCACCAACCGATGGCGTCACAGAAAAGTTCCACCACACCGGCCCTGGCGGTAACGAACCGTATCCTGCGCTCGCCGTCGCACGAAAGTTTCTCCACCGATCTGTCGCTTATATCGATTTCTGTGTCGTCAATGAATTCGGAAGCCACCAGCGTACTGAACCGGTCCAGCTGCAGTTTGCTGAATCGAACGATGGAGGAGAAACTTGGCAGTCTGTTGAACCCTAAGGATAGCAAAAGAAACCGGTAAGAGTACAGCTTATTTTATAAGTCCGAAACATATACACAGTACCTCATACCCATGATGCATAACTAATCTTGTTTTTTCGTATGGAAATTACTTCCTTTCTTTCCTGGTGGAATCTCCAGCTCATCGACACTGACCGAACGTTGGAACGAAAGTAACGATCTCATACGGAACTGTGCCACACTGTCGGCTGCCTTGGGTATACACAAAAGCTTCAGCACTACCGACATCTATCAGCTGCCTTCCGATCAGCACAATCTCGGCCGGCTCTCGACATCCGAGCTGGCGCTTACACCGTTCCAGAAGGTGGGCTATCTATTCGATCATTCCCGGTTGGAACATGCATCCCGTTCCTACTCGACCTGGGTTGCGGTGGGTGAGTTGGCATCCACCTCCCAGCTACCATCACCGCACGGTGGCCAATCGTCCCAGGTGCCAACTCTAACTAGCACAGCCCCAACGCCTAGCTTCACCGTAACAGACCTTATCAGCTCGGTGAACAAGAAAATACGGCAGAACTACATCCGGCGGCGACTGTTCACGACGTACCGTGCGCTGGAACGGCTATCGCAAAGTGAGTTCAATCTCGATCGGCTGGAAGCGGCCGCCTTTGCTGCTACCAATCCTGGCCCAACGGAACTGATCGTACCGTCCACAAGTTTGTCGAACGCATCCGCCTCACCGGTCGGTGGAAAGTCAACTAGCTCGCCGGCACCGATTGGTGAGGTAGGTACGTTGCCGGAGCACGGATCGGCGTTACCGTTGAAAAAATCTAGCAGCACCAGCGGTAGTGCTGGCAGTAGTGCTCCAAGAACACATCACGGTCCAAAAAAGCATCTCACCTTTCACGACATTGAGAACGAACGGGGAAAACCGCTGTCCAAGTACGAGCGTCACATGCTTATCTTTAACTGGCTGCACACCATCGACGACACGGCACTGGAGATCGAAAACTGATCTCCACAGGAGGATCTGCGCTCCGACGTTGGATCGAAACGCGGTCAGGATCGTGCTAGTGGCTTGAACTGAAGTGAACTGATGAAAATTGCACAAACATATTTATTTACAAACGTACATTCGCACTCAAACGAAAGATAGTCCCGCGGATTGTGTGTCGTCCTGCTTTTATAATCCCCCTTCCCAAAAAGTCACAAAGTGCATTGTTCGAGTAGGTTACTAAAGCTCTGATGTGTATGCATGTGTGGTTAGGTATATAAGTTCTAATAGCCGCACTCGGTACCTTCACACGGCAGGACCGTTCAAAACCCCAGCAATGAGGACTGAATATCCAACTACGTTGTATTTAAGTCTAGTAAGCCATTCGATGCCCGGCGTGACCAAGTAGAAAGTCGTCAAGCCAAGAAGAGCTGTCGCACTTCTATCGCGTTGCACCTAAAAGAAGCCACCATCGTGCAATCAATGGAATACCTCCGGCGTACATTAATATAGATACACAGACTTCATTGCGACGTAATTTCTTGAACCATTCCCTTTACAGTAATGATTGTCTTTGATCAGTTCCAATCAGGCATTAAATATACCACAATAGAGAAAATGTATAGACTGCTGCACTTCATGCGAAATAGTGCTAATTGTTGTAAGATCGGGATAGGATCGGTAACACGCACATTTTGAAGCTCAGATACGTATAGATTGAGATATCCGACATGAAGAACATGACAGGAAAACAGTAAAAGAACGGTTGTAAAAAGCCAAATACAAGAATACACGACGAGCAGTGAACTAGGATAGCAAACTTGCCAATTAACTAATCTTACAGTTCAATCCCCAATTCCCACAACGACTGTCGACGACTCCGCAATGCAACTGTGTACATCAGATGGATAGGAAAGTCTTCATCTGTAGGGTTAAGGTTTTGTTCAGACGATAGGCCAATGCTACCGGTTTGAGCATGCTTTGTTAGGCCTTTAAATAGTCCTCGTTTCTTGGCGACTGCAGAAGCTGCAACGTGTTGGGCGCTGATGTCCGTACGGTGACGTTTATGTCAACCGCGAAACCAAGAAATTCTAGAGATGGGATTGCTTCAGACCCCGGTGAGATTCGTACTATTCCAACGTTGCACTGCAGCCCGTCCAAAGTGGCCCTCAACATCCGGAATTCGTACTGCTGCATGCTGAGCTGTACTATCTTCTTTTTATTTTAAAACCGACCGAATTCAGTTTAAAAATGTAAGTCCTTTTTTAAGTGAGTGGAACACCTATCGTCTGAAGAAAACCTTCATCATACAAATCTCTAACCCATTACTCCAGAAAGATTACAATTATAGTTACAGTAACATTTAAGACTAAGCTAGAATCATAAACCAGCCAAAAATCCAAACCGTACAAGCGCGAGTGATGAAACGAATTGGCGAGTAGCGTCATACGCTTCTTGCTGACATAACCGTACATTAACATGCTCTAGCCATACAAGCAACAGCAACCGAAAAGACATTTTTAATCTTCCTTCATACGTATTGAACAAAGCTGCATTTTGCGCAAGGTAGCCATAGTACCACTGTTGAACGTATATGAGGCAGGTGGAAGCAAATAACGATCGAAAGGATCGAGGTTATATTTTGCCCGTTGTTATGTCAATGTTTCTACTTGTTGTAAAAATGCCGAAAAGTTACAGCGCTGTGGCTTTGTGAAGAAAAAGTTACCCCTCTATTGAGTCCAAAAAAAGCCATAGTATATAGTTTTGCGATTGTTGTTTTCTCCTATCGTTTTCTCAAGACCATTTTTGATACTTCTTTATAGGCATTTAAATCGTTTAGATAGCGCATATTTCACATTTATAGATAATCAGAACATACAGACACGAAAAAAAGCTGCGCTTGTTGCGGATATTTCTTTTTGTGAGATGAAATTTAGTAAGTGCGATCACGATATGATGTGTTAAGTGCTTTTTGCTTCATATAGCATATTTTAAATGTAAACCGAACCAAAAAAGGAACATTACGAACCGGGCAGCAACGCTCGATTAGAAGAATTTACAAGTTGAAGAGACGAAGTGAGAGGGATAAAGGGTGAAAAAGGCTATAAAAGGGATAAAAAAGGATGCAGAAAGCGTCCGTTTGTCTCACGTATGTATGTATGTGTGTGTCGTTGTTTTCGAGAGTAACATTCAAAGCCCCCGAACAAAGAGAGATCTATCTAAATGTCGTATTACGCTGGAAATAATTTTACAGGCTAAAATATATATATAACAATATTCTTATACTAAATACCAAAATCGTACTTGTACATAGAATGAACTTAAACTAATGGGGTAAAAAAATAAATCTAACAATAAATTCTTACAACATTACACAAAATGTGTTTTAAGATTTTTAATCAATTTATTTCCAAAATCGTACATTCTATAAAATAACGAAGCAGCCGCTAACACTTAGCACACTGTCTGATGGCGCTGCTTGCCTGTAAGTTCTGATGCTTACTTAATTACCTTCGCCTTATACGTCCACACAATCACCTATAATACTTCGTATTGTTGCAACACTTTTAAAACGGTTTCGATCGCATAAAACAACGATCCTGTCGGCACATGGTGTAAAATGAGTGTATGTGTGTGTAAGTATGTGGACGGAACTACGTTCCCATATCGATGCTCTGTGTGTAGAAGGAATGTTATCATTTGTGGAGATTCTAATGCGCCTAGACGTCAGTGGTTGGAACTCGGGCTCGCACTCGAAGTAGTTGGTATAGGTATAGTTGAAAAATATTTTTCGTTGCATTATTTCATCATGAATCTTGAAATTCATCGCAATTAAGGCAGCCTTTTCTTGCATTCTCGCGAGTCATAATTTCCTTCTCCATCAATTGATGAAGCCTAATGCACAACTGTTTCATATTCAAGACAGCATTTTTCCAACCACTTAACCGTAGGCCATCATCCTACCAGTCTCATACGTTATTAAGCAGTACTGAATTGTTTTTGAGGCTATCATTTTGCATCCTTGCTTCACTTTCCAAGCACATAAATGCTACTAAACGGTGTGTATACTGAGTCGAGAAGTAGTAGATTACTTTTATCAAATCCACATGCCTTAAGCGAGATTCAACTGTTCTCAGCCTTGATAATAAAGGAGCGTTTAGTCGAAAATCTAAAACAATCGATCATTTTAGTAAACACTTCATATGAAACGGTAGACTACACTAAATGACATCGAAATGGCTTCAGATAACATGGTAAACAATTTTACATGTTAATGTAAAGTTACCTAATGATTTTGTAATCGCATCTGTTGAGATTGTACACAGCCTTGCAGCGTACGGGTAAGTGCGTAGCCCACCGGTATAAACTCTATATATCTGATAACTTTACAATAAAAGGAAATTGTTTACGGTGTCATCTAAAGCCAACACAAAGTTATCTAGCTTAATCTACCATTTCATTTGAAATGTTTACCAAAATGAGCGATGGTTTTACATTATCAACAGGAAACACCTGTAAATTGACGTTGATTGAGTGTGGTGAAAATAATCATTTTCAATTACATGAACAAAATAGCTAACTTTACAAACAATCAGTGTTAACACTATTCATTTAAAATACGCTTGGTTAATAACAAATACTTGCTCATCTTTTAAACATAACTGCTTTCCTGGTTTGCCGCGTTTGTATCGCTTGTAATAAAACTTCATTTAACGACTTTTATAAGTAGAATGATTATAAATTTTTTAAAACCACATTTACATAGATTCCTAACAATGGCCCATTTACTTTTTTTAGAAGTTCGTTTACATGCTTGCTTGACAAAAAAGAAACATAAAGCATAAAAAATATAATCTTAATAAGTATTGTATTCTTCGTCTAAATACTGGAATGTATGAATCTGCCGTAATACGTTGTACAGATCTCGTTGTAGAAGATTCAAAACGATCGTTCCGCAGCAATATATTTACAGCTTCCTGTACTTTCTTGCGTTAATAATGGGCATCACGAGATAGTGTCCTGATCTTTTTAGAGAACAGGTTAGCTGCAAATATAGCATAAAAGATTCTCCCTCCTCATTTTTATGCTTTTATGTCATAACGGAAATAACGAACAAACACCGCAGGGGTTTGCCTAATAACACCGTTAATTACTACGCTATGCTTGTTGTACAAATAGCAACAAATACAGGGTTATCAGTCCAGTTGAAATGTACAATGAGAGTTTTCAAATTCGTTGCACAAGTTGCAAGTTGCAGTTGTAAACAGCCGGCGTCATTTGGGTAAAAATAATGTTAAAATTTTGAGGAGCTAACTTACTACTTTGAATTGGCTTTCCAAACTTTACATTTGAACTGGACTAAAATTCCCTATAATGACTGCAAATGTTTTTTTCTTCTACACAATTTGCCTGCCTTCCTATTTTTCACTTTATATAAATGCAACAAAAGATTACTTACGGTTTGTGAAGCGTGATTTGCTCTCATAATTTACTCATTTCGCCTTATTGGCCTGGAGAGCTCGCTTAACAGCACTATAGATTCCTTTTGGTTGTGAATGGCTGAATCTGGTTTTGCTGCGTACCTTTAACCGTCCCCCTAGCAATTACTGTGACGTGCGCCGCGCATCAACGGCACCAACAGCGAAGGTGGACCAGCCTGCCGTAAGAAAGGATGCGCAAGCAGTTCGGCTGCTGTGGCACGCTGCACCGGATCACGCACGAGCATACGATCGAGGAAGTTCTGTAGCCTGCTGGACACTTTGTGAGAGTTCTTCAACTTTGGCGGTAGCATATCGCGTATGCGTCGCATCGCTTGCAGTGGCGGTTCGTTGAAAAACGGTGGTTCACCATCGATCATCTCGATCACCATGATACCGAGCGACCATATGTCTACCTCTGGGCCGTACGGCAATCGGGAGATCACTTCCGGCGACATCCAGTACGGTGTACCGACGAGTGACTTGCGTTTGGGCAGTTCTTGCGATACTTGCGCACAGAAACCAAAGTCGGACAGCTTCACGCGTCCGTCGGAGGCGAGCAAGATGGAGTCAGATTTTATATCCCGATGAATGACACCCTGTGTGGAGCGCGAAGAAACAAGAAACAAGCATCGTTATTAGATTATTGCGCGTAACAAATCATTTGAAAATATCCAACCTGTGAGTGAAGATATGACAATGCTTTAAGGCACTGCTTGCAAACGGTAGCGATTTGCTCCTCGTCCATCCGGGAATGTGTCACAATGTCTGTCAATGCGCCACCCTCTAAAAATTCCATCACAACCCACAACTCATCATTCACCAGAAAGCTGCTGTACGTTTCCACAATGTTCGGATGATGATAGTCACGCATAATCACTACCTCATTAAACAGCAGTTCACGCCGCTGTTGTTTCCGTAAATCCATCTGCTTGACCGCTACTTGACGACCTGCAACAAAAGAGAAAAGTAGAAGCGTTTAATAAAATCAAATTAGAATTCGAATGCTCGCTTAGCATTCCCCATCAATGTAGCGTACCGGTTGATTTATCCGTCGCAATACACACGGTACCGGTTGAACCTTCGCCGATTTTTGTGTAGTTTTCCAAGTTTTCACGCGGATCACCCGCCGACACGACCATCTGTAGCGCGGCGCGGAACTGCAAAACCAGATCGATATTCAATTAGCACATCCAATGGCTACCAATAAAACAGGACACTATTATTCATACCTGCTCGTGGGTAAGCCTTTGTTCCGTTTTTACCGGAGGCTGCTGCTGCTGCTGCTGACTCTGACCGCTTTGCGTGGTGGACGAGGTACTTTGTGCAACGGACACATTTCCACCGCTCGAGCTAGATGCACGCGAATTGCTCTTGGCATTGTTGATGGAATTGTTGTTAAACATGTGGTTCGGATCCGTTGGTGGACCTCCTGTACCGGCAGCACCCGCGTTCGATACCGACGATGGTGATGGCATTTTCTGGTGATTATGGTGATGATGGTGATTTGGCATCTGATTATTGCCCATCTGTAGCATTGGTGGTGCCTGCATCTGCTGCTGCTGCTGCTGCTGTTGCTGTGTCGGATGGTGATGGGCATGATGATGGTGATGAACGTTTGTTGGGGAGAGTTGGGAGCCGGACGGTTGTGGAGTACCAGCCGAACTGCCGGGACCCATCATACCGTGCGGATGATGATGGTGATGGTGATGGGGTGGACCGGGTGGAAGATGGTTGCCATTGTTTGTATCTCCCATGTGTGCATGGTGCTGGTTTAGTGCTCCCTGATTGTTTGCCATGGTTTGCCCATCCTGTCCGGGATGGTTTGGTCCCTGTGGTTTACTGTGTAGTGGAGGTGGACCACCAGTAACCATCATACCTGGGGCATGGAAATTGCTGTTGCCCTGCATCTGACCAGGGTATCCTGCGTTAGGATATTGCCGCTGCATTCCGTCGGATCCAGTCGGTGAGGATTTTTGTGATCTAAAAATAAAAAAGAATAAACGATAGTTTTTAGAAATGTGTAAAGCTTATTTATTGCCATTGTATTGAAAGTCACAATGTGTAGAAGGAGGTGTGATTATGGTAGTAATTTGCTGAAGCTTGAAGCTACAAGTAATAGGGGCGTTGGATTTTTTTACGAAATATCAAAATAACTGTAGATATTGACTAACGAATTGATGCCTTATTCATTTTTAGTATGACGTTTTGCGCCATTTTGTCACAACAAAACAGTAGTCTACTAAATAAATCTTTATCATAGGACAAGCAATGTAGACATTGACATTTTCATTACTACTTTAGATTTTATAAACCCTGACCAGTTTCTTATGATAGAAATAACCGATATCTCATGTCAAGTTAGGATGCATTGAAAGCGTTTAGGATCCTTGATACTAAGAAGGACCTGCCCCAGAAAGGACCATCCGAGAATCGGTCAGTCAGGCTCCAGACGCTGGCATACGCTAATGCCAAGCGCATAATTAGTTTGAGGCACTCCTATGTCGAAGATGTCGAGCAAGATCAGAAAGATCGAGCAAGGAACAGAAAAAACTTCTTTATAGAGATTAGACCGTCAGCCGGACTCATGCCCCACCAGGAAGGAGCTCGTCAGCCACCGCAGGAGGACAGGCTTTGTCGTCACGATGTCTTCGTACTTGAGCAGGCCAAGGAAACCTTTATACTCGACTCTTAGACATAGACTCGTAGTAGAGATGATTGTCGAGTTTATGTGGAATCATGGACTCACACTCACAAGGAGTAGACTGATTGTTTAAAGAAAACAGTGACAGACAATCCTGCTTACAAAATCTTATTATTTCGTATTCTCCAGTAGACTGATGTACTTACTGTAAGTATGCTTTTTGTCAAAACACGGCCAGGCCGTTCTTACAAAAAAAAACTATTCTTTTTGTGTGGATTTAAAGACAATTTATAAATTATTATTCATGCTGCCTACCCAAACACCTCCCGGTATATACCTAACTGACTAACCCAAAACAGTAGAGTGAAAACCACGAACCGAAAAACGGCGGTTTCAGTCCCAAAAACACCCCAACGCAAAGGTTTGCCAACGTTGGTTTAAAGAGCATGATTGACAAAAGGAACATCATCCTATACAGTGCTTTCTTTTATGTGGGAACGTGCACAATTAAGCCCTTCAATGTTTTGTGGCCATTCGGGTTGGGTTGTAGCAGCAAAAGCACACCTTTTAAAACAAACTAACCGCCGCCACCAAACTGAAGCGCAGAGGGAGGACAGTGAATGCATTAAAAACTGTTGTCCATGATGGAAGATGGTTTGTTGGGTTGGAGTTGCCGGTTTTGTGTATCTAGAAAATTGAAATCGAACACCCGGTGGCCGCCGTTCGTGTTCCGGTTCATTGCTGTTGGGTTGTTCGATGCAATGTTGTTATCCATCGGTTCAAAATGCAGCTGCAGGGAGAGGAAGTATCGTGTGTTACGGATGAGTGGATTCTCTCAGGTCGAACTTTAAATTTAAAAGGCTGAATAATGTTGTGTGCTGATTTAAATCGGAATTACACAGATTGCCATTTTCAAAAGGAATTACACAGATTACCATTTTTCATCCTCTAAAGTACAATTTGTTAATACTATATATCCAATAATTAAACATGCATGTCTTTTACCATAAACCGGCTTCGTTAGGTCGTGCGATAAGCACGTATACCACCCCTTCTTCCACTTCTCGGATCAATAAAAATTCATATTCACACATATTTCGGCCTCTCTCTCAGCCTCTCGGTTTAGTGTTAATTCTTGCCGTTTGTGTGGCACGAATGGGACCAGAGGAGGAGTGCCCAGAGTACGAGGATTTTGAATTCCAAATCATCAGGGTCAGCAGGAGTGAATAAACAGGCGGCTGCGGCTAACGGCGGTTGTGCTATTTTGAGTCCAAAAACGTGCCTGGTAAGCAAAACATCACCAGCGCCAGACTTCCAATGTCCAAATCTTTCACGGACCAGCGCGCGCGACGTTCCATGATGCCTTGAACACGTGACTAGAAAACATTAATAACACCTTCGCTTACATTTGTTATCGAGTTCTATGCGTTTTGCTCTGAACAACTTCCAAACGTAAGTATTCACAAAAAAGGGAAATTTTGATTCAGTTGTATTTGTTAAAGTAAAGTCTCTCCAAGAAGAGTGTCCCAAACTCGACAAAAGTGTACCTTAACTTCTTCGCGGGGTAACTAATTAGATTACACAACGGACGGGAGGATGAAGCCGGATGGTGGTCATGCAATACGAAGAGTGCGGAAAATCCTAACATTAGCTTTCCTTCTTGATTGACAAGGGGGCGTGGGTTTCGATTGCTCAATTACGTATCAATTACTTGGTTCAATTTCTATCGTAACAGTTTGTCAAGTGCTTCCGGTGTTTTGGTTCGGGTTCATTGAATTTTAGCTCCATTGATGTGCGCGTTTGTGCCTGTGAGTCGGGCCACAAGCAACCTCCAATATCTTAAAGAAGACTCTACCTTTGTTGGAATAATATGCGGATTAAACAAGTTTATTCAGAGTTTATCTTCAATTCGAACATTGCAAGAGCGATGGTGGCAGTTGTCCACGATGCTCATTTATGTAAAATTGTCTGAAAAACCTTCTTTTGTGGCCTGATTTGCCAACTATTGCCATGCATACTATTGGAAAAAAAAACAGCTACCGAAGTGGATAAATCAGTTGCTTAAATTCATCCGTACACAAACAAACACATTTTTTTGAACTTTGTGATATGATAAAAGAACAATAAAAAACCTTTCGTTTGTTGTGAAAATTATATTTCTACGTTTTTAGTTTTACAGCCTGTGATAAGTGACCGAATTCTAATTTATTTAGAATTCACTTTAGGTTCAAAGAATCTACCAGGCTCTTTCCGTTGCTTTCTAAAAATGAACTAGTTTCATTCCGTTCTGAAAAAAATGGAGCTTTCCCATCACTAATATACCGTAATAATCGTTCCGGTTTTAATGTTCTTTTACTTGACTAAACGACCTCCAGTTTCATGTCAATCATCTGACGGTTTTACTAGACTTATTTATAGCATGTCGTTGAAGTCAGTCTTCAATACGGCTTTATTACTTAATCTACATGTTCGCATGGTTTAGCAAATATTGACTCACAGACTTCGTCGAATACTAAAGTTCCATAGAGGAAAATTTGACCATGCGTCTTTAAAACACGTTAAACAACTAAACATCATAAAGCCATCATTTAACCCTTGTCAATCATTCATTCAGTAGTGTCTTGCGAGCTTTGTTGCAGGTGTCGCGAAAGGTTGGCTTCGCCTCACAGCAGTGCCAGAGTACTTTATAAGTGAGTGCCTGTGTTACGGCTGGCTAAGCACTGATAGGCGTCTTTGCGTTCTATTTCCGCGATTGTTACTAATGCAGAGATCTGGGACAAGAGACCGGATGCATCGCGTCGCAAACCCTTCCCATCCACTCGTAACAGCCCCCCCGCCAATCCACGACCGAACGAAGCAGAAGAGATGCATCTAGAGTACAAGGAAAAAAAACTCAAGCGCATACTACTAGACATTAGCGCAGCAAAGCAAGCCTGGAAGTTTAAAGCGAGTCGCGGGGTTTAATGTACGAGTTTTGCCCGGACTCTGGAGCGAGCAAGTAAATGGATGATAAAATCAACCTCAAACCGCTAAACGCAAACAAACGGTGCATTCTTGTAAACATGCTACGCACTAAATGCAGTACCGGCCATCACTAAAGCCCGCCTCGAAATCGTCGCAAGTGCATTTAGAAGCAACATCTTTGAACGTTTGTTTGTTTATCTCACATACCCCCACCCCGAAAAGAAACATCGCCCAAAGGGAATTTCAAGCTCCCTTTCGGGATCGGCAGTGAAATCGAAATTGATACCAATCTCGAAGCATACGAGAATTGTAGGTGACCACGCGCTGCTCCAGGCGATGAATGTGTGTTGTGAGGTAACTAAATGCTGGCTAATCCGCTTTTTCTCTTCGCTACCGTAACCAGTGGTGGGCACTTTGGAGTGGATTGATGATTCCACTACGACTCTGACGTGTAAACTCCGGACTAATCCGGAGTTTACGTGTAAACTCCGATGTTATCTCAGAATTCAACTTCGGAGATATTTTTCCCCGTTTGACTTCGGAGTAATCCGGAGTAGCCTATCCGGAGATTACTTTGGACCACTCGGGAGCAATTACTGCGGAGTAAACTCCGGAATGCCTCGGAGTCGGATTAATCGGACTCCGGGAAAGATGAGGATTTACCCATCACTAACCGTAACACGCCGCTCACTCACCTGTTATGATACAGCGAAGATGTTTCCGTTAGCACACTGACCGGATTCGAGAGGTTTCCGTTCGAGCCAGTACCATTGGTCGATGCGGCCGTGCTGTTGCTCGCTATCAGATTGCCACCGTTCATATGCGGAGCAATGGCATGGCCTGCTGGTGCTGCTGGAGCTTGTGCGCTCCCGCCAACAGCGCCTACTTGAGCTTGATGGGAATGCATGTGAAGATGTTGATGTTGCTGCTGTTGCTGCTGCTGCTGCTGCTGCTGCTGTTGCTGCATATGGTGCATGTGCATTTGGTGCTGCGTCATTCCTGATGCCAACTGGTGTTGCTGCTGTTGGTGTAATTGTTGATGGTGTGCCTCAAAATTGTTATTAAAGTTTGTCTCCAACATTGTGCCCGCGGGCGAAATTGGTGGATAATTTGCACCGCCTGGACCCTTGGCGGGCGGCATCGAAGGGAAACTGTTATTGTTCATGCCGGGGAAGGGAGACTGGCCACCGCCGAGCTGCTGCTGCTGCGACGGTGATTGTATCGGTTCTTCCGGCACGGACGGTGGCACATTGGTATTGGCACGCAAATCTCCACGGCGCACCCGCGGAGGACTGGAGCTTCGGAGCGAGTTCGAACGCGCTACGTTGGACGTTTTGGGCAGGATGAGTTTTCCAGGTTCCCCACCGGAACCCCCCGCACCCGCCGGTACGGTCACATTTGGCCCCGGGCCAGCTTGACCGTGCGGCCGTACGATCGTTTTCAGGTCCAGTATTTCGGTCGGTGTGATCTCGGACGGGTCGACCAACGGCAGTGGCCGGTTCGATGATTTCAGTATCTGATTGTTTCCCACGATCGATGCCCATTGCAGCGGTAGACCGACGTACCGTCCTTCCCGCTTATCGAAGCCCGTATGCACACGGTGCTCGAAATTGCTGGGGAAGGAAATTTGTGGCTTTTTCTTTTTCTTCGAAAACATCTTAACACCGCTACGCAAATACAACTATCACCAGAACTGGATTGAATTTCAGGCACACCACTATGATCGTCGAACGGGTTTGCGTTGTGACACAACGCTTTGCCTAAATTCGATGATACGTTCCGCTGGAATGTGTTTGCCCCTCGCGTCGCGCCCGTTCAGTCCACTCGGCTCGCTGATCGTCACAAGCGTAGACGAGCAGATCGCAACATTTACACGCACGCTACCTTACCCCTTTGGCACATCACAACATAACGAAGACACGAAGACGACGACAACACACGCACCACCTTTTGTCAATGGTGCTCCGGGGGCACCCAAAGTGAGACAAAAACGGGAGCAAAACTAAACCGTAGGGCACAAACGAAATGACCTTATGCGACGAAGATGCCACTTCTTTGTTATTCACTACTGCTACGCGCTTCCAGTTGGCTCGCAAGTTCCAGGGCTTCCTTTACCCCACACCAACTAGAAGGTGCTCTTCGCCGCGGCGAGGAGGCAAGCGACAGGGGGCGACAGTGTGTAAATTTATTTACACATCGTTCCAGGCATGTTACCGATGCGTTTTCTCACATTCTTCACTGCACTACGAACACGCGCACAAAGCAATGCTACGCCAGGGTAGAAAACAAACGGCACGAAACACGAAAGCAAGCACCTAAATCTATAAAATAATACGGAATGAGCAGAAATCGTAAACTCTGCCTTTTTCTTTCCCTCGGATGAAAGCGTTTAAAGTCCTTTTCACTACACCAGTTCGCAGAACGTCAAAAAGGTCTTTTGGGGTGTGTTTATGGAGTCGGGTTTGAGGTTGGAAACTGCGTTCGTGTGTGTTGTACGATACTTTCCCATGTAGCATTTTGCGTTGTTTTGAGGGAGTTACGTAAATCGTGGTGAATGGTCATAATGGGAAGAAAACTCGGGCGAAAGTTTTCCCTACTAACGGCCTGGCCGCATTGGTTACCGATTCTACATCATATAATTGAAAACATGAGAAATAAATGAATGATGATCACTGTGGTGGCCCGGTGGTATAGGCGACATCGGCGCCGATCTTCAAACGGCAGAACCGGGATTCAAATCCCATCCGGACTGTTCCCCCGTAGTGAGGACTGATTATCCAACTACGTGGTTATCGGCAAGTCTAATAAGCCATTCAATGGGCGGCGTGACCATTTGTCGTTAAGCTAACAAGAAGAATATTCTCACAATGATACCAACAGGAAATCAGCAGGGCTTTCATGTATAACCTATCTGCTTTACGTATTCAAATGTTTTCACTTCGTGTTCCTACAGAGTAGAGGTGTGGCTAAAGGATGTGATTAGGGAAAGAACAGTCTTTTCCTCTTTTATTGGTATTACAGCATGGATTTCCTAGTTTAAAAAAATCGATTATCCTGTAAGGTAACTATATCAACAATTCAAAATTTTCATTCTTGGGTTTTCATGTAAATTAGACTATATACAAAAAGCGCAAACTAGCGGGGAGCTCTCACACACACACAAAAAGCAGCAAAACAGTGAGTTTCTACTGTACTACCTCGGAAGAAATGTAGCTTTGTAGCTTTAGAAATGTAGGTTTTGACTAGAATTGGATTTATATTCGAACTTGCCGTGTGACGCTTCAAAACCGCTTTGATTTTCACACCCTTCTAGATAGCCCAGTACGCAGACTTTCCAAGCATTTTTTTGTTTCTATCGTACGATAAAATCCTTAATCAAATCTCTCATCCGTTTTCGAAAGCAACTGGGGGCACTTCTTGTGTCAAATTTATCTCTAGCAGGAAAGCCAACCTGCAGCTGAGCATGACGAATGTTTTGTGAACTTTGTGTTATTTTTTTAGTAACGATTGTATGAGGCTATATTTTCCATTAACGAAAATTTAAAAAATTCTAACCAGATTGTTTCTATTGTTCCTAAAGTCTTATAAAAACATCTGTAGGACGCTTAAATGATGTGTCAAAAGGACTCAGCTGGTATGGCTTAATATTGATGTTTGGGCTATTTGTAAGTTGAAAACAAAAAATCTTGTTCAAAACAAACAATTTCATCTAGGTACGAGATTGTCCGCCGCTTTATAAGCGGTTTAGTTTTAACAATTATCTACTGTGGTTTCGATATTCTGTTTTTGTGTAATTTAGATTCCTGGAGGTAAGATAACTGATATTACAGTCAGACGAGTATTATCAAAGTTGATATAGTAGTAGTCAGTGGCGGCTTTTTAGGCCCTCGGCGGCCCTCATCGGAAAAGAAATTGAGTGAGAGCTTCTAGCACATTGAATCTGTTAACCGGCATCAGCTCACTCTGCATACCGTTAAATCCGCCACTGGCGCCAGCATGTCTAATACATCGGGGAACAAAAAGCGCTCTGTGGAAATTGGCCTTGCATAGATACGATAATACGTCATCAAACAGCGAAGCTTTATACGAAATTCTTCTTTTAGGGCATAATCAACACCACCGGCTTGTGCAATGGGATCTTCTAGTTCCGATAGCGAAGAAGAACGCAAATATCGTAAACACAAGAAAAAGGAGAAGAGATCCAAAAAGTCCAAAAAGGAGAAAAAACACAAAAAAGAAAAAAAGCATAAACGCCACCGTCGAACGCGCTCGTCCTCGTCATCCAGCACGGGAAGCGAAAGTGACGAATGGGTTGAAGCTTTACCAACTGTGGAAAGCAGAAAGGATGTCAAGGAAACATCGGCACAACTTCCTCCAGTAAAGCTTGAGCGAGAAGATTGGATGAATAGTATGCTGATTCCAACTTACACTAAGGAACCCAAAAAAGAGGAAAAGAAAAACCAGCCGAACGATCAGTACGATCCCAAAACCAGCGTCCGTGAGCTCAATCCGTACTGGCGAAATGGTGGCACCGGGTTGCCAAGCTTTCGTAGACCGGCAGTTGACGATGAGGATAATGATGAGGGCGTTCGGCAGCACCGGACGTCCGATGCGCAGCAACAGAGTCGAACGAGCAGTGCTGGATGGAAAAAATCCACTAAAGAAAAGCAACAATTTTCGGAACGTGAGAGCGAGGTAAAGGTTGAAAAAGCAACCGAAAGTGTCTCTAAACCCGTTCATGTGGAAGAAGAATTTCTAACCGACGAACAGTTGAATGAGCTGGGAGCTAAAATAATTAAAGCGGAACTGCTGGGTAAAAGTGAACAGGCGGAAAGTTTGAAGCTAAAGTTAGAGAAAGCTAAAGCGTATCGTAGCGAAATGCAAGACAAGAAAAGGGAGCCAAGATCGACCCAAGATACGGCCAACCAAAGGCGAAGGAAAAGCTCCGAAGACACAGTTACGTATGTTACGGGCAAACAGAGTAACGATGGGCAGCGAGCGAATGCTAAAAAGCAAAAGCGCTATCAGCAAAATCTACCACCCGGATCGGATCTGGCGGACAAATTTCGTTCCGAGCGAGTCGAGAACGACAACATGGATGCACAGTTCTTTAAAGTTTCCTCAAAGCTGGGTGACGGAAAACGGTTGGAGAACATATTTGACCATCAAAAGGCTTCCACCTCCGGGACGGGTGATTTGGATTCGATCGAGGAACGTACGGTTCGTGATATGAACCGAATGTCCAAGGCACAGGCAGATTGTGAACGTTGTGTAAACTCGACAAAGTTTGGCCACGAGCAGCTAATTTCGATGGGCAAAAATGTTTATCTGACCATACCGACGTGGCGTGCCTTGCAACCGAAGCACTGCTTTATTGTCCCCGTTGGCCACTATCCGTGCTTAACGCAGGTGGATGAAGATGTACATCAGGAGATAGTCGACGTGTGCAAAGCGTTGGTTCGCATGTTCCGCAAGCACCAGATGGAGGTAATATTCTTTGAAACCGTGCGCTATCTGAACCGCAATCCTCACATGTACATCCAGTGTGTACCGGCGAAAGACTTCGAGATGGCACCGTTTTATTTCAAAAAAGCCATTCTAGAGTCGGAAACTGAGTGGGCCATGAACAAAAAGCTGCACAACGTAGACGGGTTTAATGTGCGGCGGACGGTTCCGAAAGGTTTGCCCTACTTCTGGGTAAACTTTAACATGGAAAATGGGTTTGCACACGTTATTGAAGATCAGGAAATGTTTCCGGTTACCTTTGCGACGGTAAGTAAATTTATTATGCTGATGTCGTTCGACAGAAATTAAAATTGGAATTGTCTGCCTTCACTTGCAGGAAACAATTGCCGGCATTCTTGGTTTGGATACCAGAGATTGGCGAAAACCTCGGAAGGAAATGAATCCGGCACAGAGAGTCGACGAGTTTAAGCAGTGGTGGCGTGAATATGATGCAGTTCTACAGACAAAATAACAAGCAATCTTGAACAGAGAGGAAATACTACATTTTAGATGAAATAAAACCATTTTTTTATTTCCTGATTTTGATATTTTTTTATTAAACCTAGTGTCATTTATCGCCTACCTGTACAAGTTTTGCACTTTAATTCCTTAATATCTTTTGATAGGGAAGTCGTACACACTTGAAATCTATAGAATACTTAGACCAATTTTTGTTACACCGTTTTGTGAGAAAAGAAATTGTTTAAAGGAATTTCAAATATTATTTTCGATTGATACCCCCGATACGACCACCTACCCGTATAAGCCATACGTTTTGTAAACGAATTAGCTATTTTTCAGACTACACAGCTTCTATCTTTTGATATATTTGTTGTATTTGCATGAAATTTTCAAAAGTGAAAAGGCTATTTGTTGTCTAATGAATAACATGTAGATAAAAATTGTCATAATTCATATTATTCATATGTTTTGCTTCCAAAGGTGAAAACTCCTTACACCTACGATAATCGATTGTTCGCCGATCAAAGTTATTATTTGAAAGTTGGCAATCTTGGTGTTGTTAAACTTATTTATTTGGTTTTAATCAGCCTAATAACACTATCTAACACTCTTGTGTAGTATAGTGGAAGAAGGATATGATTCCAAATAATTCATAACGAACACAGTATATTAAATTTTTGCATATTCAATCTAATTTTTTGCTTTATGAATTACCTATCCATTCTTTGGTTGCGGTGGATAGCTTTAAATTAAACAAAATATTAAATACTTTAAAAATTATCAGGGCAAATTCAAACTCACTAGAACCGTCATATTCAAATAAAATTTAAAAAAAATGCACACTCCCTTATAAAATGAATGACCTACATCGGTAGGTGTTTATAGAAATAAAGGGTGTATTTTTGATCATTCAAACGAAGGCTACATTCTTAATTTAAAACATTTGAAAATTATTTTCATACCAATTTTTTTAAATAAAATAATAAAACCAACAATATTAAGAGAAACATTAAGGGTTAACACCATTCCCGGATGTTGATGGAACGTCAACGTGCCGCGTTTCGTGTGACAGACGTCAAACGTATCGCCATATTAGCTTCTTTCGATCTCTTTTTCCGGTTTCGCTTGCAAGTGAAAGGTACGTTGGTGGTCAATTTGCTGGAAAAAGCGCTGTAAATGTAAGAAAAGGGCCGAATTTCACCGTTTCTTCACGTAAAACATATATCGCACTAGTAAATGGTCCCGCTTGAAGTGTAGTTATGTGCACCAATGCAGTGTAAATTGGTGTTTAAAGCCGTACAATATCCAAGTAGGCCAGTGCGGGGAAGGTTAAGTGCCTTCGCATGCTGGTGTTGTGTTGTGACGGAACTGAAGAAGTAATCTGATTTACCCACCTATCTTACGATGCGTTTACGTGTTCTTGTGTTTTAGATGCCTGGATTCACCGTAAAGGACGTCGATCAAGACAAAGTGGTTGAGGGTGTTGCCCTTTTCCTCAAGAAGTAAGTACTGAAAGCGGCACCAGCCCAACGCTCTAAACACGGCAATCACGATGACGTATGTGGTGTGTGCTTATGTGCTCTTCCAGGTCTGGAAAGCTGAAGGTTCCGGAATACGTGGACCTGATCAAGACCGCCAAGTTCAAGGAGCTTGCACCAACCGATCCGGACTGGTTCTACGTGCGTTGTGCCTCGATCCTGCGTCGTCTATACCACCACAGCCCGGCTGGCATCGGCTCGATCTGCCGCATTTACGGTGGCCGTCAGCGTAACGGTGTGCGCCCGTCGCACTTCTGCCGTGCCGATGGTAGTGCCACCCGCAAGGCCGTCCAAGCCCTGGAAGCCATCAAAATGATCGAAAGGCACGCCGACGGTGGCCGCAAGCTTTCAAGCCAGGGCCAGCGTGATTTGGATCGTATCGCGGCTCAGATTTCGAGCAAGAAGCGCGAAGCCCAAAAGAAGGAAGCCGCTCAGGTACTGAAGCTGCAGGATTAAGCCAAGCCGCCTGGTCTGTTGACATTTCCTGTGCATACATACACACACAAACGAGCGTGAGAGTTATGTGGTCAGAATATATAAGTTTACGGTGGGTAACAGCGATCCAACATCGACGCTGTTGAGTGAAAAATATCGGAGTGTGTGTTGTGTTTTACCGGTGAGAAATTCGCGTTTTTGGTTATTGGTTGATTTCGGATTTTGTCGGTTGTGTGTGCGGGATGGTTTAGTGCTCTGTTGTGGACTAACTGTTGAGATTTAGGTGTCTTGTTATGGAAGTTCAGGAACGGAGATTCCGGGTGAAATGTCTTGGCTCAGTGCAATTAGCAACATTAGTGGCATAATTCTGGTATCGAGTCCCATTTGGGCCCGACTGACTAGCCAGCTACCGGCAATGCCGATAACGGCAGGTTTAAACCACCAATTGAACTTCTAAAACCAATTATAAAGAAATTATGTTGAACCTGCGACTAAGATCCTTTCAAGAAATAAGCAAGTATTTCGTTCAGCAGTGTATGGAACAGGCATTTATACCTTAGTTTATAACTTTTCTTTCAATGTAGAACAACATACTTTCAAATCAGTATATTGATTCTAACCATTTTTCATGATCATTCATTCTAGAGATCCAAGAAACTAACTGCTCCGGTTGGTGGAGACAACGGCCAGCGCCGAGGTTGAATTCCCATCCGAACCGTACCCCGTAGTTGAAAACTGCCTATCCAACTACGTGGTAGCGGCAAGTAAGCCATAAGATGGCCGGCGTGACCATAGGATCGTTAAGCCAAGAAGAAGAATATTCCCACAATGAAACCAACCAAGAGGAGAAAACTCATATTTCGCGTAGCCATTTATGTATATGTTGGATGAATGGCACTTTTCCTGATCTTGGAGTTGGATTTTGCGGCACTTTTCCTCACCAGTGTAAACCACTGGTGAGGAAAAGCGAATTCCAAAGGAGATTCGAATCTGAATCCTAATTCGGTTCGATTCTAATCCTATTCGATCCTGTCTTATGAAGATCTGCTTGCTTACTATCTTCTGATTGCCATAAGATTGTTTCTAGTAGATTGAATCTCAAACGTGGGATTCGAGGTGGTGCTGAGTTAATTTGAATTATTTTCTTCTGAAATTGATGATGATCTACCTCTCATTTTCCTGCAATATCTCCTTTGTTCTCAAAACTTAAACCCCAGAACCGTGGAAAAGTCACCTAAAATTGGTCTATTTTTATGCACACATTTAAGCCTTACCAATCCATTCTGTTGGATGCTGTTCTTTCCTTCAAAGAAAGGCTAGATTTGATTGCAAAATTGTAAACAAAATAATCAAAAATTTTATTTATTCAAAATATGGCTAATATGGTGATCGATAATCAATAATCAATAAAAAAAATCCCCATTTTTCTAATGGATGGATTGCTAATACCTCAGAACAAGACCTAAATAACACAACAGAATGTGGTGTAAATCGTTGTAAAAATGTTAAGATCTGTTTAAATGCGGTTTTCATTACACCCTGAGAGATTAACCCGTGTTTGAGTTATAAACATTTATATATAAGATCATGATCGACTTCTTAATGCAATACCCGCATATCTGATTAAGCTAAAAGATCGGTGCAGCCATTACGTGGTAACCGAGGTAGCGAGCTGCAATAATTCTTGTAGAAATTTTTGCGATTCCTCGTACCGTTGCACCACCCGCGCCACCGGCATATCCGGCTTTTCGGGAATGGTTCCTTCGAGGATGGATTTAATACGGGGCAGATCGCGTTCATCAACCTCCTCGAGCGTATGCTCCAGTTCGTACTCAAGCAGCATCCGCGATAGTTCGTAATTGTTGATCATCAGCGATAGTAAGATCATATCGCAATCCTCTACCTGTGTTATGCCACGTATGTTATTATTGGCCGCATACTTCACTATACATTTCGCACACTCGACATTTTTTACCGCGATCGCATAGCCAAGCGGCGTCAAACCGCCACAGTCGGCGAATAGGTCCGGTTTGTATTGCAGTACCAACTGCGTCAATTCAGGAGACTTTTCCCGTACAGCGTACCGTAGTAGCGTACAACCCTGGTAGTCCTTCGTGTTTATCGAGCTCGAATCGTAATCTAGAATCAACTTTACCATACGGTATGCGTTGTAAACGATAACCGAGGCGGCCAGCTGTGCCGGTGTAATTCCGTAAGCGTTCACCTTCGATACATCGACGCGATGTTCCAGCAATCGTTGTAAAATGTCTATTCGACCGCTCATTATGGCGGTGTGTATCAATCGGTTGCCTCCAATGCCATCATCGAGTTCCAGCACGGAACAGCCCGAATCGTTGCGCAAATCACGTCGGATACATTCATCGAACAGATAGCGTGCAACGGCAAAATCCTGCGAGTTGAGCATCGAAATATGGATCGCAGCCATACCGCTACTATCCGCCAGCAGTGGATTGCCACCGTTCTCCACCAAAATCTTCACCAGCTCGAGTGTGTCTTTCGGAAAGCAATAGTGTAGCGCAGTTTCTCCCCGCGAATCTCTATAGTTGATCATATCGGCTAGATCAATTCCATCCTTTGATGCTGGAAGAATGTCGTATATACAACTAATTTGCTCGATTTGCCAGAAATATCTGGTCGCTCCAGTTTTGGTTTTAAATTTGGCGAAAACTATATCATAGCTGCTGAGTGAGGCGTTAGCAAACGTGAGAAAGTCCTCCAAATTTTCCAACAAAGACTCCGAATCACGCAGAGGAAAGATGAGCTGGTTATCGAGAGATTCCTCAATTATCTCATCACAGGCAGTTAGCAAGTAGAACGTGACTGGGGTAGTATGAGCTTCTAATGTAAACTGTTGCCATATCATCATCTCGCCCAACATTGCACACGTTTCCATCCGGACTATCATATCTTCGCAGCTATCGCGAGTACTCCAGAACGCATTATTCGTTGTCTTACCAAAGCAAGTCAAAATTGACTCCCGTTCAAATGCGATGCCACCAAGAATGCTACCATCATCGATCGTTCGTATTTGACGTCCCCAACTGAGCATCTCGCGTACCATCGCTTGATCCTTGCTGTGTACGGCACAGAACAGCCCCGATAATCCGTACGTCTTCTTTGACTCCTCTACGAAAGATATCATTTTCCAGCGATACAACACACCTAGCGCTTGCCGGAAGTGATCAAAATCGGTAGAAACGTTCACCGTACACTGTTCATTCGTAAGCTTTCGGATCGTTTCTAAAACGTTCCTCTTTCCGTGCTGTATTGCCAGGTGTAACGCTGCTGAATTATCCAGCCACGCGAACCCTAATGTGCGCAATGTACGGATCATCCTTTTCGACACCATTCCATATCGAACAGCAACAGCCAAGGGATGCGTTGCAATCGTGCCGAATAGTTCGAGCTTGATTGATCGGATCTTGCGTAGCAATCGACATGCACCGTACCTGACCAGTACAAGCAGTGTGCAGTTTTCCTCACTCAGACTATCCGAGAACACCACATCGGCTGGTACGTTGTGCTGGAGAAGTAGCTCCACACACTGCCATCTATTCTTCACTGCTGCTTGGTGAAGAATTTTCGCCAACATTGTCACGTTCGGTGTAGGACAACGCTCGAACAGATGCTGCAGTATGGCACGTTCACCCATGCTAGCAGCTAATTGACAGCACGAAACAAATGCTCCCGGGAGAAAGGCTTGAAAGTCCTCGTTTTCCAGCAGATATACGGCGGCCGTATAGTTTCTTGCCTGGGCAGTCGTTCGGAGCAGAAACTGGAACGTGGCCTCATTAATTTCTCCCACCTTCGCCATCATGTGGGTGAAGATATCGTTCCACTGGAGGATGATGGCAAGCAGTAGTACCGCAGGATGTGGTGTCATCGATCGTGGCAGTAGCAAGTCTGCAATCGGCCGTGAACAGTAAAGCATCGCATCCCCGAGCGGCCCACGATCGTTCGGGGAATTGAACGTCTCAAAGAAGGGCAACAGTTCGCGGACGCCCCGTACGTTGCCGTGCTCGATCAGTTTGCTCAATATGCGACCCCTATTGAATGCCGCTACCAGATGCACAAACAGTTCCGTTTTGCGTGCTTGGGGCATTAGGTCCTCCCAGTCGAGTAACTCCTCATGGATGTGTGTATCGCCGTGTGCAAGCGTACGATCAAAAGCGGCCTGAAAATCGCGCATTGTCAGTGCCATCCTTACTTGATACGCGGGATTGTTGCATTGATCCTGAAATCCGTTGAAGAATATGTCCAGATACTCGACGGTGGGTTTATCAGAGCGACAAGGATTTATCAGCTCTGGTAGAAGACAGTATGTGGGTGGGAGGTATGCCGCGTTCTGGGAGCTACAAAACTTGGCTTTAATCTCCGCACCATCCTGCTGCACTATCGCGTGCATGCGTCTGATGTCTCGGTCTTGGAACGCTTCCAACAGTTGCTGCTGACGCTTAACCCAACGGTCCATTTCGCTCACGGTAGGAACGTTGAGCTTCAACGAGCTACTTCCATGAGGGTTGCCAAACAAGCGTACCTCATTGAAGGCAAACACGAACGCATTTATGACGACCTTCTCCATGCAGCTGTCCGTAAGCAGATTGTACGACAGTTGATCGTGGGCCAAGAAGTTGCGATAATTTTTTCCCTGTATCATAGGAATGCGATGCTTGAGGTAATAGAAACTATCACCAAAATATCCAACCGCCAACAGCATCTCGCAAAGCTCCAACTGAAGGTATTCGAGAGAAGAGAGTACTCTGGTTGGAATTTCGTACAGTCGCGTCACTAGTCCCTCAACAGTATGCAGTCGGTGCTGTTCCAAAATTTTTCGCAATTTCGTTCGCCGGGCATCATACAGATACTGCAACAGTTCCTGATCGCTCTTGACCAGCTTACGAACTTGTTCCTTATTCCATGGAAGTTTCCGCTCTTTGCAGAACGCTTCCAACACCTTCCATTTGTTGTCGACGAAAAAAATATCGCTGTAGTACGATCGCAATCGTTTGTTAAGCTGCTGCAAAGCTTCCTCGTCCAGTTTCTGCTCGATGTTGAGTTCCACCGCAAGCTGACGAGTACAGTCAATGTAATCGAACTCTTCGCTACACTCCATTGCGCTGGAAGCCAGCTTTAACATGCCGGCAATTACTGATGGATTGTACTTCAGCAACCGATGATCCTTCCACTCTAACGATAACGATTCGACGTGATTCGTTTGCCAGGATGTGCGCACCTTGCGGAAGAATGTTCCGGTCCAGCTCATCGTTAGCTTCCAATCTAACAGTTTCCGGACAGCAGCCAGATCATTCCCAGTCAAACATGCGCTTCGAAATTCTTGGTAAGAAAAGCCATCGTTCTCTTTAAAATGGTTCCCCAACTGTGTCACGATCTGTCGCTTTACTTCGAGCTGTTGGTGCAAACGGTGGAACATAGGCGTTTGACCGATCGGTTCCTGCCCCAGCTGCTCGAACACTGCCTTTGCTTCATCGAAATACTCCGTCACCTGTAGGTAGCAAGCTTGCTGTCGCTTTTCCAGTTCCTCGACAGTCCCGGCATACCGTACCAATGATCGCAACTCCCGGATAGTGTCACATTGGCGCATCTGGCCGTAAAACGACTGACGCACATCAGCAACAGTTACAGCATAAAGCAGCACAAATGCCGTTTGCATCATACCCATATTTTCGTGAAACTTGGCACAAAGTTTCACATCGTACGATTCCCCTTGCATTAGTTTCTTCAACGAAATGCTGTGCGAAAATACTTCCCGTAAGAGTTTGTTAACGTCGGGGAAAAGGGCCGTTAGCATCGAATTGACTGCGTTCTTCGCTTGCTCCGGCATGTTGGCTGAATTGGTCGTATTCTTAATAGCCTCACCAAGCACCTGTATCGAGCGCTTCAAACATGCGACATCAGCAAGTGTAGCTGGTTGGAATATGTCCGGTGGCGGAATACTTTCAATGTTTTTGCAGTAAAACACAATCTTGTGCATGGAGTAGTGCTGTTTGGTGATGCGATAGCATTTCAGCAACTTGCGTTTAATGCGACGATCCTTTCCACGCATCAGCTGGCACAAATTGAACGATTCCCCCGAGACAATGTCCGCCACGATGGTATCAGTTGGTTTTCCCTTCTTCCAATCGCCCATCAGTCGGTTAACGACGTTTTGTGGATGAGACACGTGGCGCAACCGTTTACCGATCTGTTCAATTAGCCGTTCCCGACAGCTCCGGTCCAGCGTCTTGAGCTCTTCGAACTTTGTTTCTGTCCAACTTTTGTCGATCTTTTTCGCCTTATCTAGCATATCCTTGATTAGGCTATCCTTGTTTGAAGCGTTATTCGATGAGGCTCGTTCTTTTAACTGTTTCATCACATGCGCTTTGTTGGGAAGAGATTCGGAAGTGTCCAGTTTATCCAACAAATCACCAATCAGTCGGTTTTTTGCTTCAACACCTGCTGCTTCCGCTCGTCGCACAATCGACAGTAGTTCTTTTTCCGTTCCCTCGAGATACTTCCGTACAATTGCCAACTGTTGGCTTATCATGCGCACAAACTCGATCACCAGACATTTGTTAACCATTAGTCGATACTCGGAGAATTGTGTTGGATTCTTATAGATGGATAAAAATATCGCCACACAGAAGGTTGCCTCTTGCATCGGGAGATGGGCAAGAAATTGCTTGTGCTTGAGAAAGTAAAAGTGATTGTGCATTGTTTGTAGTCGATGCAGGAACACGTCATTAGCGTCGTCATATAGTCGTGTGTTGTGCTGTTCGCCTATAACTCGCCAACACTCGCTGATGATTTCGATGTGGGTTTTCCATTCGTTAGGATCCTTCATTCCCGTCCAGTTGCCTGACAGCGCACGAAACCCGTAGTCGGACAGTTTCCATTGCGTGTAGTGTCGCAGAGCTTCCGATAGTTGAACGTTCGTCACATTCAGCCGTATCAATGCACTCGCTATGTGCTGAAATTCATCCTCCTCCGGGAACTGTCTTACCAGCAGATACTTTTTAAATATCTCCAACGAATCGTACCTTAACATCCTGTAGCAAGCGGTTGCATCATCCAGCTCCTCAATTTCTATCTTTATCAGTGCCTCAACCAACTCGTTGTCAGCGTTCTTCAGTGCACATTCGAGTGCAGTTAACCCTTCCCCGTCGACGGCAGTGCTATCAAACAGCCGGCTTGCCAATAAACAACGCACTACACCGAGATGACTCATGCCACCGATTTTGACGCACAAATGGAGCGGAGATTCACCGTACGCATGCTGAAACTCCAACACCGTGTCGATGGTGGCCTGTTCTAAGCATCGCTGCAGATCTGCCTCATCTCCAACAGTGATTGCTTCGAAGATAGGTTCAATCAATTGATTTTCCATCGTACCACAAAGGCGCACTGGGGGGAAGAATGTCTTCTTTAAGTGACTTGACTGTTTTTTTTTCCTTTGTATATGCGTTACCTGAACCACTTACGTCTACACTGGTGCGCAGCAAACAAATGAATGCAACTCTCGCGTGAATGTGGATCATATGGGAGACGATCAAGTGGAATCATCCCCCTCTCAAAGAACCCCAAACTCTCAACGTTTGATAACGCTCTCTTTTCATCCCTTAAAAAAACAAAAAGGCCGGAGCGAAGTGGCCAGCATGTTGCTGTTACGCACACTCTTACAGTTGTGTTACGTGTACGCTTTTTTAATGCGTGCGCTTGATTTTTGAAAGTAATAGTTCTGGTTTAAGGGGAAGTACGTTAAACGGAAAACCCCCAAAAACCATCTTACCACGTATGTAGATGGCTAATGTATGATGTATACTACTCAAGATATTGCTTTATTGTCCAATATCTTAAACCATTTTTAGATTACACAGTAGAGTTAATTTACTCCTTCAATCAACTATTCTTACTCACTAGCATTTTACATAGAATAACTTATGCAGAGACTTTTTTCAGATGCATGGATATAATTAAGCGGTTCTTTAATAAATCTCCACTTTCAGAAAATCATATCCAATCTATTCCTCGACATCTTGCGGCCTGTTTGCCGGCACTTAAGCCTTCTTCTTGGCTTAACGGCCCTCCAAGGTCACGCCGTTGGTTAGTCAGTTCTCACTACGGGGGGACGGTCCAGTCGCCTATTTCATCCATGCATTTCTGACTTTAACCATGCAAATATTTAGATAAATTTTACTTTTCAAATTGATCTATAAATTGGCGCACAGTTAGGTATGCCCAGATTCGCCCTAAACACTCCTTTTTCCAGCGCTCGCCTCAAGAAGATAACAATATATTACTTCGCCATCTTTGTGGTACTTTTTAATGCATGTAGAAACTATGGGGAGGCTCCTTGTACTATAGCGGAATGTGACGTCCTTTTCATTGATTGCGAACCGCTACTTGTTGAATGATTTTAAGCCCCTGAAATGGTCGGATGTCCAAATCCAAACTCCCCACTCTACAAACTTTCCCTTCTCCAGAAAGGCCAGAATCTGATAGATATTTGCACGATCGTATCCGCTATCGAACGAAAGATTTGAACCCCGGTTCTGTCGTGTGAAGACTAGCGCCGCTGTCGCCTCACCACTCCCCTAATTTCTTATATTTATTTATTTATTTATAATGACGGTACAGTGCCGTATTGTCAACACCGCCCTAATTTCTTATAATGATCACTTTTTTTATGTGGTAAAGTATGATATATCACTCAGAAGATGGTAAAATACGTCAAGTCGGTAATTTTTTTTAGTAGATTCATTTGTGAACCCAGTCAAACATGTTTCCAAAACCCTACACCATGTCCAAAACAAAACAATAGAGAGAGATACATTACTCCTTCAACCAATCTAGTACGAGCGGTGTAAAGTAGGAAATGATGCAGTCGGCACCGGCTCGGCGCATACCCACCAGCACTTCCCACAGAACAGTCTTCAAATCAAAGGCACCAATCTGACCCGCGTTTAGCAGCATCGAATACTCGCCAGAAACCTGTTTGTAAAAGAAACATTAACCATCAGAATATCCCTGGAATTAATATGCAAACACCAGTCTAGTCTTACCTGGTAGATAAATAGTGGTAGCTCGGGATAGTCATCTTTTACTTGCTTCACAATATCTAGATAAGCCATGCCAGGCTTTACCATCAGCATGTCGGCACCTTCCTCGACGTCACGTTGCTGCAAAAACAAGCAAAGGTACAATCACAACCGTTCTTTTGGATCCTTTTCCATGGCGTTTGAACGAGAGCCCCAGGAGCAAAGTGGAACTTCGCACTATAGTGAATAGTGCCTCTTCACAACCCTAGGGAAGTCTTGGTTCTCACTGTGTTGAACAGCTACTTCTCACAATAGTGAGATGTGAGATTTTGTATATAATCTATATGTATTATGTATATAATAGGGAAGCGAAAATCGAGTGAGGCATTAGTCTGCACAGACTGAGTGAGTACCCAGTAAACAAAATCTCACTTCTCACTACAGGGAGAAGAGAGATTTTGTTTGCTGAATGTAATCCAAGTTTTGAAGTGCATTACTTTTTCATTCATCTTTAAAAAGTGAGTGAAAATGATTTAAATCTCTTTTTCTTTTCATTTCATTTAAATCATTTAAAAGACTCCGTTTTCTCATGACTAGTTTCCACCACAGCACATACCGCAGCACGCTTCGCGATGCCTTTCGATCCGGGTGGTAGCTGATAGCACTTTCGGTCGCCGAATGCCGGTGCCGATTTTGCCGCATCACGAAACGGTCCATAAAAACCGGACGCAAACTTCACCGAATAGGACAGCACCGAACACCGGTTCTCCAGCTTGTTGGATCGCAGAATCTGCTTTATCGCGTAAATACGATTGTCCATCATGTCGGACGGTGCCACAATGTG
This sequence comes from Anopheles maculipalpis, assembly GCF_943734695.1. Lineage (NCBI taxonomy): Eukaryota > Metazoa > Arthropoda > Insecta > Diptera > Culicidae > Anopheles > Anopheles maculipalpis. The sequence continues at coordinate 75,154,945 of NC_064871.1, read as the reverse complement.
CGCACCGGCCTTTGCGTACGCGAGTGCAATCTCGGCGATGCGCTTAATGCTGGGCTCGTTGTCGATAATGCCGTCCGTCGTCAGCACGCCACAGTGACCGTGGTCGGTGTACGGACACAGACACACGTCGCACGCAATCAACAGATCGGGGAAGGCGGTCCGTAGTTGGGGTAGGGCGCGTATCACTGGGTTGGTGGTGCAATCGGCTCCCGAACCGATGGAATCCTAAAATTAGACGTTTACTAAAGCAATGAAGATAATGCGCGGTCATGGTGGTCATGGATGGTGTTATCGCAAGCTTTTTGTCTTGGCAATTGCCACTTACCTTCGGTATCTTGTCAACCACACCGAACAGTAGGATCGATTGCAGTCCTTTCACAACCAGCGGTTCCAGATGGGCCAATAGTTTGGTGATACCGTAACGGGCAACACCCGGCATGCTAGGAATGTGCTGTTCAGCGTCATCATTGTCGCTGCAAAAAAGAGAACATCCACCATGAAACGACTAAAGTACCCCGAAACACGCCACCGATGCTTGGAATTTGTTCTCGTACACCAAAAACACGGGATACATCAGGTTATGCGCTTCAATCGCCACATCCTGGCACTGCAGTTTACGTAGCGTTGGATGGAATATGCTGCTGTGCAGTTTGGCGGCATCAGACGACATGATTGGTAAGTAAGCTGACCGAAGCAGGCGTGTTGTTGCACCAGGAATGATTTGCAGGATTGGACGCCGGTGTGCGTCGTACCAGTCGTAAGCGTGTGCGGCGAATGAGTGGATTCTACCAAATTCTTACGTCTGGAACCATTGCTCGGACTCGGACGTGGGGTGGATTGTGTAATTTACAATTCCGATTGATATTTGTTTGTGTTGATGGGTCTGTGTTATATTACGTGCACTTGAAGCACGTGTACACACACATACTAGTGAAAGGCCCGCACGAGTGGAAGCGCAGGAGGATCTTCGGAGTGGAATGTTTTCAGATAGCTTAGAGGCTTTGAAGTAGAGTTGCTTACACCATTTCTTCTTTTTATGAAAATGATCACTTTAATACTGTTTTATTGGTTGAAAAAATACAAGTTGGCGCTCTAAACAAGTTGTTTACGAACTTTGCCGAAATTTGCGCAGACTTTCGCGTAAACATATGTTTTTGACAATAAATGACCAAGGTTGCAGGCGAGAGAGATGTATTCAGCGGTTCTCAAGCTAACTGTTGTAATAAAATAAATTGAACGTAATGTAAAAAAATGTAATGAGATTGAATTCATTTGTTCAGTCAAATAAATGAAACTACGGTAAATGTATTGGTTTTCGGAAGGAAATGAAAAAAATCAACGAAAAAAAAAAATCGTTTAATGCTTGATCGATCGATGAGCCGACAGATTTTTTTACTATCTTTACCTTGACCACTTTATGTCCAAAATTGACAGTTGTTTGTTTGTAAATTTTGCGTCGGTAATTTTGTTAAGCGGCGTTGCATTTTAGTTTCTGCTCTTCTGTAAATTGCATTTCCCAGTCGTGCGTAATGGTTGCCCAGGTTAATGCAGCTGAGCTACTGCAGCAAGCACTAAGCTCAAACATCATACCGAATCAGGAGTTCTTGCTTCAGGGGTCTATTTTAGATTCAGCAGCAGAGAATCTACTTCACCGGTAAGATCACGTCTAGATGGTGCTGGAAACAAAACCAATCGAGTAACTGTCCTTTTTATCACAACTTCAGATTAAGAGGACTGTGCGATAATGTGGACGCTAGTCCAGAAACGTTCAGCGATATAGAGATGTGTTTCAGCTTAAAGTTACCAACCGAAAAGGTACGCTTTCCGATTTTGTTTTGCACCGCCGTAACACATACTAACCCTTGTGTGTCATCTTTCTCTAGACACCAGTAATGACGGTACGGGTACGACGAGCGCAGGATGTTGATGCACTATTGCAGCTCCGTTACATCGGTCAGCCCGAGCTGGGCGATCGTACCAGACCGACGCTCGTTCGGAGCAGTCTGGACATTGCTTGCACACCGCACGTTATCGATTTCCTCACCGAGATGGGCTTCCGGCTGGACTTTGAGTACTCCACCAAAGGGTACATGTTTCGCAAGGGCCGTATGAAGATAACCGTGTCAAAGATACTGAAAAACATGACCGAACCCATCTCACAGAGCTATCTGGTGGAGCTGTCCGTGCTAGCACCGAAGGGTCAGGATGCGATCGCCGAAGATATGCGAATCTTTGCCGAGCAGCTGAAACCCTTGGTACAGTTGGAAAAGATTGACTACAAGCGATTTGCCCAAATGCCGTAATTATATTATTATTTTACTTTTTAACAAGACTTTAGTTTTTAAACATTCTTGAGTTTATTGTGAAAGTATTGCACTATACGTTAATAAAAACTTCTTTTTTTTGCTCTTTGTAAAAAATAAAACAATAACGAAATTTGAAAACGTTGAAAAAAAATATCACAAATCAATTGAATTATAAAGCCCCCGAAGCTATTGAGGTGGTTCAACGTTTACACAAATACACGTTTTCCTTACATATTGTCAATGGGTTTTTTGAAATGGTAATCTTGGCACCTTTCCCTAAACTAACAGGGCAATCGATAACGCAACCAGAATCGTTCCTCCACCAGAGCACCAGTGCAGTGGGATATAAAGCGCAAAAAAGATCACAGTTTCGATGCGATTTGTAGCATGTTGTTGTGCAGCGGGGTGGTAACGGTTGCGTTCCCTAAACGTGCGTGCACCCCAAAAGTATAGTGGTAATATTGGGTCAGGATAGGGTTTTTTTGGTGATGCCCGCCCCCATGTCCTAATGACATCCAGAGCTATGGGCTACGGCATTAGGCGGACTGTTTGAAGCACTTTCGATGTCTGCTGACGAGCTACGCGGATAATGCTCAAGACTGGTCGATGCGGACGGGTTTACCGATTCTGGAATGAACGATAAAGGAGTCAGGCAAAAACGTAAAAAAAATAACCAAAACTTAGGAGAGAAAAAAGAATGCAAACCAAAAAGCTACGGCACACCGGGATGTAGAACGGAGAAGAAGTAACGGAAACGGGGTTATCTTACAGGATGGGAACAGGTACAGGGAAATGCAAATGATAGGTGCGGGGAGCCCTCTTTAGCGAATATGAAATCATCGTCCAAAGATCATAGAAACATCCAAAATTCACATTAGTAAATCAGCAGAAATAGAAGCGCGTGCCATTGATGTGGAACATGAAATTTGACAGGCTAGAAGTTGAAATATGTCTCCAGCAGCTTGTTGATTGGAGAGTCGATTCTCCAACAGAGCAACATTTAAACCGATTAGCCAATCTGGAGTTCCATATCAATTGCACGCGATTCCATAACTATTTTTGCTGGTCCTATGTATGTTTTTGGCTGACTCGCTAATGTATTTGAGTGTCGAGGATCTCACATTCGCTCTAAAGTTGGCTCGCTGCACCTTAACATTAGCATTTCCCGGTACGTTGGATAAGGTTGTCGTTGCAGATGGTTTCGCTAAACATGATGTGACGGCAGATGAATGAATTAGGTCAGGGTTTGATAATTAGCACGAGAAGTGCGCTAAAAGAGGAGGAAAAACGAAACATAAAAAAGGAACGGTAAGAAACAACAGAAGACGCCACGGTTTTCTTTTCTAGAACCGATTGTCACATACACCGGTTGGACAGGGTGCCGAATGGCTCATTGCGCAGCTTTCAGCTGAACGTGTTGCGGCAAAAAGAGAAAGAAGAGAAGAAAGAGGACATGATAGAAGGATGACGAACAAATAGGCATACTGATGTTTTTTGTAGATGAGTTTAAGTAAAAAGTTGGCACGATTCCACTAGCGTGGCGCTTTCAGAACCGTCTTGGGTAGTGTCAAGTGTTAAGGGTCAACAAGCTCTTTTGACTGAGCGGAGCGAGCCGCTCTTGCTTACCTCGGAGAGCGGTGAGCGCGAGTTAGCTCAAGATTGAGTGAATTGCGCCTAGAAGAGTGCACTGAGCGATGGATGGGTGAAATGCGCTCAGCAGAGTAGCGGGAATTGGGTCAAGTGTGCCACGTTAAGCCATTCATGTTACAACTTACTTATTTTAAAAGCTCGCATTGTACACTTATTAATAAGTTCACTTGCTCACTTGCCCCTATAGTACAATTGCCCCAACTTCCGCTACACTGAATTTTGAGCGTACACCATAATAAAAAGCTCATAGCTAAATATGCTCTTCTGGGTGTAATTTTCACACCGCTTCCTCCACTCTTAGGTTGGAGTCACTGTTCAGTTGTACAATTTTTGGTCTTAAAATCTGGTATGGGATTTGAGAGATTTTAGTCGAGTAACCAACACTGTCATTGTTTTGATCTGTAAAATCCCAAACAAAATTTGAAATAATCGTACTACTGAGCATTGACTCCAGCCTTAAGCTCAGTGCGCATTTCTGAGTGCATTTCGTTCAATGCTGAGTTAAGTGATTTTTTTGTTCTATGAAACGCAGTGAACGCGCTCAATTAGATGAGCAGAGCGATTGAGGTAACTCTTCCGCTCAAGACCCAACACTTGTATTGGAACTTACCTTGCTGCAAACAGCGCGTAGTACAGATCATCTTTGTCTGCTGTGCCTGAATATTCTCCATGTTCACCTTCATCGAAAGATGCCCGAATAGGAAGTACCCGAGCCCCATACCACCAACCACGGCAATAAACAGATACCCGTTGTACACCATCACCGTCAGCATCAGCGCATATCCTAGCATGCTGTGGAACAGGAACGTAATCGCTTCCGAAAGCAGCCTACGGATCCGGCGTGACAAAGTGCTACCGGTCAGTGGACCATTGCTGACACTTCCTTCCAGCGACAGCAGTGTGGCACTTTCACTTGGCGGACACGATCCGGACCGTACCCGTTCTCTTGCCGTACGTGCGCGTACCTTAGCACCGTGGATCTGGATAGCAAGAAAAAAGGAAAGTAAGTAAAGTGACAATTAAACAGAGATCTCGTGCTGTTCGGGTTGTTTAATTTTCGTTGCAGATAAACCCCTTTTCCGGTCTGATAAAAAGAAAAGGAATTGCTACTAGGGCGGTGGTGGCAATCAGTCAATGAACTGATTGGAACTTATCTGATGCACCTACACGTACCTTCAGCCCTTCGTAGGCAACGGATAGCGCTGTCAGTGTGAGGCAGAGTGCCACCATTGGTCCCGTGCCATTAACGGTAACTCCGGAGAAGAACACATCGCCCACGTCGGAGCCCCACCAAAAGGACATGTGCATCATGTTGTTGTGCGAACGTGTCGGGGAAGGGAGGAGACCTTTGTACTATATGCTGCCTGGACTGGCTCCTTATAGGCGTATGGATGCGCTCAACCTAAAAGATAGACAAGAAATGTGGTACGGTGCGGTAGTTTAGTGGTCAGGCAGAGCACCTTGTACGATAAGCGTCTCACGCACACACGGTCATTCATTGTGCGTGGCGTAGTCTAGCAAAGCAGCATAACGAAATGCGAACAATAGTTTACAGACCACAATCTTCTGGTCCCGATAAGAGCACAAAACGGGGGTGCGTAACCACGCAAGTCCCAAACTGATAATAGATGCCCGGTGAGGATGGGTGCGTTTGACCACTTCATTCGTTGCACTCGATGTATCGAGGAAGCTACATGACACAGTTTTAACACACCACTTGCAATGATTATTTAACAATTCCACAAAGCACGATTCAAGTTCCACGGCCTTTCGATCCGGTTTCGCTTATTTTTATGTAATATTACTCCGCTCGTTCCACACAATCTCTCGTTCACTTTGCTTCGAAAACAACTCACCTAGCGGATGGAATCCTTGCGTCTGCTATAGAACCTTCCAAAATCTGGTAGATCCGTGGGCGGATGGTGAAGTTTGCATTCGCTTCACATCCGCTAATCGTGACACAAAAGAGCACTTGTGGCAAAAGCGTCGAGGTGCTCTGGTTCACACGTACAATCAGTAAAATTGTTCCCTCATACCATCTGTACCATCAACAAAACAACGGCCACTAGTGACAAAAATCGGCCACCAAGCTCCTTACGGATGGCTGAGGCAGCACTTTGTATACCCACAACACCGCGGTGCACCTTCCTACATGTACGGGGCTACAGAAGAGAGAACGAAAACAAATAGAAACGGCAGCTGTATGGAAAGGTCGTCCCGCGACAGTGCTGCACTTTTCTTAAAATGCGAGGTTTTTTTGTGTGCGAAGATGAGGAAAAACACACAATCGCGTAGTGTTTTGTGCTTGGTGAGGTAATCCCCTTTAGTGTGTTGTTGGTGGTGGGAGACGTTGGACGAAAACCAATCGGTCCGAACCAAAACAAGATTGCCTTGAAGTACTGAGTGGCGTTTACACGGTGTGAAAGGTAGTACGGATGGATAGAATTTTATACACTAAACATTTGATAGATTTTATTTATATTTTTTAAAAAATTATTACAATGCATTACCTTCGTATGGTCATGATTTTCTCAAATATGTTTTAATTTGTTGTTTTTTAATTATTTGAATTGTTTTTTTATTTGAATTTGCTCGAAAAGTATTTATCTAACTAAAGACATGAATGGAGTAACCAAACATAAAATTACAACAAAAAAAAACAACTAACACAACTTTTGAGTGGGGGCTCTATTCACGTACTTGCTGCATAAACTCATCAATATTCATTAAAATTTAAGAATTTCCATGCCCACTTGAACCTGGTGTATTAGGATGTTTCACACGCTAACATTCGTGTTTAAAGCGATAGCTTCTCAATATTTGTGGAAATACGGAATTCTTAAATATATACATCATTCTGCCATTGAAAAGCTAGTTAGTAAAGCAAAACTAACGATAATCATAACATTGAATTGCATATTTTCAGGCGTATAATAATTACTATACTGCTACGATAGTCAACACATGTATCAATAAATGTATGCAAAGCGCCTACATGTATGCAAAGCGCAGCACATGCTGCCAAGTATACACAGTGTGATGTTGGTGTGGTCAAAAATGGTTCGAATAATTAATAGGAAATATAACTGAAATTTGAATATAAATTCATTCTCTTCCACTCACAAGCTCTAGTTTTCCTTTCAGCATATTACTACGCATCCTAAATTAGCCGATGGTGGATTATCACGGCTGTTATGTAGCACTTAACACTTGTAACACATTCACAGAAAACTTGGTTCCAGTCTTTCGAAGTCGGTACTCTTAACAAAAAGCGCAACATTTTGAAGGGCTAGACAGTTATTAAAATGCATGTTTTGTTTCACTTCCCATATTCTAATTGTTGTCCAGGATTGTAGTCCAAGCAATAATGCACAATGTATTTAGCGAAGCAATTTTGAACACACCGAAAATACACATCTCGCAGTGCTGTACACAAATTGTTCTAGGAGGGCCTCCTCGACTCTTTTACCGAATTAAAATATATGTATTTTGTTGCATTACATTCACAAATTATATTTTAAGCAGGCATAAAATGAGAAATTCGTTTATGTTTGCTTTGCAATTTTTGCATTGTTAGCAATACTGGTGTGTTAAAACCGTGCTTATTTTTACAAAAAGGCTCCGAAGGGCTGCGTACGTCAAACGCAGCCGAAAAAGACGCAGCCGAAAGCTTATGAATTCAAAATGCTAGAAGTTGATCCGTTGCCCGAGTCAGTTCACATGTTTTTTTCGAGATTAAAGCAATAATTCACCGTGTAGCCAGAGGAAACATACAATCTCCCAAACAATCATCTTGCTTCATTAAGAACGGCTGTTCTCAGAAGAATTAAATATTGAATATAATTTCAAAAAAACTTCTTATTTTTATGCTAGTTCTTCTATCGAATGATTAAATCAACGTGAAGAAAAAACAATAGCACTTTTTGTATGCTTTATGCGCTAAACAGCACTGAACAAAAAACAATCCGCACTTGACAAACTGTAGGTCACCGTACGCGATAACGGAATAATTCATTCATTAAATTTTTGATAACTTTGAAGGCTCCACCCATATTGTTGACAGTTTTTGCATTGAAGCACATTGCGAAATAACTTGCAATTAAATTTCATTATGCTTTATTCAACATTCTTAACAAAAAAAAATGCTCTCAATAGCTGTTGATAGCCACCGGGTTGCCGAAAATGTCACTACGGAGCCCCGAACGTAGATTTTCGCCAAATTCAAACTAATCAAGCGTACGGCTGTTTAAACGTGCACAATCCACCCATTGGCTATTCTAGACGTAGTGGATCCAACGTAAAGAATGCCCACACCCTTGCCAAAACCAAAAAAAAACCCCTGGCCAGGCACGTTATCGCCGACATTAGCAGCGCACTCAGCGTGGCGCATCACAGTGCTGGCTACTGTTCCGGCTTCTAAGCGTCAAACGAGCGCCCCATCAACCTGATCTCGCTGACCCTAGCGATGGGCTAGGGGAAGGAGCTACAAACACAAACACAGACAACCACCCTGCACCAGCATCAAAAGAGACCACCAATGTTTTGCTGCTAGCAATAGTGCCCGAGTGCTGCTGCCCGGCATAGCCTCACATTCCGATCCTTTCGCGAAATCAGATTAAAAATAGTCGGCCCATCCTGCCGATGCAGACGTTCATGTCATCTGTGAATCTTTTTCGACTAGCATGTCTCTCCCTTTCTTACTTCTACGTGAACGTACAAGCAAGAAAAAAAAAGTAAGGAAATGTCAGTAATCACATCACATCCGGTCAATCCGGCGACCAGCAGGAAAACGTTTGGCGGTTGGAGGTTTAAATGGCAAATATTGATAATAGATACCTTGCAGGAGGTGCGCTAAAGTGGAGCAACATTAATTATTGTATGTGACATGTACAGCAATTGTTTGTTTGTTTGTTTTTTTCGTTGAATCATGCTTGTAACGCAATCGCAACACAGCGCAGCGATAACGATTGGAGTTTGTAAATTATTTATACAAAACATATTTCTCCATTTTTTAAGTGCTATACAATGTGATATGTTTTATAAGATATGTTATGAACAAATGGAAAATTAATGCTATCGACAATTTAATTTGGAATTTTATAAGTTCAATATTATAGGACGGTTCAGATGTAAGCCCCAAATCCCTTGGGACATTAACCAAGGGAAGGTTTTGCACTTTAATTCCATAATATATTTTGAAAGAGAAGTCATACACATTTGAAATTTATAGAATACCTCGACAAATTCCTTGTTCACCATTTCGTGCAAAAAGATTTTTTAAAATAAAGTTTAAATATTTTTTTTCGATTCATCAACGACCACTTACCCGAGAAAAGCGTACGTTTTGTAACTGAGTTAGCAATTTTTCGGATTGTAAAGCCAATATCTTTTAATATGTCCGTCAAATTGATTTGAAATTTTCAAGAAAGATGATTCTTTTTATTTTTGCTACTAAAGTCAAAAACTCCTTACGACTACGATAACCAATTGATCGCTTTCCGGAGTTGTTCTTAGAAAATTGGCAATCTTTGTGCCGTTACACTTATTTATTTTGCTTAAAAGTTTCTTTTGTGAGGCTTTTGTTACACAGTATAGTGAAATCAGGATATGATTAGAAGTATTTGATTTATTAAATTAATTATTTTAAGTTTGACGGCTGGCGCCGTATTGTCTACAAATAATTGATATTAATCATAATATATAAATTTTTTTCGGTCGGTAGACTTAATACTTTTAAACCCTTTAATACTTTTAAAATAATTAATCAATATTTACTAGGGTGCCAGGTAGGATCGGGGTTCAAATCCTATCTGGACCGTTCCCCCGTAGTAAAGACTTGAATATCCAACTACGTGGTATGAGCAAGTCTAGTAAGCCATTACGTAGCAGCGTAACATAACAGGTGGGCTGATAATTGTTTGGCCTACAATAGTAAAAACCATTTTTTGCAATTTTTTTTTATTCAGCATACCTCCCTTGAAGGGTGATACACCGATAATAGCGGTCTTTCAATTTTTCTATGGCATTTTTGAAAAAGGATTTTTCTTTTTCGTCAAAAAAGGCCTCCGTTTCGGCGATCACCTCTTCATCTGACGAAAATTTCTTCCCAGCGAGCATCCTTTTGAGATCCGAGAAAAGAAAAAAGTCACTGGGAGCCAGATCTGGGGAATACGGTGGGTGGGGAAGCAATTCGTAGCCATTGTTTTCACTGATTTGTGGCATTTATGGGGTGCGTTGTCTTGATGAAACAAAACTTCTTTTTTTCTTCTTCAAATGTGGCCGTTTTTTTAGCGATTTCGTCCTTTAAACGCTCATGTAACTTGATATAGTAGTCGCTGTTAATGGTCTTTCCTTTCTCAAGATAGTCGATGAAGGTTATTCCTTGCGAATCCCAAAAAACTGACGCCATAACCTTGCCAGCTGATTGTTGCGTTTTTCATCGCTTTGGAGCAGATTCATAGCGCCACTCAGATGATTGTCGTTTTGACTTTGGAGTGTAGTGATGAAGCCAAGTCTCATCCATGGTAAGATACCGACGCAAAAAATCGCTAGAATTTCTCTCAAACAGCTCTAAACACTGCTCCGAATCATCAACTCATCGTTGTTCTTGATCAAATGTAAGCTCGTGCGGCACCCATTTTGCACAGAGCTTTCTCATACCCAAATATTCGTGAACGATATGTCCAACACTTTCCTTGGATATCTTTATTGTGTCAGCTATCTCGATCATCTTTATGGTTCGGTTGCTTTTGTTAATTTTGTGGATTTTTTTAACGTTTTCATCTGTAACCACTTCTTTTGGGCGTCCGTTTTGTTCACCGTCTTCAGTGCTTATTTCACCACGTTTAAATTTAGCATACCAATATTTTATAGTTGATTTTGGTGCAGCAGAGTCCAAAAACTCCTTATCAAGCCAAATTTTAGAATCAACTGTATTTTTCCCCTTCAAAACACAATATTTTATGAACACGCGAAATTCCTTCTTGTCCTTGTTTACTCAAAACACAAAAGTTGTGTCACATGAAATGCTCTAGCTCACTAGGTTATTGTCCGAATGCTGTCAAATTTTGACAGAACTCGTTTCAAGGTTAATACAAACAAACAAAAATATGGATTTGAATTTACGAGCGCCCTCTATGTGTCAGGCCAGACAATTATCAGCCGACCTGTTATAGAGACAATAGTTAATCCAATAAGAACTTATTAACCCATTTCTTGGTAACAGATCGCTTTACTTTACAGCTGAATAGTCGTTTTTTTGTCTCCAGAGCCTGTTTTAGAATAGATTCGATGCATGATCGGCATACGGATATGGGCAAACATATTTCGCCAGTCGTCGCTAACATCTTTTTGTGAAATTACTTGGATTATTCATAACTGGTTAATAATCCAGTGGTTTTAATGATTTGGAACCAGAAAAAATTATTTTAATAATTATCCGATACTAATTCATCTACGTTTTTATTGACCATAAAAATTATTTACCTGATTTTTTGTAAAAAGAGATAATGTTTGATAATTTACTTTAACTGAATCAGTTAATTTTTATATATTTATATAAGCATAACAAGTGATTCTATACAACGAAAAATGCAAATTCCTTTACAAAAAGCATGTTTGGCGCTTCATACGCCACTGTATATGTAAGGTGTTTACAGCTACGGAGGCAATAAATAAGTAGAAGATTTTTAAACTGAATTTTATAAATTACACAACAAATAGTCTCATTTTTCTTGAAAATTTCTTGCAAATACGACAAGTAGATCAAAAGATATTAAATGACTATTTTCATTCAAAATGTACAGAGACGTACAATAGTTTGAGAGCACCTACTGTCGTACATAACGTAGAAATGAGATTTTGTAGCCATTTTTCAATGAATCGACCTATTTTTGTTGTTTTAAAATTAAGTTGAACATTTAGCAAAAACATTTCTTAAATCGGATTAATTATTAAATCGACTTTTAACTATCTTTTTCCGTTCTGATAACATTATGGCCATAGCACATAGGAGCATAAAGCAATGCCGTGAATAAATTTTAACAAAAAAATCTTCATAGTTTTGGGTAACTCCTTTTGGGTTTTTCAACATTAGAATGAAATAACTTTGATAGTAAAAAATAACTTTTTTAAGGTCCCAGGGTCGGCCCTGGGACCCCCCCCCCCCCTAACTTTTTTAAGGTCCGGGGTTCAATTCCTATCCCGGATGGACGGTCCCCGTATTGAGGAATGACTATCCAACTACGTGTTATCGGCAAGCCTAGTAACTCGTTACGATGGATGGACGTGACCAACCAGAAGGTCGTTAAGCCAAGAAGAAGAAAAAGGTGCCAAAATTTAAAACTTTTATCAGTTTATTTTTCTCGCAAAATCATTTATGAATGTATGGATAAAAATAAAACTGCTATGGATAGTGCGGATGCTGATGATAATTCTACCAAAATCTGGTAAAGTTTTATCTAGTAGAAGTATCAAAAGCAGCAATTTAAAAATTGAGTATAAAAGTGGTCTTAATCTGTTGTCCGTCAGCGTATGGTCTACCCGTTTAGGCGGTCGTAGACTACGATTTAGTGCTCAGTGATTGCAGATAAACAGTGGATGTAAGCACATCAACAAATAAAGAATCAATTACAATTACCTATTTTTACACAATTTTTTAACACATAATTCTCCTCAACGTTTAATATAGCACTATCTTTGATGATAAATTTGTCATCGTTCACACACAGCAACAAAAAAAAAAAACCCTGCAAATTAGTCTTATCAAACGCTCGATTTGCGACGCAACAAGTGTCCGCCATTCTGGTGCCATCTCAGACCGTGGGAGAGCCACCGAAAGCCACCAAAACGTATCGGAAGGTGGAGTGCCACCCCATCGATTATATCGATAGCCGAAAGACGAATCAACCGTAGCACACAGGGTCATTTTTCGTGGGAGCCCAGCACCAAAATTCGTACCCCTGTTGCGTCATCCCGGGGTGATGGGGTTATTGAAGTCGCTCCCGGTTATGATAAATCGCCTTCTGCTGTCGATGTCGGTTAAAACGCCATCGATATACCGGGAGGACCTCCTTCGGTTTAGCGTTAAAGACCTCACTTTAAGGGGTGATAATGAAGTGTGTAACAGAGGGTCGGTGTTTCGCACGCTGGCCCCATCATGAGGATGTTGATGAGGGCATGACAAGGCTTAAGGGGGGGATGGCAAACTAATTCAATTAAAAATCACTCCGTTCGGGGACAGTGGAACACAACAACATCATCGGTCACATGGCCGTAAGTTCGCTATCGTTCACGGTGTGATTAGCGCTCCGTGGTGTGGTTTGAGGCTTGTAAATTAGAGTTGTAAAGTTTAGTTCATTTAGTGTAGGCCAGGCATTAGTGCTTGAGCTTAACATACAATTGGAACAAATTGTGCTAATCAGTTCAATAGCCATTGCGGATCAGATTTTAATATGCTGTCTTGTGCAGGAATGTGTAAATTAAATTCTTGATCAAAATGTTTGTGGACGATCGGTTAAAAGCCGGTCTTCTCTTTTCTGAAGAAATCATCAACAGCTTTTAATTATACCTATTTAGTTAGACCTGTCAATCTATTTCTATTGCTGTATCTTATGGGATTCTCTTCTTTTCATAACCGTAATTGTGTTTGGTTATCTAATTTTCTTTTCTTATTTATTGTACAATGTACTTGACACATGAAATTGGATGGAAAGGTCTCTGGCTCTCTTAGGTCGCCAAAAGCCTGAGACACGGAGATGGATTCATCTCTGTCGCACTAGAGACAGGCATCATCCGAGACTCGGAGGCTGGAAGCGTCGGGGACCATCTTCTATCAGCCATTCCACTCCCTTACATACTCTGATGACATAGACATCACTGGTTGGAGGCTCTCCTACGTAGCGGAATCTAACCAAAGGTTCGAGCGTGTAGCAAAAATTCTTTGATTGGGAGATTGTTCAAAATAAAAATTATTATGACATCACCAGAGACCAGAGGTCCTGGTAAAAAACACTGATTTACGGAGAGATGATGTGCAGAGAGAGCTTTACCTATCTGGGAGGAAAAGTAAGCCAGCAGACCACATCATAGAAAGTGATTTACACCCAAGGATGCTGCTTACAGGTCTTTTTAATTTGATGAATCTTCTGCTCTCTAAAAACAGCTGTCGCGATGGACGAAATGAGGACTTAACTCTATCTTTACAGTCCCAGTACTCACATACGCCTCTGAGACATGGTCTTCCCTGTGTCCGAGATGCTCAAAAGGATTTTTAGCCCCGTATGTGTGGAAGGACAAAGGAAGGAGGAGCTACTGCAATGACGAGCTCGAAAAGCTGTACGTAATATTGGACCATTGGTCATTGAATTAGACTTGCCAGGCACCGGAGAGCTGATAATGTTATGAGAAAGACACCAGATAACCCAACAACCCATAAAATCCTTTTAAAACTGTCCCCATGGAGAGAGGAGACGTGGTCGGTCGACTGGCAGGCGACGGCCTCAACCGTGAGCGGTATTTAGAATTGCTGCGACAGGCGAAGATCTTGAACCAGCTATAGCATGATTATGACACATGATTTCTTCGAACATGATCCGAACTATTCTGTAGTGGGTCGGTTTCGCTTAATAATTGCTTCCACCCTGTAAGTTCGAGTCGAACCACTAATTTAATCCACCAAGAGGAAAGCATGTATCAAGTGAAAATCGAAATACCCTAAATATCTTTTTTACCATTGGCGGCCAAAAAGGTGGGCGGCTCAAATACGCATCCAACGGTATACCGGACGTAAGGATCGGACCAGGAATGAGGGAGTTCTCGACGATTTTGCACGGTAATGCTTTGGTTTTTCCACAATGACTAGGTGAAGGGGTGGATGGATCGAGTTGGGGTGTTCTACAAAAAGTTGGGCGGTGCAAAGACGCATAAAACAGTATACCGGATGCCAGGGTCGGACCACGAATGGCCGAGTTATCGCCGATTTTCCACGGGAATGTTTTGGTTTTTCCGCAATAACTGGGTGAGGAGGTGGATGGATCGGGTTGAGGTGTTTTACAAAAAGGTGCGCGGCTCAAAGACGCATACAATGGCATACCGGACGCCAGGATCTGACCAAGAATGGCCGAGTTATCGCTGATTTTCCACGGGAATGTTTTGGTTTTTCCTCAATAACTGGGTGCAGGGGTGGATGGATCGGGTTGAGGTGTTTTACAAAAAGGTGCGCGGCTCAAAGACGCATACAATGGTATACCGGACGCCAGGATCTGACCAAGAATGGCCGAGTTATCGTTGATTTTCCACGGGAATGTTTTGCTTTTTCCGCAATGACTGGGTGAGGAGGTGGATGGATCGGGTTGAGGTGTTCTACAAAAAGGTGCGCGGCTCAAAGACGCATCCAACGGTGTACCGGACGCCAGGGTCAGACCACGAATGGCCGAGTTATCGCCGATTTTCCACGGGAATGTTTTGGTTTTTCCGCAATAACTGGGTGAGGAGGTGGATGGATCGGGTTGAGGTGTTCCACAAAAAGGTGCGCGGCTCAAAGACGCATACAATGGTATACCGGACGCCAGGATCTGACCAAGAATGGCCGAGTTATCGCTGATTTTCCACGGGAATGTTTTCGTTTTTCCGCAATGACTGGGTGATGGGGTGGATGGATCGGGTTGAGGTGTTCTACAAAAAGGTGCGCGGCTCAAAGACGCATACAATGGCATACCGGACGCCAGGATCTGATCAAGAATGTCCCAGTTATCGCTGATTTTCCACGGGAATGTTTTGGTTTTCCGCAATAACTGGGTGAAGGGGTAGATGGATCGGGTTGAGGTGTTCTACGAAAAGGTGCGCGGCTCAAAGACGCATCCAACGGTGTACCGGACGCCAGGGTCGGACCACGAATGGCCGAGTTATCGCCGATTTTCCACGGGAATGTTTTGGTTTTTCCGCAATAACTGGGTGAGGGGGTGAATGGATTGGGTTGAGGTGTTCCACAAAAAGGTGCGCGGCTTAAAGACGCATACAATGGTATACCGGACGCCAGGATCTGACCAAGAATGGCCGAGTTATCGCTGATTTTCCACGGGAATGTTTTGGTTTTTCCACAATAACTGGGTGCAGGGGTGGATGGATCGGGTTGAGGTGTTCCACAAAAAGGTGCGCGGCTCAAAGACGCATACAATGGCATACCGGACGCCAGGATCTGACCAAGAATGGCCGAGTTATCGCTGATTTTCCACGGGAATGTTTTGGTTTTTCCGCAATAACTGGGTGAGGAGGTGGATGGATCGGGTTGAGGTGTTCTACAAAAAGGTGCGCGGCTCAAAGACGCATACAATGGTATACCGGACGCCAGGATCTGACCAAGAATGGCCGAGTTATCGCTGATTTTCCACGGGAATGTTTTGGTTTTTCCGCAATAACTGGGTGAGGAGGTGGATGGATCGGGTTGAGGTGTTCCACAAAAAGGTGCGCGGCTCAAAGACGCATACAATGGTATACCGGACGCCAGGATCTGACCAAGAATGGCCGAGTTATCGCTGATTTTCCACGGGAATGTTTTGGTTTTTCCACAATAACTGGGTGAGGGGGTGGATGGATCGGGTTGAGGTGTTCCACAAAAAGGTGCGCGGCTCAAAGACGCATACAATGGCATACCGGACGCCAGGATCTGATCAAGAATGGCCGAGTTATCGCTGATTTTCCACGGGAATGTTTTGGTTTTTCCGCAATGACTGGGTGAGGAGGTGGATGGATCAGGTTGAGGTGTTCTACAAAAAGGTGCGCGGCTCAAAGACGCATCCAACGGTGTACCGGACGCCAGGGTCGGACCACGAATGGCCGAGTTATCGCCGATTTTCCACGGGAATGTTTTGGTTTTTCCGCAATAACTGGGTGAGGAGGTGGATGGATCGGGTTGAGGTGTTCCACAAAAAGGTGCGCGGCTCAAAGACGCATACAATGGTATACCGGACGCCAGGATCTGACCAAGAATGGCCGAGTTATCGCTGATTTTCCACGGGAATGTTTTGGTTTTTCCGCAATAACTGGGTGAGGAGGTGGATGGATCGGGTTGAGGTGTTCCACAAAAAGGTGCGCGGCTCAAAGACGCATACAATGGCATACCGGACGCCAGGATCTGATCAAGAATGGCCGAGTTATCGCTGATTTTCCACGGGAATGTTTTGGTTTTTCCGCAATGACTGGGTGAGGAGGTGGATGGATCAGGTTGAGGTGTTCTACAAAAAGGTGCGCGGCTCAAAGACGCATCCAACGGTGTACCGGACGCCAGGGTCGGACCACGAATGGCCGAGTTATCGCCGATTTTCCACGGGAATGTTTTGGTTTTTCCGCAATAACTGGGTGAGGGGGTGAATGGATTGGGTTGAGGTGTTCCACAAAAAGGTGCGCGGCTTAAAGACGCATACAATGGTATACCGGACGCCAGGATCTGACCAAGAATGGCCGAGTTATCGCTGATTTTCCACGGGAATGTTTTGGTTTTTCCACAATAACTGGGTGCAGGGGTGGATGGATCGGGTTGAGGTGTTCCACAAAAAGGTGCGCGGCTCAAAGACGCATACAATGGCATACCGGACGCCAGGATCTGACCAAGAATGGCCGAGTTATCGCTGATTTTCCACGGGAATGTTTTGGTTTTTCCGCAATAACTGGGTGAGGAGGTGGATGGATCGGGTTGAGGTGTTCCACAAAAAGGTGCGCGGCTCAAAGACGCATACAATGGTATACCGGACGCCAGGATCTGACCAAGAATGGCCGAGTTATCGCTGATTTTCCACGGGAATGTTTTGGTTTTTCCGGAAGGACTGGGTGAGGAGGTGGATGGATCGGGTTGAGGTGTTCTACAAAAAGGTGCGCGGCTCAAAGACGCATACAATGGTATACCGGACGCCAGGATCTGACCAAGAATGGCCGAGTTATCGCTGATTTTCCACGGGAATGTTTTGGTTTTTCCGCAATAACTGGGTGAGGAGGTGGATGGATCGGGTTGAGGTGTTCCACAAAAAGGTGCGCGGCTCAAAGACGCATACAATGGTATACCGGACGCCAGGATCTGACCAAGAATGGCCGAGTTATCGCTGATTTTCCACGGGAATGTTTTGGTTTTTCCGCAATAACTGGGTGAGGAGGTGGATGGATCGGGTTGAGGTGTTCCACAAAAAGGTGCGCGGCTCAAAGACGCATACAATGGCATACCGGACGCCAGGATCTGATCAAGAATGGCCGAGTTATCGCTGATTTTCCACGGGAATGTTTTGGTTTTTCCGCAATGACTGGGTGAGGAGGTGGATGGATCAGGTTGAGGTGTTCTACAAAAAGGTGCGCGGCTCAAAGACGCATCCAACGGTGTACCGGACGCCAGGGTCGGACCACGAATGGCCGAGTTATCGCCGATTTTCCACGGGAATGTTTTGGTTTTTCCGCAATAACTGGGTGAGGGGGTGGATGGATTGGGTTGAGGTGTTCCACAAAAAGGTGCGCGGCTCAAAGACGCATACAATGGCATACCGGACGCCAGGATCTGACCAAGAATGGCCGAGTTATCGCTGATTTTCCACGGGAATGTTTTGGTTTTTCCTCAATAACTGGGTGCAGGGGTGGATGGATCGGGTTGAGGTGTTGCACAAAAAGGTGCGCGGCTCAAAGACGCATACAATGGCATACCGGACGCCAGGATCTGACCAAGAATGGCCGAGTTATCGCTGATTTTCCACGGGAATGTTTTGGTTTTTCCGCAATAACTGGGTGAGGAGGTGGATGGATCGGGTTGAGGTGTTCCACAAAAAGGTGCGCGGCTCAAAGACGCATACAATGGCATACCGGACGCCAGGATCTGATCAAGAATGGCCGAGTTATTGCTGATTTTCCACGGGAATGTTTTGGTTTTTCCGGAAGGACTGGGTGAGGAGGTGGATGGATCGGGTTGAGGTGTTCTACAAAAAGGTGCGCGGCTCAAAGACGCATACAATGGTATACCGGACGCCAGGATCTGATCAAGAATGGCCGAGTTATCGCTGATTTTCCACGGGAATGTTTTGGTTTTTCCGCAATAACTGGGTGAGGAGGTGGATGGATCGGGTTGAGGTGTTCCACAAAAAGGTGCGCGGCTCAAAGACGCATACAATGGTATACCGGACGCCAGGATCTGACCAAGAATGGCCGAGTTATCGCTGATTTTCCACGGGAATGTTTTGGTTTTTCCGCAATAACTGGGTGAGGAGGTGGATGGATCGGGTTGAGGTGTTCCACAAAAAGGTGCGCGGCTCAAAGACGCATACAATGGCATACCGGACGCCAGGATCTGATCAAGAATGGCCGAGTTATTGCTGATTTTCCACGGGAATGTTTTGGTTTTTCCGCAATGACTGGGTGAGGAGGTGGATGGATCGGGTTGAGGTGTTCTACAAAAAGGTGCGCGGCTCAAAGACGCATCCAACGGTGTACCGGACGCCAGGATCTGACCAAGAATGGCCGAGTTATCGCCGATTTTCCACGGGAATGTTTTGGTTTTTCCGCAATAACTGGGTGAGGGGGTGGATGGATTGGGTTGAGGTGTTCCACAAAAAGGTGCGCGGCTTAAAGACGCATACAATGGCATACCGGACGCCAGGATCTGACCAAGAATGGCCGAGTTATCGCTGATTTTCCACGGGAATGTTTTGGTTTTTCCGCAATAACTGGGTGAGGAGGTGGATGGATCGGGTTGAGGTGTTCCACAAAAAGGTGCGCGGCTCAAAGACGCATACAATGGTATACCGGACGCCAGGATCTGACCAAGAATGGCCGAGTTATCGCTGATTTTCCACGGGAATGTTTTGGTTTTTCCGGAAGGACTGGGTGAGGAGGTGGATGGATCGGGTTGAGGTGTTCTACAAAAAGGTGCGCGGCTCAAAGACGCATACAATGGTATACCGGACGCCAGGATCTGACCAAGAATGGCCGAGTTATCGCTGATTTTCCACGGGAATGTTTTGGTTTTTCCGCAATAACTGGGTGAGGAGGTGGATGGATCGGGTTGAGGTGTTCCACAAAAAGGTGCGCGGCTCAAAGACGCATACAATGGTATACCGGACGCCAGGATCTGACCAAGAATGGCCGAGTTATCGCTGATTTTCCACGGGAATGTTTTGGTTTTTCCGCAATAACTGGGTGAGGAGGTGGATGGATCGGGTTGAGGTGTTCCACAAAAAGGTGCGCGGCTCAAAGACGCATACAATGGCATACCGGACGCCAGGATCTGATCAAGAATGGCCGAGTTATCGCTGATTTTCCACGGGAATGTTTTGGTTTTTCCGCAATGACTGGGTGAGGAGGTGGATGGATCAGGTTGAGGTGTTCTACAAAAAGGTGCGCGGCTCAAAGACGCATCCAACGGTGTACCGGACGCCAGGGTCGGACCACGAATGGCCGAGTTATCGCCGATTTTCCACGGGAATGTTTTGGTTTTTCCGCAATAACTGGGTGAGGGGGTGGATGGATTGGGTTGAGGTGTTCCACAAAAAGGTGCGCGGCTCAAAGACGCATACAATGGCATACCGGACGCCAGGATCTGACCAAGAATGGCCGAGTTATCGCTGATTTTCCACGGGAATGTTTTGGTTTTTCCTCAATAACTGGGTGCAGGGGTGGATGGATCGGGTTGAGGTGTTGCACAAAAAGGTGCGCGGCTCAAAGACGCATACAATGGCATACCGGACGCCAGGATCTGACCAAGAATGGCCGAGTTATCGCTGATTTTCCACGGGAATGTTTTGGTTTTTCCGCAATAACTGGGTGAGGAGGTGGATGGATCGGGTTGAGGTGTTCCACAAAAAGGTGCGCGGCTCAAAGACGCATACAATGGCATACCGGACGCCAGGATCTGATCAAGAATGGCCGAGTTATTGCTGATTTTCCACGGGAATGTTTTGGTTTTTCCGGAAGGACTGGGTGAGGAGGTGGATGGATCGGGTTGAGGTGTTCTACAAAAAGGTGCGCGGCTCAAAGACGCATACAATGGTATACCGGACGCCAGGATCTGATCAAGAATGGCCGAGTTATCGCTGATTTTCCACGGAAATGTTTTGGTTTTTCCGCAATAACTGGGTGAGGAGGTGGATGGATCGGGTTGAGGTGTTCCACAAAAAGGTGCGCGGCTCAAAGACGCATACAATGGTATACCGGACGCCAGGATCTGACCAAGAATGGCCGAGTTATCGCTGATTTTCCACGGGAATGTTTTGGTTTTTCCGCAATAACTGGGTGAGGAGGTGGATGGATCGGGTTGAGGTGTTCCACAAAAAGGTGCGCGGCTCAAAGACGCATACAATGGCATACCGGACGCCAGGATCTGATCAAGAATGGCCGAGTTATTGCTGATTTTCCACGGGAATGTTTTGGTTTTTCCGCAATGACTGGGTGAGGAGGTGGATGGATCGGGTTGAGGTGTTCTACAAAAAGGTGCGCGGCTCAAAGACGCATCCAACGGTGTACCGGACGCCAGGATCTGACCAAGAATGGCCGAGTTATCGCCGATTTTCCACGGGAATGTTTTGGTTTTTCCGCAATAACTGGGTGAGGGGGTGGATGGATTGGGTTGAGGTGTTCCACAAAAAGGTGCGCGGCTTAAAGACGCATACAATGGCATACCGGACGCCAGGATCTGACCAAGAATGGCCGAGTTATCGCTGATTTTCCACGGGAATGTTTTGGTTTTTCCGCAATAACTGGGTGAGGAGGTGGATGGATCGGGTTGAGGTGTTCCACAAAAAGGTGCGCGGCTCAAAGACGCATACAATGGTATACCGGACGCCAGGATCTGACCAAGAATGGCCGAGTTATCGCTGATTTTCCACGGGAATGTTTTGGTTTTTCCGGAAGGACTGGGTGAGGAGGTGGATGGATCGGGTTGAGGTGTTCTACAAAAAGGTGCGCGGCTCAAAGACGCATACAATGGTATACCGGACGCCAGGATCTGACCAAGAATGGCCGAGTTATCGCTGATTTTCCACGGGAATGTTTTGGTTTTTCCGCAATAACTGGGTGAGGAGGTGGATGGATCGGGTTGAGGTGTTCCACAAAAAGGTGCGCGGCTCAAAGACGCATACAATGGTATACCGGACGCCAGGATCTGACCAAGAATGGCCGAGTTATCGCTGATTTTCCACGGGAATGTTTTGGTTTTTCCGCAATAACTGGGTGAGGAGGTGGATGGATCGGGTTGAGGTGTTCCACAAAAAGGTGCGCGGCTCAAAGACGCATACAATGGCATACCGGACGCCAGGATCTGATCAAGAATGGCCGAGTTATCGCTGATTTTCCACGGGAATGTTTTGGTTTTTCCGCAATGACTGGGTGAGGAGGTGGATGGATCAGGTTGAGGTGTTCTACAAAAAGGTGCGCGGCTCAAAGACGCATCCAACGGTGTACCGGACGCCAGGGTCGGACCACGAATGGCCGAGTTATCGCCGATTTTCCACGGGAATGTTTTGGTTTTTCCGCAATAACTGGGTGAGGGGGTGGATGGATTGGGTTGAGGTGTTCCACAAAAAGGTGCGCGGCTCAAAGACGCATACAATGGCATACCGGACGCCAGGATCTGACCAAGAATGGCCGAGTTATCGCTGATTTTCCACGGGAATGTTTTGGTTTTTCCTCAATAACTGGGTGCAGGGGTGGATGGATCGGGTTGAGGTGTTGCACAAAAAGGTGCGCGGCTCAAAGACGCATACAATGGCATACCGGACGCCAGGATCTGACCAAGAATGGCCGAGTTATCGCTGATTTTCCACGGGAATGTTTTGGTTTTTCCGGAAGGACTGGGTGAGGAGGTGGATGGATCGGGTTGAGGTGTTCCACAAAAAGGTGCGCGGCTCAAAGACGCATACAATGGCATACCGGACGCCAGGATCTGATCAAGAATGGCCGAGTTATTGCTGATTTTCCACGGGAATGTTTTGGTTTTTCCGGAAGGACTGGGTGAGGAGGTGGATGGATCGGGTTGAGGTGTTCTACAAAAAGGTGCGCGGCTCAAAGACGCATACAATGGTATACCGGACGCCAGGATCTGATCAAGAATGGCCGAGTTATCGCTGATTTTCCACGGAAATGTTTTGGTTTTTCCGCAATAACTGGGTGAGGAGGTGGATGGATCGGGTTGAGGTGTTCCACAAAAAGGTGCGCGGCTCAAAGACGCATACAATGGTATACCGGACGCCAGGATCTGACCAAGAATGGCCGAGTTATCGCTGATTTTCCACGGGAATGTTTTGGTTTTTCCGCAATAACTGGGTGAGGAGGTGGATGGATCGGGTTGAGGTGTTCCACAAAAAGGTGCGCGGCTCAAAGACGCATACAATGGCATACCGGACGCCAGGATCTGATCAAGAATGGCCGAGTTATTGCTGATTTTCCACGGGAATGTTTTGGTTTTTCCGCAATGACTGGGTGAGGAGGTGGATGGATCGGGTTGAGGTGTTCTACAAAAAGGTGCGCGGCTCAAAGACGCATCCAACGGTGTACCGGACGCCAGGATCTGACCAAGAATGGCCGAGTTATCGCCGATTTTCCACGGGAATGTTTTGGTTTTTCCGCAATAACTGGGTGAGGGGGTGGATGGATTGGGTTGAGGTGTTCCACAAAAAGGTGCGCGGCTTAAAGACGCATACAATGGCATACCGGACGCCAGGATCTGACCAAGAATGGCCGAGTTATCGCTGATTTTCCACGGGAATGTTTTGGTTTTTCCGCAATAACTGGGTGAGGAGGTGGATGGATCGGGTTGAGGTGTTCCACAAAAAGGTGCGCGGCTCAAAGACGCATACAATGGTATACCGGACGCCAGGATCTGACCAAGAATGGCCGAGTTATCGCTGATTTTCCACGGGAATGTTTTGGTTTTTCCGCAATAACTGGGTGAGGAGGTGGATGGATCGGGTTGAGGTGTTCCACAAAAAGGTGCGCGGCTCAAAGACGCATACAATGGCATACCGGACGCCAGGATCTGATCAAGAATGGCCGAGTTATTGCTGATTTTCCACGGGAATGTTTTGGTTTTTCCGGAAGGACTGGGTGAGGAGGTGGATGGATCGGGTTGAGGTGTTCTACAAAAAGGTGCGCGGCTCAAAGACGCATACAATGGCATACCGGACGCCAGGATCTGATCAAGAATGGCCGAGTTATCGCTGATTTTCCACGGGAATGTTTTGGTTTTTCCGCAATAACTGGGTGAGGGGATGGAGGGATCGGGTTGAGGTGTTCTACGAAAAGTTGGGTGGTGCAAAGACGCATCGAACGGTATGCGGAGCATTCCGATCGGACCAGGAATGAGGGAGTTCTCGCCGATTTTCCACGGGAATGCTGCTGGCGGAATTTTCCGGTAATTATTGGAAAATCCCCCTTTTTTCCCAATAATATTGAAAAACACGTGGTCTAGGGCTTTTTAAAAGATATTTCAAGAAAGAAACAAAAATGAGCATGAAAAACATAAAATTCAAAGTCGCCTTTAAAATGTGCCGGGAAAAAATTTGTCATTTCGGAAAGAAAAATATTTTCTGGCCACTTTTAAAATTTTCATTTGCTACCTCCTCGGATTCATGCTCTCCTGTTACTCCTGGTCGAATTTTGCCGCATAAAATTTTCCGAATTTTTGCCACAAATTTGCCGGATTTTGCCACAAAATCCGACCAGGAATAACAGGAGAGCATGAATTCGTGGAGGTAGCTTGGGCCGGCCGAAAATTTCCAAAATCAGTTTTAAAATCCAAAGGCAGTTTTAAATTTGGGTTGGAAATTTTAAGTCTGAAATTCAACTTAATTTTTGCCTCGGGATTTTAAAACGGATTTTGGATTTTAAGATTGGATTTTCGATTTTTCGGCCAACCCGAGCTACCTCCACGAAATCATGCTCTCCTGTTACTCCTGGTCGGATTTTCGTGGCAAAATCCGGAAATTTTTGACAAAAATCCGGAAATTTTTATGCGGCAAAATTCGACCAGGAGTAACAGGAGAGCATGAATCCGAGGAGGTAGCAAATGAAAATTTTAAAAGTGGCCAGAAAATATTTTTCTTTCCGAAATGACAAATTTTTTCCCGACACATTTTAAGGGCGACTTTGAATTTTAACTTTTTCATCCTAATTTTTGTTTCTTTCTTGAAATATCTTTTAAAAAGCCCTAGACCACGTGTTTTTAAATATTATTTGGAAATAAGGGCAATTTTCCAAAAACTACCGGAAAATTCCGCCAGCAGCATTCCCGTGGAAAATCGGCGAGAACTCCCTCATTCCTCGTCCGATTGGAATGCTCTGCATACCGTTGGATGCGTCTTTGCACCACCCAACTTTTTGTAGAACACCTCAACCCGATCCCTCCATCCCCTCACCCAGTTATTGCGGAAAAACCAAAACATTCCCCTGGAAATCAGCGATAACTCCCTCATTCCTGGTCCGATCGGAATGCTCCGCATACCGTTCGATGCGTCTTTGAGCCGCCCAACTTTTTGTAGAACACCCCAACTCGATCCCTTCACCCTCTCGCCTAGTTATTGCGGAAAAACCAAAACATTCCCGTGGAAAATCAGTGATAACTCGGTAATTTATGGTCCGATCTTGACATGCGGCATATCGTTGGATGCGTCTTTGCACCGCGCAACTTTTCGTAGAATACCTCATACCGATCCCTCCATCCCCTCACCCAGTTAATGCGGAAAACCCAAAACATTCCCGTGGAAAATCAGCGATAACTCGGCCATTCTTGGTTCGATTCTTACGTCCGGTACACCGTTGGATGCGTCTTTGCACCACCCAACTTTTTGTGGAACACTCCAATCCGATCCCTCCACCCCTTTACAGTCTCACTTCCTCTGCAATTTTTATCTTATTAAGATCAATGTTTAGCGATCATGAAACTAGTAAGTGTAGGGAAAGTTAGCAACAAAATCCGACTACATGGCTTCACATGGGTAGCAAAAATCGGACAATTACCGAACTCTACAGCTCGATCTAACATCGATGCTATTGTTCCAAACAACACGCAGGCTCACAAGAGATACTCAAACTCATCCAATTTGCAAAAACGACCCGCATTGGCAGTTAAATTCAAATATTCAAAATCAAAATAAAAGTCCTCTACGTTACTAAGTTTCAGTAGATGGTTGTAAAGATATCTTGCTTACCTCACTAAAGGTGTTTTGGTTTGAAATTATAAGCTTATTGATCGGTCACCGAATTCAGCGTTCAGGTTGCGTGTGTCGGGAGCCTTACGCGCGCGCACTTTTAATTAAATTATAACCCCTTTTTTGTGCGTGCAATATTTGTTCTGCTGTAGTAAGTCAATAGAAAGTAAAGCAATGACGAACAGTAAAAAAAAAACGCTACAGTCCTAATTATTTTGCCAGTAACACGCAGAACAAAGACCTCGTCTATGGACTTTCCTAATTTTCCAACCGTTCCCGAGGAATGCCCCCCCCCCCTCCCCTGACGGAAGTGCACGGGTAAGCCGCTCCAGAACATGATGCGCTTTGTGTCACACGTCCGGGTCCGGAACCCCGTACTGGTAATTGGTTCACCGGTAATTTAACACCGCATTTGGGCGAAGTGAAAGTGAAAAGCGGTCGACCTCTAGCCGCACGGCCGCCAAAAAGGGTTCAAGGACAGCCAGAGGGCATTTCGAGGCCAAAGGGGTTAATTTGGTGGGGGGATGGTGCAAAGGAATAAAAGGGGGAAGGGGGGAAGGGGGAGGGAGTTTATTGAGTGCTCCGTCTGATTCAATTAGGCGTGCCGTACTTAGTGAAAGTTGCATCGATTTTCTCCTATCGGGCGCGCGTGCACTAAACGAATTAATGGTTTCACATTACTTTTTAAACGGAAAAATCGTACAATTTGGATCGTTTTCTTGTTGGTTTCGTTGAGATGTGATGAAAGGTGACACAGTGCATCACAATTGTAGCGTGTTTAATGCAACAAACCGGTGCTGTCCCTGTTTGCCTATTCCACCCCATCGTCGTACTCTGCGCGCGCTGCTAAAGAAATTTCGGTCCGAAAAGAAATGGCTCGTTGGGGTTTTTGGCCCCGATGAAACTGAAATTATCAATGCAATGAGCAGCACATAAAACGCATTGCACTTCATCAGCCCACTCATAAACTGACCTCCGGTTCGGTCGCGGACCATTTTTACGATCGGATGCGGATGAATGATAACAGCACGGCGGTGCGTGCGATCGATCGGGCGGGTGGATGGTAAAAATCTCTCTCTCACTCTATATATCACACCAGCAAACCGATACCACGGCAAATAATAACGATTTTTCTCATTTATAAACCGTCCCGTTCAGGGGCAGGGTTAGCGGCCGGTTTCTCTTTCTTTAATTCACTTTCTTGCAGCAGAAATTAAGCATCATTCGATGATCATGGATTTATAGCACCCATGACGACCGGCAGCAAGTGCTGCCGGTCGTCAAAAAACCGTGGTAGAAATTTAAGAGTATCTTTTAAAAAATCAAGCGTTTTCAGAAGCAATGATTACTGGCGATTGAAATTTCCTTCTTGAAATTTCTGAAAAGAGAAAAATCTTTCCTTGAAAAAAGGCTTATAAAAGACCATTAAATTAATCGTGTTGGAGCTGCCTTACTCCTGTCTTTCTCCAACATGAACATGTTCTGATGCTACTACTGCTCTCGTGAAGAACAATTGTTTCAATATTTAAGACAGTAAGCGATTTTGATATTATCAGACTGTTATCAGTGTATATAGCAATACCACACTGATATGGGCATGGATCCCGACTCCTCTTGAAGGACATCATAGGCTCTCCAACATATCGCTCCAAATGGTAACATATCGCTCCAAATATCTGAGCTGGACCGTATACGGGGAAACGCAACCCCTTGGGAGGATGGGTTTGATGGCTAAGTTAACCCGACAGAGAGAGAGAGAGAGAGAGAGAGAGAGAGAGAGAGAGAGAGAGAGAGAGAGAGAGAGGACGGGACTCTAATCAGCTTGGATGCGTAGACCCTCCGACGAGATAGGCAGTTGGGGGAGAAGGCTTGCAAGCCACCCCAAAGGTCCCAATAATCCTTCGAATCGGATCAACAGATTCAAACCCACGCTACGAAAAAAGGACAAACAATCCACATCGAATGATTGTTTTACATCGAATTGTAATTTATTGTAAACATGTAGACACTTGTTTTATGATCTGAAACATGACTTAGTTGATTGACTTTGAATAGGACATGAAGTCAGGGCATAAAGTAAGGACAATTAAGTCAGGGCGATCGTTTGGACGAGGCGATACTGGTGCTGATCTTCACACGGCAGCGTCGGGTATTGAATCCCATACGGTGCCCTTAGTGAAGGGACTGGCTACACAACTACTCAGTATTGTGCTAAAACTACCCTGGTCCGGTAGTTTTAGCAGCCATTTTGACAGGCTCCATACCTTTCAACAATTCTGTCGATATTGATACATGACTTCTGCACATATTGTTTATTAATTAATTCGTCCACCGAGAACGGTTTAACGAGGCAAACACGCTTGCAAGGGCTAAGACGCTTTACAAGGATTTACAATAAATGCAGAGAACTTTTAAATTGGGACATAGACATCGTAAAATCAAACTGACACGAACATTGATTGAAACGCCTAATCATGACCTTAAGCGGGGTGTCTTGAATCCTACTACTAAGAAATCCTACTTACTAGTGACCGATCATCAATGGTTTCTAGTAGTAGTCCTGCTATATCCTTGCGTATTCCTTGCAATAACAGGTTGGCTGATAAGTCCCCGGTCTAACATAGAAAAACACATTTGTTTTGTCAAAATTCGTTTTTATTATTCAACATAGTTCCCTTCAAGAGCGATACAACGATTATAACGACCTTCCAATTTTTTGATACCATTTTGGTAGTACTCCTTCGGTTTTGCCTCAAAATAGGCCTCAGTTTGGGCGACCACCTCTTCATTGCAGCCAAAATTTTTTCCCTGCGAGCATCCTTTTGAGGTCTGAGAACAAGAAAAGTCGCTGGGGGCCAGATCCGGAGAATACGATGGGTGGGGAAGCAATTCGAAGCCCAATTCATGAATTTTTGCCATCGTTCTCAATGACTTGTGGTACGGTGCGTTGTCTTGGTGGAACAACACTTTTTTCTTCTTCGTTCTTTTTTCGTTCGTCAAGCAACCAAAAGTTGCTTGACAAAAGACGCTCTGTCTCACAAACTAATTGATAAACAGACGTCAAATTTTGACACGAATCATTTGAAGGTTGGTGCTATATAAAAATAATATGCATTTAATACTAGCGGCGCATTCTATGTATCAGACCGGGGACTTATCAGCCAACCTGTTATAACTATAAGCGAGATGTAGAGAGAGTTTAGAGTTGAGAATATAACTATAGTAGCAACTCTACACGTAGAACGGGGCACGTGATGAGGATGCCGGACTCATGCCCCATCAAGAAGGTGGTCGTCAGCGATCCGTTCGGCACGAGGCGTAGTGGAGCACAGTGAGCTTGTTGGCTGGATTAAGTGGAGTGTAACCTATCGTCGGTGATCGGATATCCTAGACCGATTGTCCTGGAAACTTATTGGCAACCTGGCCATGTTTACGCAACGTGCTCAATCCTGAGCTGGCTAAGAAGAAGACGGAGCCATCGTCTTGTGATGCATACTCTGGATCACATCCTCCAGACCATCTTTGGCGGTGTGTTCGACCATGGAGTGTGGAGAAGAAGGATGAACCATGAGCTTGCTGAGCTATACGGAGAACCTGACAAACTGGCAGTAGCAAAGACCGGCAGGATACGATGGCTGGGGCATGTTATGAGGATGCCGGACTCATGCCCCGCCAAGAAGTTGCTCGTCACCGACCACCAGTTCGGCACGAGGCGCCGGAGAGCACAGCGAGTTCGTGGGCTGGATCAGGTGAAGGGTGACCTGTCGGAGATCGGGTGCCTACATGGATGGGAACATGCAGCCAGGGCTCAAGTATCCTGGAGATCTATTGTTGACCGAGCCATGTCACTAAGACGTGCTCTTTAAAAGAGCAGGCCAACATGAGTGAGAGTGAGTGAGTGAAGCCATCGTATGGCCAACATAACTTACCAGGATGGTCCACCCAAGAAGAAGTCAGACCAGTGATTGACGAAATTCAGTTTCTAAAACAAAAACTTGTATTTCTTTTACTAACGAGGTGTCCTCAAGCTTATGCAGTTCTGTTTATTTCAATTTGTAGTTCAGGAATACAGCTCATAATGCTTCAATTGTATAGTAAAATTATAAGAAATTTCTCTTCTTTTTACGCTAATAGATCGGCTTGTGTACATCGCTGTATGAAATTGTCACAAAATTGTCACATAAAAACAAGACTTCGTAGTCTTATGGACAACCATTTTCTCTATTTATTCAATGTAACTACATCACTTCATTTCATATTCGATTGATTTGTTGAAAGTGGTTCACTTTGATTTTATTTTGTAGTTAGTCTCTTTTCTTGGTTCCAGAACTTCATTGGTCATTCTACAGCCTGAGGAAACATCTCACGACCAAAAAACCTGTCGCGACGGTCGAAGCTGAGACTGTATCGTACCTTTATAGTCCCAGTACTCACATACGCCTCTGAGGCATGGATCCTGTCCAAAACAGACGAAGCCTTCTTAGCCGTGTTCGAGAGGAAGATGCTCAGAAGGATCGTTGGCCCCATATGCGTGGAACTGTGTATGACGACCACATCATCGTGCAGCGAATTAGGCTCGCCAGGCTCCGGTAGGCTGGCCATGTTAAACGCATGGCACCGGACGACCCAGCTCAGAAAGTCCTTTAGGGCCGTCCACACGGACAGATGAGGCGTGGTAGGCACAGATTGAGCTAAATCACATGGCTAAATCACAACAGATCAACAGACCATCAGTTGACGGTGACGATCTCGAGGTGGTAGAGGAGTTCTACTACTTTGGTACGATCGTAACTTCGGACAACAACGTAAGCACAGGGGAATCGTGTCTACTACGGACTCTACAAACTCCTGCGATCCAGAAGACTCCAACAAGACACGAAATGGACAATTTACCGCACCTTGATACGCCCGGCAGTCGTCTACGGGTACGAGTCTTGGACTATGCTGACGGAGGACACCAATGTACACGCCATTTTCGAACGGGCGTAAGGACTATCTTTGGAAGTGTATGCGGTTTGGCGGTGCTGATATCCTGACGGTAGTCAAAGCCGGAAGGATACGTTGGCTGGGGCACGTGAGGAGGATGCCTGAGTCATGCCCCACCAGGAAGGTCCTCGTCAGCGACCAGTTCGGCATGAGGCGTAGAGAAGCAGAGCGAGCTTGTTGGCTGGATCAAGTGGAGTCCAACCTGTCGGAGATCGGATGCAGCCGTGGATGGAGGACTGCAACCCTAGACCGAGTTTCCTGGAAACAGATTGGAGACCTGACCATGACGATTTTAAAATATAGTTTTGGGTTCTTCCTGTTTTACATTTTTTAAACTCTAGAATGGGCTCGATGTGCCAATAAAAAGGGCCATTTTTTTCGGAATCAAAAATGTTTCAACCATATTTCAGGTATTCAGATAGGTGGTGTTATTATACAATCACTGAAGAACTTTTGGACAATGAACGAGATGCGTAGATAGTTCAGTTGCTGATGATCATTGTATCAACATTTGGCAAAGTTATAACGCGTGGAAGTATGTTCTATTAATGGCGGTCACTGTAAATAGATAATTTATTTTAAATATTCTTTTTTTATATATACTTACACATACCTCTATGATTTACAATCGCTCGTGCTTCAACTGAAAAATCTTAATTAAATGAAGTTTTCTTTCACGGTTCGCAATTTTATCTCTTTCGGACGATTGCCAATTTAAAGTCAAGAAAAATAAGACAATACACCATGTCTACTGTCAATTGAAGTATTAAAACGAACTCAATTGAAGGTGAAAAGCTCTAGAGCACATATTAATTCTAAATAAACAAAAAAGTACAACCAAACCTAACCAAATTTGAATTTAAAACGAAATTTCGGATCGTAAAACGAACTTTTCGTGGACGTACTTACCAAACCCCCAGACATGCCGACAAAAAAGGAGGACCAAACAAAACAAAGAAAGGTAAAATAGTAATTGCTTTGTAACACGTTTAGATTATTATTGTAACGTTTGCGTTTCATTTTATTTTCTCCTTATGTTTTCTCCTGTATCGATTCACTTTAACTACTCCTATTGCTCTACCATTTCATATACACAATGTATTATTGGCACTTGATTTACTTTGTTATGCTTTTTTGTTTGTTTGTATATTCATTCAACCGTTTTGTATTGTATGTATATGTGTGTGTTTTTTTTTCTTGCCGCAATTTACCAAAGAATTGTTTGATAAGTATTTTGATCTGTTTTCTCTTAAGATTAGAACTAGAGTTACAGTAGTAGTAGTAGTAGTAGTAGTGTTACTATATATGTGTATAATGTTTTGTATATATATATATGTATATAAACGCTATCCAACTGTACGCTACGCTCGCTTTCTGTTTTCTGTTAAGCTTATTTCTATTCGCAATGGTTTAAATTATGATATTACGCTACCTTACCAGCTACTAACCAACTACATTTAAACGTTTGATTCGTTTTCAATTAGGCACTCGAAGTTCACAATTACGTTGCTATTATATATTACGCTATGTATTATTGTTGATATTACGCTTTCCTGTAGTTTTTTGTTTGTTTGTTTGCATTGCTCTCCAAACGCTCTTGCTCTTCCACCCTCGGTTGGAAGTACTCACAGAACTTAGGCGTGGGTTTTAGTGGGGCAGCAACCAACCAAAAAAAAAAAGCAAGGGGAAAAAGGGCGATGCAAGAAACCAAATTCGAGTCGCAAATTAATTATTACCCTAAGTGGTGGTGTAGGTGGTACTTTACAAGTGTTTTCATGAACGTTTAACTACCTAAAACTCTTTGCTAATGTTACAAAAAAAGAAAGGAAAAAACAAGGTTTACAAACACACAATTCTTACAAATTCTAAACCCCCCTTGTTTTTCGCCCTTTAAAGCGCGTCGCTTAATATACACACCACCATTTTGCTCTATTTTGCGATTCTATTGGCACCTTCCTGGGAGATAAAGCGTCTGTCAGAAGCAGTGGAAAGAGAGAGAGCAAGGGCGCGAGAAATTCCTTTTTAATGCACCGTTACAAATCAATCAGTCAGTCTAGCTTTTTTTTTTGTCATTCCTGTAGGAGGCTTAACCCCTACCCCCCCCCCAGCCCTCGAAATTATGATGATTCGAATCAAAAATCATAAAACAACTTTGGGCCTCGTGTTTTTGCTGACTTTGGGCCGCTTCCTTTTACACAGGAGAGCGTTACAAGCTTGACCCCTTTGGCTTTGGTACGGAAAGGGGGGCGAGGGGAGGGGGGGTTGGGCAGCAGAAGTCAGCAGTGTCACAGGATAGGATTTGTTTGCTGCTGTGTTTTTGTTTTCAATCGTGGTTCGAGTTGTTCGGTTTGCTTGCACCGACATTTGCTTCGGTCCGTTTCTCCCCCCGGCCGGGGTGTGTGGGGGGGGGGGGGGGGGGAGGGGGGGGGGGAAGGAGGGTACTGTTGCACTTCGCCAATTGAAGTCTAATTTTAGACACCAACACCCCAAAGGGTATGCTGATGATGATGATGCAAGCCAGAAACATAAAACCTTTCGTCCACCGATCCGATCGTAATCAAGCGGGACAACACCTTCCCATGCCTCCTACCCCCCCCGCCCCCCACCCCCCTCAATCCCCTCCCGTTCGGGTGACAGAAGAAAATTGCCCGTGTCCGCACAAACCCTCAAACAGGTGACTCAAAACCCCCTCCAAAAAAAGGTGAAACACATCGAGCGATTTACGCGCGCCAACAAACAATATTATTTGTCCAACGGGGTCAATGCGTAAATATAGGGGTCTAGTTCAAGAAATGCATGTGCGAAGCAGTTTTTTTTTCCGCCCTGCACATTGGTTGGACGGATCGGGCAACGAAAACGTCGTTGCCCCGGTTGGTTATGTGAAGCTTCTTACCGGCAGCACATTGCACCCAACAAGTCTCGCTCTCTCTCTCTGTCCCTCTCTGTCGCTTTTTCCCTGCCTCCTTGGTTCTGTTGGTGGGATGCTTTAGGGGAAATTCCCAGCACCAAAAAAAAAAAAGAAGGCAAATCGGTGTTCATAACGCACGCTGGTGGTGTCAAAAGCAAGTGAAAAAGGTGCGAAAAGGTGCGGCCCAAAACGTGCAAGGGCAAACAACAAACGAGGATCGAACGGTGTGGTAAAATGCAAATCATCCGTTTTGCACTTTTATCCCTTAAAAACATGCACCCCCGGTTCGGTGGGGTGGTGTACCTGGTGGTGGCCCTCCGGAACATCTTCCGAAGCCCGGCCTTGCTTTCTTGCGAGCGTTACCTGTCACCTGTGCACGAAATCTTCAATCGAACAACCCAGTTACAGGCGTCGAATGGTACGTCGGTGAACCTAACCTTAAACAGCGAGCAAAGAAAGTCCGCTAATGACACCCAAACTATGGCACCTGCGACAGAACACGTCTAATTGTGGGGAAATCCCGCGCTTTTCCACCATTTTTCTACCTAACTCTGGAGATCTCTGGCCTTATAAAAGTTAACTACGGGGTATGATGATGAGCGGGGAACCGTGCTGGTCGGTGTTGGTAGGGTCCTGTTAATCCCCGACACACCTGACATCCCGTCTCGCTCTCCACTGGTGGATTGAGGATATCTTCATTATAAAGAAATCAAGTCCTCAACTCAAAACAAGACCTGCTCGTTCTGGTAGATGCCCATCAGATTTTTCTTCAGAACCAATTTTCCCACTTGTTCTAGCAATATCTCTGTCTCTTGATCTGTTCTTGACGCTTTCCGACATCTTCCTTATGTTTTTCCCTCTCTCTCTCTCTCTCTCCTCATATCGTATAGTAAAATATCACATTTCAGTTAAATAAAAAAATTACATCTTTAAATGGCCTACAGGAAAATCAAGCAACCCCTCCCGTTTCTATCCACCCGTCACTCCAACGAGCCCCTTCCAATCATCAAACGACGAGCGGTGATCGCACCTCGGCATGATGGCGATGCTGATGATGCTGATGATCATCTTCCTGCTCCTGCTGCAGCCACTTCTCCACGTACTTGCGATTAATGTTGTACTTGGTCGCCACAGCCCGATAGTCGCCGCGGCAGGCCACATCATGGTAGAAGCTATCGATGGCCTGCTGCCTCAGCTTCTCCGACTGACCGTGTTGGTGGTGGCTGTGGCTGGAGCTGCTGTGACTGCTGTGGCTAGCGTTGTCCTCCTCCGGCCCGCTGCACACGGACGAGATCGAGGTGGAACTATCGTACCCGGACACCGGCGACGCCTGCGGTGAGCTCCAACCGCGCCCGGCCGGTACCACGGTACCGGCCGGTGCACCAGCGGTGAGCATTGTTTGCGGCGGCGAGGCAAGCAGATACGCCGGCGGACTTAGCTCGTAGTAGGCGGCGGTGGCGGCGACCGGCGAGCTGTTGCTCCAGATGATGGGATACTGTTGCTGCCGGTGGCTACCGACGATCGCCGGCGACATGGGCCGATCGACGATCGCTGGAGATTCGCGCGTCGAATCCTTATCATCGTCCGCCAACGCGGAATCGGGCCGCTGGTGCTGCTGCTGCTTTGGGGCCTTCTGCTCCGGTTCCTCCTCATCCAGCAGGTACGGTTTGAAGAGTTTCACCGATTTGGCCGGACGGCTTGTGTCGGGCGTTACGATCGGACCGCTCATCGCGGAGGAAGAACGTTTGCGGTCCGGCGTTGGGACGGCGGCGGACCGTCGGCAGGAAAGATCCCACGCCTGTTCTACCACACGTTCGAACGGTTGCTCATCCACTTCCTCCACGCTAATTTCTTCCTCTTCGCCCTCCAGCTGCTCCTCCTTAACTAAACGATCGTACTCGTAGGGTGTTTTGGCCGCGGACGGCGCGGGCGACTGTGAACCGGGCCGGGATAGATCGATCGGATGATCGTACCGGTGGGCGGTGGTGGCGGCGGCAGCTGCCGCAGCAGCCTGTGCCGTTGCAGCGAGCGCACGTATATGGCCATAGTAGTGACTGTCGGTCGTACCGTTCGTTAGCGATGGTGTTGCCGAGGCGGCGGCCAGCAACGGTACGGGCGAAAAGATGACCGATTGCTGATGGTGCGGCTGGTGCGCCGAATCACCGCCAGATGACGCTGCATCACTCAATTGGAGCAACTGGTGCGATGATGGGGATCGCCGTGCCATCGAGTTGGGTGACGCCGCGGAACACAGCGACGACGACGACAGTGATCCGGTGGAGGATGCAACGGAGAGGGGCGAACAGGAGGATACGGGTATTGCGGCCGATGTTGCACCTGTGTGGGTTAGCACGGGTGACAGCAGACCGGCGGCGCTTGCGCCATTCCGTGCGACGCGTTGTCTGACCACATCCAAACCAACTGGCTGCTGTACCGGTGGGACAGCGATCGGATGAAACGCCAATGGATGCACCGGCTGCTGCTGCTGCTGCTGCTGCTGCTGCTGGTGCAAATGATGCTGGTGGTGGTAGTGCAGCGCCGCTGCTACCGATGGCGCTTGCATCAGACCCGTCAATCCCGGATGATGATGCGGATGATGGTGGTGCATCGGCTGATAATGCAGGTGATGATGGGCCGGGTGATGCACATGGTGCGCCGGATGATGCAAATGCGGGTGATGCGGATGATTTAGGAGATTTATTTTCATCGCTGCACTGCCACTGTTTCCGTTGCTACTCGCACCGACACCGTTGCCGTGGCCCGACACAACACCGCTCGACGAGCTTCCGGTGCCGCCGGCACCGTTGCTGGTGGTGTTGGTGTTGCTGCTAGTGCTGCTACCACCACCGTTTGCCACGACCGAGCGCAGATTGGTTTCCACCTGCAGCCACTTCTGTATCTGCCGTCGGTGAATGCCGTACTTGCGGGCGGTCGCCCTTTGATTTCCCTTGCAGTCACCATCGTTCCGGTACGAGTCGAGCACCTGTAGCTTGAACTGTGGCGTAAAGATGCGCCTCGAACCCATCTTGGCCGAGTTGTGGACGGTGCTGCCGGTGGTGGTGGCGGTGTTGGTGGCCGACGGCGATGAAGAACCGGCAACACCCGCACGGCCCGTTAAAGATTCACTTTTGACAATCATTCCCGCGAGCGAACCGTGAGCCATACCGTACTGCTTCTGTTCGTAATTTCCACACATCCAAACACGCACACACACACACACTGTTGGAGTCGGATTTGTTTATTTCTATAGATCCTTTAAGGCACACCGCGTCACTGCAACAGTGCAATTGTTGCGCACGCACACATCGAAACACTTCGTACGTATAATTTTAAAGGCACACCGGGTTTGGATGCTATTTGCTTGCTGGCACATTAACGATACGGCACAAACATTGCGTTTTGTTTTTGGCGAATTTATTGCTGCTGCACAAACTGTCAAAAATGCTACACACCGCCTACTGCGTGTCTGTGTATGGAGACGCCCGGTGCGTATCTTTCCCGAAGCACGACAGCCCGGATGCGCTCGTGTGTCACGATGACGATTTGCACTTGTGCACTAACACACCGCCCCTGATATGCATCGACCAGTTTAGATGATTCTGTCGCAAAATTTTGGTCACTGTTTTGTGGGCCCACAGCGCGCAAACTTTATCTCCGATTAGGGGGTAATTAGAAAACGAAACCGAAGCACAATTATCTCTCTCTCTCTCTCCCGTCTGCCCGTCTGCTTTTCGTTGCTTTTATATTGTATAACAACGCGACCAACACACTTGCTCACACTGAGAAACCAATGTCATCACACACCGGAGAAGAGCAGAAACCAAAGGGGACACAACACAAAAATTCGAAGGCACCGAAGGAAGAACACACACTGCACCGTCGCGAAAAGGGCCGAAATTGAAACAACAATAACGCTTTTTAAAACACAAGAAACGCGACACACAAATCAACAATCGGCAGTGAACGGCGACCCTCTACTGCTGCTGTTGAGGTGTGCTTGCAAAGTGACAACACCTGAAATATTGGCGAGTGTGTCCGACGCTCGACTGTGAGCTCCGCGCGAGTAAGAAACGTGCGTGCGCCCTGCTGCAGTTTCTGTGAAGAATTGAGAAGAAAAAAAGGTCTCTTTCTCCCCGACCCGACAACATCGCGTTCGTCGATCGGCGCGGTATTCGGTTGTATGGGTGCCGCTGGTGAATGGAACACCCACACACACACACACACATACACTCACGCAACGGGCGGCAAAAGCAGCCCGTGTGTGTATGTTTGTGTGCGTGCAGTTGATTCATGCGCTTCATCACATGATCGTGCCGGAGAGAGAGAGAGAGAGAATGGTACAAGAGCGAGAGGGACCGGGTTCGGTTTGGTCTCGCGAGACAAGTGGCAACCCATATCACCTGTAATGCTGTGTGCTGGAGCGAGAAAGCATGAACGCTTCGGGCAGGTGCGGTGCGGAACGCGGTGAAGCAGTCCGATGGAATGTCGTTCGCTCGGTTTGTTCGGAAGAGGAAAAAGGAACAGGGAGGGGTGAAAAGGGAGGGTGAAACGCGTACCAAACGAGACAGTCAGCCGTCAGCCAAAAGGGGCTGATTTTCAACCGCGCGCGTCTGTGTGTGTATGTGTGGTTGGTTGGTTACATTCATAACGCCTACTGGTCTGCCGGAGCATCCGTTTTTCTTTCGCTCTTTCTCCACTCTCTTTCTCTATCGCTGACTCGCTCGCTCGCTCGCTCGCCGTCGTTCGATCTCGAGAATGCCACTCGGTCTGACCGGACTCTGCGAGATCGAAATGTTCCTCAGACCGCGCTTCCGCACCCCCGTCGGTCATTCCCATTAACTCTCAGCCACAGCACAACTCGTTTTCTAACCGTTCTTGCGTGTGTGTTTTTCGAGTTGGTTGCCCTGTTGCCGTCATCCGTCGCCGTCGCTGCCGACGCTTGGTGTGGGGCGGCTGGGCCACCTTCACCTTTCACCCTCGCCAAAAACCCTGCTGCGTACGTGGTTCCGCATGCGTGACAGCTCATCTCTCCCGTGATCGCATCTCGCTCAATGAGGTGAGAAGATTCCAAAACCGATCATGATTTATCGACGTTACAGAGTTTGCCAGGATGGTGGGAAAGGGGGAAGGTGTGTGGGGGGGGTGGAATAATATCTCCCTAAAAATAATTTCAATTTGACACATTCATCCCCACACGCGTATTCACCCGCCCTTCCTTTCTCTACGACCGACGATCGCGAGCATTTATTTAGCTGTGCCAAAAATGTTAAAATAAACCGCGAGTTCACTTAAAAACTATTGCTCTCTCATTCGCTACAACGTGTCATGCGATATTCCGCTCTTGCTCTTGATCCACTCACTCGCTCTCTCTCTCTCTCTCTCTCTCTCTCTCTCTCTCTTGCGAGCGCTCTGATCGACGGATGACGCTTGCTTCGATGGAACAGCATACATGCATGACCGCGCTACTGTTGTGTAGTTGTGTGTATCGGCGTGCGGCAAACGTGGCAACGCAGCACTACCAGTCGGTCCGATAATCGTACCGCTGACACTCGGTCTCGCTTGTTCATTCTACGGCCCCCACCGTCACCATCACCACCACCACCCGCTACCACAATCATGATTCGAATGAGTCTGGCATCTCGTTCTGCTGCTGCTCTCTCTCTCTCTCTCCATTCGACTCAACCGCCAACATTAATGCGCACTCACACAACGATGAATGGCGCGGAAGAAAAGCAACAGCCGCCGTGTGTGCTGTGCGGAGCGAACGCAAGGCCCGGGCCTAGACCGCACCAGACAAATTGTCGCCACGGCGGCTCGCTCTCGCCCTGCGTTCGGGCGTTCGTCCATGGCAAAACGCCGCAGACAAAGCGTCGCGCGGCGCACTGGAAACCACACATCGTCCGATGTGATGCGTGCTTCTTTGCTCGTTTCCTCTCGTTACCCCCGGGGTTTCACTGTTGAAGGTGTGTTGGATCGTCCATTAGGGCAGCGAGGAAGGGGGGGGGGGGGGAGGGTTCGCCACCGGAACGCAGTCAAAATGTCATTAACAATCTTATGTTTTAGAGGAAGGAAAAGGGAGGAGGGACGGCAAACATTAAAGCACAAATAAATCTACTAATGCATTAGCAAGTGTAGCACGCAAGTGTTGAGAATTAGTATACTGGAAGAATTCTAGAAGAAGTACTTTTTTTTAATTTCATTATGACAGCCAGGCCGTATTCCTTAAAATCTAATCTTGTGTTTTACTTTACATCTCATTCAACTTATATCCTATTTGGAGGGTAGTCATTTCCTTCTCCGTCAATTCAAGTGCACCTTATCCCGGATGAGATCGATTGTGGATGTTGCTGCTGCCAGGTATCGTTCTGCTAACAACTGACTCCCAAGAAAACCCCCTACACGTTCCGGATATTTTTTGGTGTTCGCCACACCATATCCTTGCCAGCATTTCCATGCAGAACGCATGAGTCCGAAAGCCACTGCAACTTTGTGAAGCTACAGTAGCATCTAACTCACGCATTCCGCCAACAGTAAAGCCGCCAGTCACAACTTCACGTCGTCCTAACCTAACTCGATGGGTTCAGGGATCCAATGTTGTCGCTGGCGAACCTAAAGTCTGCAAAACGCATGGAACCGATAGCTACAATAATCTTGTAAGGTTACTGCTGAATCGAATCCAGACATTCCGCCAACGAAAAGTTCGCCGGTTACGAAAAGGTCTAGCACCTTAGATCTCCTAAACCAAATTTTTTTTCGATTCTGAAAATCGATCGATTCTGAAGAATCCGCGCATATTCATAGTCCTTCTGTCCCAGGATATCGCGCATCGGCACCGCTGGGGATCTTCCCGATGTCCGAACGGCTGTTAAGACTCCGGCTCTAGTCGCATTGAACTCCAAACACGACCGGAGTATGTGGTCAATGTCGTGGTATCCGTAGCTACAGTTGCAAACCCAGTGATCCAGTGAAACCAGGGACGCAGGGAAACCTGTGGCGAAATGGAGAAGAAGAATTAGTTAGTGTTTTGACATATTTCTTGTTATGTGCCATACTAATCAGTTTACATTACATTCTTAGAGATATTGGGTTATAAGTAATTATACACAAAGACGCCTATATGGGAGTCCTTCTTCTTCCTGGCTTTACTACCTACTAAGTCATGCCCGCCATTTTGCCTTCTAGACGCCAACGCCTCACTAGACTTTTCGATACCATGTAGTTGAATATTTGACTTCTTCACTACGGAGGAACGGTCTGGATGGGATTTGAACTCAGGTCTATGGCTATGCCGTATGAAATCTGGCATAGCTACCACCTCTACCACCAAGAGATATTACAGGCCTTCCAAAATTATAATTCATAGTACTGAACTTGGGTGTTCCGGTGGTAATGCGACATTGGCCCCGGTCTTAACACGGCGGGACCGGAGTTCAAAGCCCATCCAGACCGTACCCCAGTAGTTGAGAAAGCTCCAAATACGTGGTATCGGCAAGTCTGATAAGTCATTCGATGGCCGGCGTGACCCCAGAAAGTAAAGTTGGATTGACAATTCGCTTAAAGGTAATTAAAGTCACGAGAAGTCTTCCATTTTTTTTTACCTATTTACTATTACCTACTAGATTGTTGTGACGTTAAGTTTATCAATTTTTACCCTTGACTTTTTGCTTCATGGAAAGACGATAATCAGTCACCATTTTGCATCATTTTAATGTAAAATAAAACCCTTAAATAAACCAAACTATTCTCATTATATAACCCACCAAGACATAACATGGCTAGTTGCGAGTTGCAATTAATCCAAATGACGTGCCAAGTGTGACATTTAGGTTCCTAAGGTCAATGGTAAACACACACAGTGGCACAATGGAAATCGTGCGTATCATACGGCAACGTGCCTGTTCTACCTGTGTGCCATCGTCATGGTCATCCCCATCGGGACTGTGTCCTGTAACCGGGGGAACCCAATGTTGCATAA
This sequence comes from Anopheles maculipalpis, assembly GCF_943734695.1. Classification (NCBI taxonomy): domain Eukaryota; kingdom Metazoa; phylum Arthropoda; class Insecta; order Diptera; family Culicidae; genus Anopheles; species Anopheles maculipalpis. The sequence continues at coordinate 75,112,954 of NC_064871.1, read as the reverse complement.
CCTCACAAACTGCAACTGCAGTGAAAGGTCCTTGAGGCGATAGAGCCGAGGAACAGCTAGGGTGCTCAGCGACTGGGCAAAAAGGAACACCACAAACAGCACCATCCTCCCTCGAAAATCTAGATCATAATTCAACCCACTACTGGCACTAGTTTGCACGGTCACCTTCGGCTGCCACTGGGGGACACTTACTTACGCACCTGCATCCGCGTGAACTCACCACCTTCTCCTCCACAATTGCGCAACACACACACACCGCGAGCGCACCGAGGGTGGTTCGGGTTTTTCTTGTCCTTTTGTCCTTCACCGTGTGCGACCTCGCCGAGGCGCGAAAGGCGCCTGACAGGTTAGGACCATTTCCTTGACTTTCCAGGAGATCAGCACACACACACACACATTCACAAGCACATCTAGGCAGCACCGCTGTAAACGCATGTCCTTCGTTTGGGGGCTCCTTTCACTGACCTACTGAAAGGGCGATTTGTGGACCGTGAGAAAGCTACGCTTGCGTTGCGAGGTGTAATAATTATGGAATTTTTTTTGACAAAATACACATACACCGAGGCGTGTGACGATTACCATTCGTACTAATTTTATTGCAGTTTTAATAACGATTAAATTGTGCCAATGGAAAGGCAGTCCTTCGGGATGGAGTTAAACAGACTTTATCCGCCATTTTTTTTTCATTTCAGCTACCCAAGGCTGAAATGGGTTTAGAAAGACGCAAGAAGAAACGCAATGCAAACGATCGAGAAAGTCAAAAGTCATCGCGAAAATGGTGTACAAATTAAAATGGACGCTTAGGCGCGCACGTGGTCGGCGTGGCGGTTTTTGCGTCGTTTGTGGCGCGGAGTAGCGCAAACGGCCTTATTGCTGAAGAACGGGTTAGAACGCGGGAAAAAGAGCACCAAATATAGACTGTCCAATCTAATTCGGAACGGCGTTGGGACGCGTTTTGGCTAAAAGGTTTCAAATATGACTAATAAAAAGAAATCAACAAGAGATCAGTAAGGGATCGACGAATTAGAATTGCAAATTTAAAGCATCAAGTAGAATGTTATTCTTGTGCAGCGATTTATGTAGACGAGCCTTGACAACTGCTTTAAAAATAATCATCATTGCGTAATCGTAATTAAAAAAGAAATCCTCCACTCGTAGGTATGTCGTCTGACTGCTTCAGCTAACCCTCAAGAACGATGATTATTCAAGCTCGATCCACAGCGATCGCAGAAGGCGCACAAAAAAAGCCTAGCTCGAAGCAGCAACAGCAGCAGACTTTGACGCGCAGTGAAAAAAAACAACGTGATTTTAAGCGTTCTCGTCCCAGCAGCAGCCATAGCTCGGGAGCATGGGCGCATGGTGGAAGACAAATGGAGAAAAAAAAGAAAAGACGAAAGAAGCCCGACCGACAACACCCAAACGCTGTACGAACGAAAGCTGCAATAGCGCCCCTAAAGCACGGAAGAAGGGTTACTTGTTGCTTGTGGTGGATCTTTCTCACTCTCTCGCGCGCTCGCTCACTTCCAGCGCGAATGGCGGCGTCTGCCTGGCTGCCACGCTGACATTTGCGCTGTTGACTCAACGCAATGACGCCAGGCGGGTGTGTGGGTGCGGCTATGTTGGTAATGTTTGCGGGACGGGATGAACACCAACGCTAGAGAGCGCATGGAGATGCTGATGCAAAATAAAAAAAAAAGAAAAGCAAGAACGGAACATACAACAACTCCATGCTGTCTGCCGCTGACGATGCATAATCGCGATCGCAGCAAATCCAGCCGTGCACAATGTTTGGCGCGGAATGCATCCCACCCTGTGTGTGAGTGTGTATTGGGTCGAGGGACGACGGATGGGTGGGTTGCCATAATGTTGCCAGGCGTTCGAGTGGGAGTCATTTCCGGTGAACGTGCGTTCTAAATCGTTAACGTTACTGGAACGGATGATGATGATGATGATGGTGGTGAAGTTTGTTTAAAAATCGGGGTATTAGAATGTTACGGCCAAGCCCTAGAGTTCCAGGAGGAGTAAAATGAAACTTTCTTTTAAAAATCTACTTCACTAACTAGATGCATAAAATAAACGATCATGGTGGAATGTTTAAGAGGCAGTATCCGGGTCAGGCTCTTTGGATTATTGTAGATGGAATTCTAATGTTTCTTACGAATCTAGTAGAACCTTCTATAAGGGTAATATGCGGCAATTGGGACATATGGCCTTCAGTTGCTGCTAAATTTAAAGCTGTAAAATCATTTCTCTGACAGAGCGAAAGCATACAGCGACATACCCACACGTTCAGCACCAAGACTCTATACCTGTGACTCCGATAATCGTTTTCTGCTTGATTCCAGGTCACTCCGGATTAAACAGAATCAGATCAGAATCAGAATAGACCTCAGCAATAAACTTCTCCCCATCAAGCACAACACCACTTCATGGGAAGATACCGAATCCAGCCACCATCAACAAGTCCTATCCCTGCTTGGAATAGGACATACGAGCCTGACCCATTGCTACATCCTGAACAATTCCAATCCTTCAATCTGCAGCTTCTCTGGCGTTGACATCACTGTCCGTCACATCCTCACCGATTGGCAGACACCTGCATCCATCAAATGCTGAACTGGATGCGATCCTACCTCACCTCGAAGCATCAACGGGTCTTCAGGAGTACCACAATGGAGCAACCTTGGTCCGCTACTCTTCGTAATATTCCTGAACGACGTCACACGTGTGCTTCCTCCTAACAGCCACCTGCTTTACGCGGATGACGCCAAATTGTACCTACCGATACGCAACCAGGAAGATCAGCTGCATCTCCAGAATGCTCTCAGCGCGTTCCAGTCCTGGTGCTGTAAGAATGGCTTGGAGATATGCGTCGACAAGTGCGTTTTGGTTACGTTTGCCAAAAAGCGTAATTCCTTAATCTGCACGTATATACCATTAACGACACTGCCCTTGTCCGTAAAAGCTGCGTCAGAGATCTAGAAGTGCTCCTGGACGATAAGTTGAGCTTATAAGACCAGCTAGAGCACATCGTCGCTAAGGGTAATCAACTAGTTGGCATTCTGAAGAAGTTTGCGCACGATCTTACCGACCCGATTGCCGTTAAGACTCTGTACTGCTCCTTAGTTCGGTCTGTGGTGGAATACGCATCCGTGGTGTGGTAGCCCATATCGGCACGCACGTTGGCTCGCATGCAATCCATCCAGCGTAAATTTACACGGTTTGCGCTGCGTTGTTGGAGTGTCCAGGTGGACCACAATGGACGTTGAGCGTTACTTGGTCTGGAGTCGCTGGAACAGCGGAATTGTAACGCATAGAGAGTTTTTGTCGCAGATCTACTCGACAATCGCATCGACTCGCCGGCGCTGCTCTCTGCTATCAACATTTACGATCACTTCTTGACGTAGGGGAACGTCGTACTCGTTTTGGTGCCTCTGATACGATCCCTGCGTTCCTTAATTGTATACGTACAGTGCGGCCAATTACTTGTTGAATGTAAAACTGTAATTGTTAACTGTAAATGTAAATCGTAGAAAAAGAACCTTCAAGCGGGTCACATATGGTCCGTTGAATTCAACAAATAAAATAACAAATAATAAATAACAACAATCGTTTTCTACTGGATTCTAGGACATCCCGAAATCAAGGGAAACGAAAAAGGTGACCGTCTGGCAAACAGAGGTCGTCCAGCAGAAGCACTCTTTCCCATCGAGATGCCATCCGCTTTACCAACGTCAGAATCTCTTAACACTGGAACACCACCTGGCAGATCCAAGACCTCAGCAATAAACTCTACCCTATCAGTCCCATTCGAGTCCTATTCCTCCTTCGAATAGGACATACACGGCTAACCCATTCCTACTTCCTCAATAAATCCACCTACCAATTAGACAACAAATTACGCGACAATCCTATTACCAGAAAAACTGCATCAGAACCGCCTTATTAGATTTTTAAGGATCAGCCATTTATACAGATAAATTTACGCCATAATTTTCGATAATAGATAAACCACATCAGCATTAGTTTTGTATTAGTATTAACCACTTTTATACAGTATACAGTAGAGAGGTGAATGTAGCCTCAGAGACTCAATGCCTCTAGGTATTCCACGATGTATTTCCAACCGCGCGACGCTCTATCTGAACGGCGACAATTTGTCTGGTGCTGTCTAGGCAAGGGCTTTACGCTGACACAGGGGTAAACAGTTGCCTATCGGTGTTCGTTTGCGCCTACAGGGAAGATGCAAGCGAAGCCAATATAATAAACATGGCGACCTAATCAAGCCTTTACAGCGAATGTGAGCATGTGCGTTGGAAATTGATGAGTAAAATAAAATAATGTTTCAGAACATTTGAAACGAAAGAGAGGAACTTTGGTAAATTGGTAAATCTTAACACACTAAATGCACTTCAGTAACTTCGATTACACGACGCCACTCGCTCTCGATCACTCTTGACTCACATTGCAATCTTGAGGAGGCATTAGAATGTAGCTACAATCATTAGACAGAACAAAGTCACTCTTCCGGTGGTGATTTTCCGTCCAATCGTCCGATTAATTTCTACATATGTTCTACAAAGTGTAAAAGAGTCCCCCATCGTCCGGGGAGGGGACGGAGATTAATTCACGTTACAAATTCTAAAACAAACATACGTCCGCTCACTTCCCAGGAGGTGTGTGCACGATGCAAACACTTCCCCAGTGCTGGCGCCACCAGTTTGATCGTGTGTGCGAAGTGCAGGTGACTCATCATAAAATGCCCGTGGCCGGTAATTTACTTTGCTGATGAAGGTGCATTCGCGGTGTGTACGGGAGGTGGAAGAAAAAAAAAACCTGCACGAACAATTATATCAATTCGCAGGTGGGGGAAGAACGCGAAATGAGGGAACTTTTTTCTTTTCGTTGTTGTTCAAATCGACCTTGATCGATTGTCACGATCACGGACGTAGTAGTAGGGAGGGTAATTATATGCTTCCTGTGACAATCTTTGTAATGATGCTGAATGCTTTGTATGATGGGAATAAAAACTGACGTTGCGATTTGTTTCGAAGCGTTGTCATTACTCATTTTGCCGCGGCTCAGAATGTGATATATTGTGTTGGTATGACTTTGGTTTTCTCGGCTTGGTTCTTTCGTTTGTTTCCAACGCTCAAGCATCTTATACAGTTAGATAGAAATAACAGCTTCCGTACACAGCATATGGGAACAAAGGCTATTACCAGGAATCTTTGTAATCGGTTTCTTAGAAGCTGGCAGTGGGAGGTCCAATGGCGCTGAGCTTAATGATTTTAGTAATCGCTCTTACACATCATCGATAAGGGGTAGAAATCTTCCCAGCTTTGCACAAGTTGAATATTTTTTTTGTTTTAATTCTAGTTTAAGTTTTATGGATCGGTGTCGCTGATTTTGTGCAATTTTCCTCCTTGTTTTTAGCCTCATCCGGGGCATGCTCGGTAGTATATAAAATTTGGATTTATAAGAAAATGATACACCTTCACTTATTTCTATTTCAAGAAATGAAGTGACATGCAATTAAGGCAAATTCTAGCTTGAAGAAAGCTTTAAGATTTAAGAGCTAATTAAAGGATAATAAAGGAATTCTTTAATCGGCCCGGAATATGCTCTCGTGGTAACAGTTGCCAACACTAAAGGGCCTGATGTGAGTTCCCATTTATTTCCGTCAAATCGTAAGCAGAATTGATTATCCAGAACAGGGCCAATCAAGGAAAGTTAGACAGGGATCTCCAAGCTCTATCAGAAAGTCTTGAGATCCTTGAGCTGTACAGTTAGTGGAGCTTAAGAATAGGAAGTCATCGACATCGAGTCTTGCTAATTAGGCCCAATAGCACAATAGTCTCCACACGACATGACCGGGGTTCCAATCCCAAGGGGACCGATCTCCTGTAGTGAGGACTAACGATCCAACTACGTGATATCAGCAAGTCAAGGAAGCTCTTCTATGTCCGGCGTGTCCTAGTAAGGGAGTTGGGACAAGAAGACGAAGAATAAAAAGCTTAATAGGAGACTTCAGATGGTAGAGATGAGATCTGCGCCGGTTTTCACACGTCAGGATCAGGATACAACTCCCAACCGGACCATTTCCCTCATATTGACTACTGATTATACAACTACGAGGTATCAACAAGTCTAGTAAGCCAGTAGCTGGTCAGGGTGCCAAGCCAAGATGGAGAAGTAGAAGCGTATAAATATGGCGAGTCACCCAATGTGCGATCATATCACTAGATCTCGCTAGATCTCATACGAGTAGTGTACATCACGTTATGTAATCCCATCTTGTATCAAGAGCCATCTTGATAAAACATTAATTTGTAAGCCTACAATAAGATCTCATAAAATCCTATGGACTGAGGAGCACTTTTGTAAAACAATTTCCTGTTTTCGGAGAGTCCTCTTGATAAACATAAAAACTCCACAAGCGGTTCCTTAATGTAACTTCATGGCGTAAAGACTCTATTAACCAGTCTTTACAATTCGAAGAAATCTTTAGCTAAACAAACACTAAAATATATCTGCTTTGGTGGCAATTTCGCTTCTCCCTTGGACGGACAGCAGCTTTCTCAGCAGCTTCCTAGCGACAAATCTCCAACCGAAGGTGACTCAGACCATTCTTGCTTATCCCATCTAATTTCCAACTTATATTGCTGACTTAAATCTTCATCCCCAAAAAAACACGACCAACCAAATCTCTCGCAAACCGTTCATCTCCTTCACAAGCAATATCAGAACTTGTTCCTGCTTACGATCGCTAAATCTCGCTACGTGGCGCTATTGAGCGTTTTCACCCTCCCTCAGTAATCGTGTACCAACCTGCCCGCCTGACCGGTGCTCCCACAACTGAGATGGAATGAAAAATCACCCACCACTCCTCAACCTCCTGTGCTGTGTATGTTTGAGAGGAACGATCATCATCATCATCATCAACGTACGCTGGTTCGTTCGTGCGTTGGCATAAAATTCTGTCCGCTAATCTTCTTCCCCGCACCCTTCATCTCCCTCCCTCTCCCACCTCCCTTCTTCTCCACCAAGCTCGGGCGCCATGGTGAGCCGTTCTCGATTCCGCGGTTGATTGGACGTTCTCTCTCTCGCTCGCGCGTACGCCACCCTAGGCGCGCGAGATACATCATGGACCCGCCACAACGGCCACGAAGGGAGGCTGTGCGTGCGTGTGTGTATATACGAGCACGCGTTCCTACGCACACAGCGACGCCAAACGTTGTGGCCCTGGATCGCAGATGCGCCGCTTTGGCTGCCGACGCCGATCGGAGTCGGCCTAGCGCCTCCGGTTTAGCTCGTTCTCGCGCCATACGCGCCGGAGGGGGGAGGACGCATTGTTTGGAGTAGGGAACAGGGTGCACTGCCCTATCTGCCTGCCTGCCAGCCCCGCGATCACCTGTCCCGCCAGGTCGCGTCTCGTTTACTCGCATTCGAACGATCGCTTTCATCTCGTGGAGCTGCAATTTCAACCAGTTGTCGCGTCATGTCTTGCGCTCCAAGCGCTCTCCTTCGTCGTCCCACCCGTGGTGGCGCGCTCCTATTTGGTCATGGTGATCAAGCAGGCGTCCTCCCGCTGGTGGTCAAGAGAGGTCGGGACTGCTCCGCAAAGCCACCCACCGTTCCAACTGCTTCAATCCGAAAAAAAAAGGAGCCAGGATGACTGGGCACGATCAGCACGAAGTACGAGACGATCAGGCAAAGATGCGGCCGGTCTTGTCTGGGTTGGGTGAGGTAAGTGAAGAAAATCTTGTTTGCGTTTGGTGGCCATCCTCAAGCCTTCCTTCGTACATCGTTTGCCCTGGACGTCGCCCCATCCGTGGGGTTGCGTCCAGGGGCGACTTTCCAGCGCATTAATGATTTTCCAAACATAGTTTACATCTTTCGATACAGGTTTCTTCGTTAAGGGTTGGACGAGGTGGGCTGGCTGGCTTCATCTTGACCCCCCCCCTCCCCCCTCCCCCGACCCCTTTTGGGCGCATCGCATCCCAACACCCTGTTCGAAGTTATGCTTTGCCTTACGTTTCGTCGATTCTCTTGCCATCGCGCCTGGCGTTCTTGTGCTTGTGGCTGTGTCTTTCTGAACCTTCTCGCTGTTTTTTTCGAATTTCCTTTTCGGTTTGTATCTTCCCTTGCGTTGTCTGCCTTTCTTTACTTTATTCTTCCCACTTTTTTTTATCTCCTTTTTCTTCGATTGTTCGTTATCGTGTTTTTTTTTGCTTTCGTTTCGTTTCGTTTGCTAGCTGTTTTTGTTACATTTCGGGTTACTTTTGTAATCTCCTGCACGTATTCTGTCTTCGCATTCTTTCGAACTCATTTCGTTGGGATGTTTTGCTTTTTTGTCTTCACTCGTCTAACTTTTCTTTTTTAATTTGTTTTATTTCCTTTACATTTTTTTTTCTATATTTATTGGTGTTTGTGATTCCTTTTACAAAAATTCGATTCAAGTCTCGTGGGTATTTTTTTCTTCGTCTTCTCTCCACTATGCTTAATCTCTGTTTTTCCCTCAAACACAGTCCTTTGGTGGGCAATTTTGTTCCTTAGAATTTTTTTTCTGTGTGCTCGTTGGCACACACACACACCCAGCGATGAAATAAGGGATGCATTCATGGTGTCCGTTCTCGGTTCTGGTGCAACCGAAACCCTGCCACGCGGTTGCAATGTAACAATCTCGGAACACGGCAGAAAAGGAAAGCACGATACGCGACGAAGGGCCTTATTACATCGGGCAGGTCGGTCATTTAAGTTGAAGGAGACGCAAGAGGTAAAGAAGTAGAAAATAAAGGATAGAAACACGAAAAGAATAATGGGTTTTGTAAATTTTCAATTTTTATCTTCTACGACCCATTCCGCCGCATCCTCTGTCCAGCATATCAAACAGTTTATTCGAAACGCGCATGAACCGGATGAACCGAATCGATCGACTGCGTGAGTGCGTGCGGGCGAAGGATGGGCGAGTGGGTGGTGGGCGGTTGCCACACGTTTAACACACGCTCGATCGTTCGCTCGCGGTGTGATAGAGCGAGATGGAACCAGGCGGCGCCAAACCAGCTTCGATCAACGCAAATACACACACACACACAGGCAGACAGCGCGATACATATCCATGGAGAGCGCGTCGTTGTTCGTAATACGATCGAAAGGAGATCGAAGCGCCGAGCACCGCCAACACACAAAACCGGGCCGAATGCTGCGTGGAATGTGTGCGTGTTCGGGGTGGGACGGCGCATGGATTGGGGGTGGTTGGCTGCTGCTGGTGGTGGTGGTGGTGTGTGACAGGAAGTTTTCATTTCACAAATTATGAGCTTCGCTCGCATCCGTACGTGTCCGGCGCCTAGAGCAAAGCAAGCGGGGCGCTTGCTTTTTTTGTTTGAAACAGAGAGAAAAATTGATCTTCATTTTTATTTTATACGCCCCGTGTGTTCACGGGGTGAGTGTTGTTGTGACTGCCCGCGGATGATCTCCTTCATTTAATCCTGCAAACAATTCTGCGCTTGTGTCCCCTTTTTTCCTGCTTGTTTTCACTTGCTGCAACATCGAAATAACATCAACAACATCACAAACAGCGTACACAAAAACCAGGATGGTTAATTAAAGGCCTCCCCTCACTCACGCTCTTTCTATCTCTCTCTCTCTCTCTCTCTCCCTCTCTCTGTCTCACATGCACTCGCACACAAGCCATGTATCGCGTTCTCGTTTGCGCCTGCTTGTTTCGTTCGCTCCGTCTCCGGCTGCACCACGACAAGTCGCCGATCAGTCTCGTGTGCGAGGGCAAGCTAGGCGCCACCAGGCGCGATAAACTCACGGTTTTTTTTTTTGGATGCTGTGCGCACACCGTGGCCGAGTGATGTTCGTGTGTGTGTAATTTTGTTTTCTTTCCTTTTATAAATCGTATTCCACAGCAAACATTAACTGCGTTCTTGCGGTGTTGGAGTTGGAGTTGGGGGTGGAAGGGAAAGGTGGAAGGCACAAAAAAGCCCCCAGGTTGTTGGATTGAATTTCTTGTTAAAGTGAAGCATTTTGTTGGAATGGAGAAGGGCAGAAAGGTTTGGACTTGAAGTTATTGCTTGATTTGTTGAAGGTTGGTGTTATTTGTTTTTATATTTTAAAGTGAAATAAAAATAATATTCTATTTTGGAGTGTCCTTTTTAGCTTAACAATAATTTAAATTAAATTAAATAATTTAATTTCAATAACAGCTTTTGTAAACTTGGTCCTTAGTGCAGCCAAATTCAGGTTCTCCCGTAGTGTGGACTATTTATTGTACTTCGTGGAATCAAAAAGCAGAGCAAGCCATTCGATGACCGGCGTGACCTAGAAGGTCGTTAAGCAAAGAAGAAGAAGAAGACCTCTCAAAAGAAATCCTAAAGTTCTTGATGCAAATGTCGTACTATCAAAGATTATTCATCTTATTTGGGTCTAGAACCTTGATAGGTCTTGAGCTGTCTTTACTGGCTTTCTTGACTTCATTTTACCTTGAGAGGCTAATGTAGTCTGAGATAGTCAGCTGTATAGTCTGTCCTTACTATGGAGGAACAGTCCAGATGGGAATTGAACCCATCTGGCCCCGGTCCCGGTCCTGGCTTATGGCAAAAAATGGCGACACTGAGAAGAAAAGAGACAGCAGCCATTACACCGCTTACAATCTCTTGGGTTTGATGTGAGCAGGTTTGATTTATTAGGGGACCCAATGTCCTTCCCGCCCAGGGCCTCCAAGGGTCTCCCTTCACATATTCCTTCCCGCTTATTATATATTGACTTATTTGCTCAATCTGTGTTTCCTTACAAGATCCAGGTCCATCCTATAAAATCATCGGACAAGTAAAGAATCCCAACTCGTCTCAAAACATTTAAACAAAAACTTAAGCTTTGTTCCGCTGCTTGAAATACTTTGCTTCCGTCCATTTCATCGCATCTATCCGAAAATTGTAGAGAGAAAAAAATATATCTTTACAATCATCCTTTTGCTGCAACGAAACTCATTCTTTCGCAAAGATCATTCCTTCCAAAGCCCGGCACCCCCTCAACACGAGATCACGTATCAAGGTGAAACCCAAAAACGAAACAAAACTGTAAAAAATAAAAGAGAACCAACGAGATCTCGTGATCTCTTTACAAGCGACGACCAAAAGGGAACTTGCAAACTTTCGTACGTTTCGAAGACTTTAACGATATAAATAAAAAAAAAACAACAACAATCCCAGAGCGGCCATTTCGTGTGTCCCGAGCCAGGGCGCCATGTTGGCTCCGCACTGTCTGACCAGCAAAGCAGGGCAACCCTGTAAAGTAGATCCCTAGCGCACTAGGCCTTGTTTTTCTTGCTGCTTTCGTTCCAGGAGCTGTTGGACAAGCAGGACCAGGAATGGAAACAATGCACCGATTAGAACGATGAAAAGAGGTTTCAATTTCGTGGAAGTGTCAAAGACATTGCTTGGCTAAGGGGGTTTTGGAAGTCACAACCGCTAAAGCAAACCGAGCCGACACCCGAGTTTGCAAATGGTAAATAGTGCCAGGGGTTGAGACCTAAACGAGTAGCACACATCGGGCTATAAACGCCGCTTGCCGTGGGCCAAAGTACGCGCATCGAACCGAATCTTCCAGGAAGCGAGAGCGCACCGGGAGTTACATTTTTTTGTTTGGCTTTACCTCTTGTGGGCCTTTCTTCTTTTTTTTTCAGGGGTAGGAAAAGGTTAAACGTGGTTAAGGTAAACAACAAATAAGATGCGAGTATTTTTAAAACAGTGTCCGCACGGAACGCACGGATGGCCCTTTGGCGCGACGCGAAGGAAGCTGGCCACAGGGAGGCTGATCGAAGGCTGAGTTTGAGGGAAGAACGTGAAGGGCTTGGACTGTGTGCGGTTGGTATGCCCCGAGAACGAAAGGAAGATGTTCCACACCTTCCTTTACGGTGGTGTTACTTCAAGCTTCGGCACTTATGGGGCACTTTTTCATCTCGCCCTACGTCCCAAGATGCGCATCCCCCCCCCCCCCCTCTCTCTCTCTCTCTCTCTCTCTCTCTCTCTCTCTCTCTCTCTCTCTCTCTCTCTCTCTCTCTCTCTCTCGACGGATGCAGCATCCCAAGTGGGCAAAAGGGTTTTCTTTTGGCGCTTTTTAGCCTTTTCTTGCTTTTTTTACCTCAGATTTCTATATCTAAATGTGTGTGTGTGTGTCTGCAGGTATGTGTGTTTGGGTTTACCTTTTATCTTGTTTTGTCTTCCACTGGGAAGACGGGAGAAGAAGCGACGAAACGGTAGGAAGAGTGAAGGTGTGAAAGCACATTGCAGTAGCGCTGCTTCAAGTGGAAGTGCATATGCACCCTCACCCGACCCTCCAAAGGGCACAGTTTTTATTTAAAATTATTGCTTGAGATGTGAAAATGATGTTGACCTTTTGCCGTTGAACTTTGAAGGGCTCGGATAGCTATTTTTGAAAAACTTTTCCTTAATTTTCAATAAACAGATTGCAGTAGATTGGCTTTTGTTTCAAGGTGCAAAGGTGGGCCATGTGTCTGGTTTGATTGATGCTTGAAGTTATTAAACCTGGACAACATAATCCATTATTTAGCATTATTGCTGTGAAGTATTCCTTGTTTTAAAATTGCATCTTTGTAAGGATATTGCAGTATTTCAGTAGCTGGGTCGATAGGTTGAATGGTTCTGCCGTTGAAGCTAAGATTACGAAATTGCTTACTCATTTACGGAACATTCGGTTGCAACACGTTTCAAGTGCTTAAATTTTGAGTGTTGTGAAGCGACATTGTCTGATGAAATAGGAAGTGAAAAATAGAAAGAAATTGGGTTTAAAAATAGAAGCATATTAAAAGAAATGCAATGAAAATTATAGAAAGTTAAAGGAAGAAAAACACACTTTTGTAAGAAAAGTAAAAATATAAAAATAGAAATAAATAGAATAGAAATAGACGAAAAAGGTTAGTTAAAAATGTTAAATAATTAAAAGAATAATAGAGATTAGTTCTGCAGTCGCCATGCTACAAGCACTTTTGTGTATAATTTTCTAGTTTTATTTATTTATTTTAAGTATGGCGGCTTGCACTGTATGGTCAAGTTTCTAATTTCTCTACCTATTTCTCTTTCTAAAGACTTATTTTATTTATTGTATTAATTTTATACTCAGAAATTTTCGAACCAGTGTATCAAAAAGTGTAAAGTCACTAAACCAATGTAGGAAACAGTAAAAATTAGAAGTGTAAAGCGAGAAGTTGTATAATCTACAAATTTATAACAAACTGATAAAATAAGCTGATCAAATGAAGAAACAATTCAATCCATTAGTACAAACATAAAAATGAATAAAACATAATGAGAAAATAATGAGTGGATATCAGATTCTACATTGCATAATGCAATCTTTTAATTAGATGTCATAAATAAATAAAAAACATAAAAAAATAGATCAATAAAAGTGGTAGACATGAAACAAAAAGACCAATTATTTTTTATCAACTTCCAGACTTAGTTTTTGTTTGTTTATCTTGTATTTACTTTTTCGACTAGAATGACGGCACAATGCATATTCCTTCACAAGACTATGGACTGGGACATTGACGCTCTTTCTGCTATAAATATGCTAAAAACATCTTCAGCTCCTAGTAGATCGTTAAGTGGAATGAAACTACTAGGACCAGATTTTGGAAGTAGAACATTGTGTGCTAGCACCTTAACTGGGTTAAGAAGGAAGCAAACAAGCCGGTTCCGGATGCTCAGAACCGGCAAAGCTCGTGCCTCCCGTATAACCCAAAACCGCATCATCAATACCAGGCTCCTACCCAAACTGCTCTACGGCATCGAGATTGTTTCACGCGAACGAGCAACCTTCGAGAAAAGAGTAGCACCTATTTACCACACAGCCATCCACTATGCCATTTGCATTTGTCACCAGTCCAATAAACTCCCTCCTCTGCGAAATCGGCCTCCTTCCTATGGAACATATCATCACCAACCGACTAGTGGAAGCTATAGCTCGGATCCTTGAGAAAGGACTCGACGTAACTGCACTCATCACCAGAGCAAACTACAGACACTCACCAACCAACAGCTACCACCGATCATCCAATGAACCCGCCGGGGAATTCGTCTCTGGTACACCTGTCACAAACTGGGAACTTAAAAGCTCTCTCTGGGGAACCGGAAAAAGAAGCCACATCGCCAATAGTACCTTTACTGACTTAAATTCAGACTAAATACAAACATTTCCATCATAGCTTTACTTACGGCTCCGATCATATCCACTCAGCCGGCTGTGGGATCCACTCCGCCACGAACAACTGCGCCATCAAAATTCCTAATCACACCTCCATCTTTTCCGCCGAAGCAATAGCAATTCAACTAGCCGCCGACGAAGGGCTACAGACTGACCGAACGAACGTCATCTTCAGCGACGATGCCAGTGTGCTGACTGCCCTGGAACACGGCACCTCCAACGATCCCCACATCCAGCTACTAGACTCCATTCCTGTATACCCGACAATCGTTTTTTGTTGGATTCCGGGTCATTCCGGAATCAACGGAAACGAGAAAGACGACCAACATGTCAATTCCAGCCACATCCAACGAGTCCTTTCCCGTCTTCGTGTAGGTCATACCCGCCTTACACACTCCTCCTAGAAAAATCTAGTCCTCCTGCAGAGCTGCAGAGTGCAGCTTCTGTGGTATCATGCCATTGCCATGATTGCCATGGATACACGACACACCGAGCCACCTGCCGGAGCCAAGTTTCTAACTGATTTCACGACAATCTTATCACTCGACAAACTTCAGCAGAACCGCTTCATTAGATTTTCACGCATCAGTTATTTATACAAATAAATTTAAGCACTAGTTTGAACTTATCCGATACCATATGCCATAATCGCAGTAATATTTATGCCACACCTGCAATAGTTTTGTATTAGATTATACCACTTATTTATACAGTAGAGAGGCGAATGTAGGCTCTAAGACTCAAAGCCTCTATAAATAAAAACAAAAAAAAAAATGTGTGCTAGCGATCCGATCAATGGTGGACTCATATGACAATCTAGGATTTGAAGCTGATTTCCATCTGACGACTAACCAACTTAAAAACAGTTCAGGTTGTAGGTTCAGGTGTAGGTCTCTTAGTTTTAAAGTTTTCTGTATGTTTCGTATCATATAGGCAATTGCTTTTGTATGCTCAATTATGTTAATAATAATAATTACAATTTATCTTGAAGAACTTGATAAAATGAGGATAACATTGCTAGAATCTAGCCTAGCCTCGACTTACATCTTCTAGACTTGCTAATATCACGTATCACGACTGCTGTTTTGCTAATTTTGACAGCGGTGCCGGTCTTCAACCGGCAGGCACTAATCATAGCCCGAACGTTTCCCTGTATCTGTAGGACTGAATATCCTACTAGTAGGTATCAGCAAGTCTAGTAAGCCATTAGATATCCGGCTTGACCTATCTAATCCTAGAGGGAATGAATCCTGCAGTTTCATCCCCTCTAGATTGGATTAATTATCCATTTACGTGGTAGTAGCAAGTAAACTATTCGATGCATGTCCTGAGGAGATCGTTAAGCCCAGAATAAGAATATGTCGGAATACAAAATTCTATTTAAAATTTAGTCGTCGAGAGACCTCACTTACATGAGGCTCATCTACCGATTTTCCAGAGTCAACGGTGACATCCTATGATTCCGATTCCTTATCGTGCTATCTAACTTAATTCCTTCTCCTCTGTTATATGTTGCGTCTACACAGGCCTAAGCCAACACTGAACACAAATTAACCGAGCATGCCCAGGTATAAGGCACAATCCAAGGAAGAAATGGCGTGTTAAATTAGTAATTAATTAGTAAATTAATTAAAATAAATGTAATAAATAGTTTGAAAAAATGGCTTTAAAGGTGACCTTATTGTTTTATCCGACACTGCATGCTAAAGAATGGTCCAGAAAACCTACGATCATTGGTTGAATCTCTTATAATTTCAATAGAAGCGAAGGCTACGGCGCAACACAGTTTAGCAAAAATGAAATATAAAATAAACATAAATAATAAGACAAGTAATAAATTAAAACGATTTATATGTCAGTCCATATTAAATTCAAAAATATTACCCCTCAAGAACTAAGTAAGAAATAATGAATTACAAAAAATACTTTTTTGTATAAATATGGAATTTAGGAAGAAAAAATTAATTAAATAAAAAGCTAAGTTACATAAACACATGCATCAATTGCGATATTTTTTTGATTTAAAATTGTAGTTTTTATAACAATGCGTAAACAACAAAAAAGCCGATAATCCTGATTAAATTGCAACGATAAATCAAGTAATTTACAAGTCGTAAACGCTTCTTCTCCACATTTCCCGACCACTGGCACTTACGATAAGCAATCGTTCGACGTGGAATGAACATTAATATATTGCTAGTTACGAAGAAACGAGCCAACCATCTTGATGATGAAGGAAACCCTCACTTCCTTCAATTAAAACGTCTTGAAAATGCAGACGCTCTGCATCCGCAAACTGCTGCTGCTGCTGGCCAACCCGTTCGTTTTCGTTGGCTGCTGGCGGCCGAACACGAAAACGATCACCGTCCGTACCTTCCCACCCCGCGCGTAAGCCCGTTCGATGGCTATCGAGCACCGGATGTTGCTCCTTTCGAGTCCTCCCATTAGATGCTCGTTATGATGATGAAGATTATAATAGCCAACTGAAGAACGACCGCTCGAAACGTCCCGTAAAGCAAAAACAGAAACCTTGCTACCGGTTTTAACTTTTCCTCAAAACCCCCCCCCCCCCCCCCCCCCCCCCGGCCCAGGCCCGGGCGTTGTTGTTTCTTTGCGTGTCAGAAGTGGAATTTGGTGGCTTCGACCAAGATTCTGACTTGCGATAGGCAGAGAAGTCACCACGGTGGCTGAGCAGTGATTCACCGGGCTCGTAATTTCTTTGGCCCTTTTTGAAGTCTTCGAGGGGTTTTTGGTTTTTCGTGCAGCGTGTCGATCTGCTGCCGGCTCTACCCGGGCTGAAATCGTTTCCAAAACCCATTCAATATGCTCTCACCGCACCGGGCATGGTGTTGGTGGCCCGTTTTAACAGTCCGGCCCGGGCTAGAGTGGAGTGGTTTACATATCACTTGAATTTTTCTGTTATGTAAATGTGCCTTTTTTCGGTGCGAGAATGGTGCAGCAGAAGGAGCATGCAACGCTCTCGACGACTCTCACCGGCATTCTCGAGAGGTTAGGTACGCGTTGGTTGGTACCACCGGAACCACCGGAGTACTCCCCACGGGAAGAAAAGCATTCGACAGCAGCAGTTGGCCGCTTGATGCCGGTAGCAATAACCGGTAGCTCTGTGTACCCATCCTAGGAGCAGTACTGGACCGCCCAAAAAGGGTTGAGAGTTCGAAAAGTGAGGTTCTCGAGTGGTACACCGGAAGCCGAACATGAAGTTGTTGTACGCTGCTGGAAAGCCGTCGCAGATTAGCTGGGGTCGATCGTTGACTACGAGGCTAGAAAATCGTCAAGTTTCGATTGCTCATTAACAGTGCTACCGGTTGTTGTAGCATAAGTGTAATGGGGCCATTGGTACATCAATCGTGAGGATTTACTGCACCTCTATCGCTGTCACCCGCGTACACAGTGTTGACCGATCGGTGCCCGAAATTAATGGCAATTATTTATGTCTTTCGCGCACTTTGATGTTGATGTACTGTACCGGGTGCTTTTGTTTGCCCGATGCACTGAGACGCGACTCCCCACACCCCCTTCCCCCCCAACCCCTCCCAAAAAAACCAATCGGTCGATCGGAAGAAGATCCAAATCGGGGGAAAAAAAAGGTCGACGCGAGAGGGGTCTCGTTTGAAATGGGCCGATAATTAACGAACCGTGCCCTGGGCAGGTCGCTGGGACGCGCGCACACTTTGATGTGTGCCGAACCACCCAACCGTCCGTGCCTTTTGATCGGAGCCGAAAGGAGGAGCGCGTTGAGCACTTGATTTGATTATGATTACCCCTGTCCGGTGCCATATTCTGCTGTGCCTGCCCGGTGCCCTGCTTGTTTTTTTTTTTTTGCGCCATACTTTCCACGTGCTGCTTCCTTTAAAGTGCGGTTGGCGCTCGCGTAAGAAGTTCCGCTACGCTTGTTGGTGTTCTGTTGGCTGTTGTTGTTTGGTTCTACTTTCGCCACCACCAGGCTCACGTTATCAGACACTCGTTCGCTTTCGATCGGTGGATGTGGCAACTGGTACAGGGTGTACCATGACCATTGGTACTGCGTTTCGTGGTTGACTGTGGGGCAATTTGTTCGATCCCTTCAAATAACTGCGGAAGATCATCGAAATGTGACATTTAAAACAATCAATCTCATGAGACAATCTTTTCTCCAGCAAGAATAGAAATCCTCCAGAATTCTGAGGAGCAGGACAAGATTTCATTCGATAAGAATTCTAATCTATTACCTGACACGATCAACAAACTGTTATCAGTTTATGATCACCTTGGCTAATTAGACATTGCAGAGCAGATGCTCCAGAATTACCGCGAAGTACAATTGCAACAGAGGTGTTGCAAAACACCTTAAAATGCTTCATAAATTAGTCTCCTTGTTCGACTTTCGTTTTCAACTGGTCATTTACTGGTGGCAGACTGAGCTCTGGGCATGCGCCTTCTGCCCGTCGATGCTCTTTCTTCTCTGCCCGTTGATGTCTTATGTTGTCTCGTAACTGGCAGGGCGTTGGGAATTTTGCAAAAGTTTCCAACACAAGATGGCAGACTTGTCTGCCATCAGTTTCTAGAAAGGAATGTCTAGAACAGACTGTAAAACTTCCACAAAGATGAATTTTCAGGACACTTAATATAAAACATGATGAACAATGTGCACGTGAGTTTAAACGAAAACTGCCGACTTTCTACTCAACCGCAGGTGTGTATTTTTATAACATGAAGTACTTGATCCGAAAAGTGCTTCAGTTGAGACGAGAAATGGTCGGGTATAAGCTTAGTTCCGCTTTCAATTGGTAGATATAGCACCAATTGATCAACGATGTGTGAAACAACTTGTACATGCTAGGAACATGTATCTTTCGAGAGCCCTTATTCGTGGTTTGATGCGTGACTCTCTCGTGTACTTTAGCGCCCTTGCCCAATCAACTTCTGTATATTAGAAGTAAATCTGACACGTATGTAATACTTCCTTAATAGACAGAAAATCAATGTATGCTCAGATAGACTATCAAGAGATACTTTGCAGACCTTCTGACAGTTATGAAAGATCTGGAAAAAAATATGAAGAGTATTTAATGAAAATAAAAACAAGAGACTTGTGCAGAAGTTCTTCTTCATGGCCTAACGACTTTTTAGGTCATGCCGGCTAGACTTGCCGATTCCTCGTAATTGAATAGTGAGTCCTCAGTAAGGGGAACGGTCCGGATGTGATTTGGGCCGTGTAAAGATCGGTGAAGTCGTGTAAAGACCGGTGCCGCTGTTACGATATCTTAAAACACGCTTAATCCCAGATCAGGACGATCAGGTCCAGGCAATTGGGGTCCAGAAATTCAGGAATTGAAGTGTTTAAGTAGATGAAGAAAAAGGTTTTGAGGTAGTACAAAAATTATTAACCTTTAACAACACTAAATAGGAATTTTAAGAACATCCCGTAGTAAATAATGACGGTCAAAGTTCGTTGTGGGCCTATGGCAGGACCTGCTAACTTGATTCTGTGGCCTTGGGTTTAAAGAAGGATCACCAATTGAATCGTTAAACCAAAAATAGAAAGAGCATAGATTATTCGCCAGTCGAGACAAGAATTAATTCGAGTAAAATGATCCCTGAAGTTTGGCCGCTCTCCTATATCTCCTCTCCTGTAGAACGTTTATCGATGCATTCGCACCTCCGGTTCAGTAATTGCAACAGTTTGACCGATTAAATGGCCAGATAATCCTACACCGAAACAGCAAATAAAGAGATGACTATAAATAGAGCCTTCCCTCGGTGCAAGTCCTCGATACCAATGGTTCGCCGATACCACTTCACGCCACAATCGTTATCAACCCGCAACAACACCCGGTAAAGAGAGGCGTCCAATGTTCACTTATCTTTCGCCGTGTGTCGCTGCTGCTGCTGCTGCTCAAGTATCTGCAAGATAGTAACGGCACTGAAGGCCTTTTTTGCTTTCCTGTATCTGTCGTCCTCGTCTTAAATTGAACACAAATTTAACATTAAGACAATCGCGTCTACACACTCCCACCCACCCGGCTGCCCGTTTGCAGAATGCTAGCTATTTCGAGTAGCACTTGTTGTTGTGTAATCTTGCCGCACAAATTCCACCTGTCTTTGTCGCATCCGGTACCGAGGGATTTGCCACCGTCCAGTGTGTTTGTGTGCACCCACTTGGCGCGTTGGTAATGCCAGTGGACACTACTAGACAGGATGTGTGTTTGTTCCGATTGATCTTTTTATAGCGCCACACATCACGGAGTGAAATAAGCGTTCGTACTTGAGACTCACCCTGCGGTGGGGGATGTGAGGGTGAGCCGGAATGAAATCGTGACAGTTAGGTAGCGTGAGAAGTACGATGAGATGTCAGATGAATGCTCTAAGCTTTAGCTAAGTAGTGGAGTTGAATTAAGGATGCTATTTTGGATCTTTAAAAAGTGCAGAATATTTTGAGAACTCCAACTGAAGGACTCAAGCAGGGTCTTCTCAATGCTGTCCCACCAACAAATTCCTACAAAAACTTCACAATAATATGTTGGGTCCTAAAAAAATCCTGTCTCCATCACAGCTCGCCCCAGCCCTAGCCGATCCCAGCGCCCCGCAATCAGTTTGAGTAGTAACGAAAAATAAACACGCCACCAAAACCAAAGCGGGGTGCGCGAATGAAGGGTTTTCGTTTCGCATGGCAAAAGCGCCGAACGCGGGCAAAAACGGGCCGGCGCACGGCAACACAACCGGTTTATTTGACTTAACCTCCATAAAAATATGATGTCAGTCAACACAATCGCGAACTGCATGTGCGGCAATGTGGGCTCCGGGCGCTTCGTGCCATTGGTTTGTAGGGAGAAGGGGTGAGGGGTGGGGAGTAGGGGGGGGGAGATTCGTGGAAAAAAGGAGCGCACCGAACGCTTCACCGTTGCGTTTGGGGGCTTGAGTTCTGCTGTGGATGCTGTGCTCGATGGCTGTAAGTTTTGCTGCTCGTTTGGTAGTGATGTCTTTGCATTTGGAAGGATTGGAGGATGTTTTGATCAGTTCTTCTGAATGTGTGATGTGGGGTTCTAAATATTTTGTCTTATTATCTCGAGTATATGAATCATACAATCGAGTATTACTTGTTGGCGTTCAATTGTACCTCATCAACCTCTTCCTTCACATTAACTCGTTGCAAGTATCGCCCTATTCAGAGCACAACTTTAATCTACTTTCAAAAACCTTCAGGCACCAAAGTCTCGAAACCAAAGTACAGCAACCATCCTCCGTCCACAGCATTGAACCACCACTATAAAAAAGCCAACCCTTAACAAGAGTCCAATTTTTGACTCCATACGCATTCTCTGACTCCCTTTCCTTAGTTCGCTTTCCTCCTTTTTGTCTTGGCATTTCTTCGCTTGTTTTCGGGTTCGCTCATTCTACTTTTAAGCTCAGTTTTCTTCACTTTTCTTGCTCTCGCTCGTTGGTTGGGTCCTTGTTGCGCCACCGAGAATGCCACTTAGGGCGCGAAAGGATGATCGTACGGCTTAGCGTACGGATCCGCCGAAAAGGCTAAGGTCCCGCACAGTTTTCTCGCTCGGGAAGTCGCATTGCGCATTCTTTCCCCCTCCCGTTCCTTTGCCCACTCATGTCCGAAAATCAACTCCTGCGAACAAAATTCCAAAACCACAGCGAAACGGAACGGCATCTCGATGTCTCTTGGGCGGGTGATGGTGGTGTGCCCGCACCACAAGAACTTCACATTCCGCTTGCTTTATTTATTTATTTTCGTCACCGGCTCCACCACAAACATCTCCCCTCTTCTTGAGCGCTGCTTCAGGTTGAGGAGCTTTCGTTTCGTTAAGTATTTATTTGCGCCCCCCTCCCCCCCCCCCCCCCCCCCAAGTACCCGGGGCCCGGGCTCGTCAGCTTCCCAGCAGCTTTCGCAGGCGTCACACGTTTTGCTGGCGCTGGCACATTCCACCGGTCGCCATATTTGATTGATACCGCGCGCTTCGAAATGGACCAGAAAATGAGCGGCTTTACAGCGGCGGGCTTTACGGGCAAAACATTATTGTACCGTATTTCGTACCCCACCGGGCTCTGTTCTTCTCTCTCCTTTGCTCGCTTTTTTTTACAGGGTCCTTAAATCGTTTTTTTTCTCTTCTTTCTTATCCTGTTGCGTGGGTATACTTTACGCTCGGCTCGGTAGAATGTTTTGATTTATATTTGCCCCATTTGCCACTAGCTTTTGCGGTGGGTGTCGCTAGGTAGATTGATGTTGAATTTCTGACCTAACGAAGGCGAGTGGCGCTGGTGCTAGAAAATCGTTCAGGAGATCGGTGAAAATTAATCACTTTTAATTATACACACGCATCAGGCGTATTGCCTGATACTAATGATAGTGCGTGATGATGCGGGTAAAAAAAAACAAAAAGGATAAAGCTTTTGTCGGCCGGCTATGTTTTGTTTGAAGGGTAAAACTTTTAACTCGCCGTGATGAACGATTGCGTTTTGTTTTTGATGTTCCTTACCGGAAAATTATGATCTCGAACCTTGGGAGCATAAAATCATCAGTCATTGAAGTGAAAAATTGGACAAATTGGAGGTAGTTTTAAAAAAGTTGGCAAAATTATTGAACAATCACGATGGTCTAAATAAACAAAGCTTTTAAATTGCAAGACTACTTGGGCTTCGAGTTGGAAGAGTGACTTGGAAACTGTTACACCTCGAGACGGTAGGTAATAGAACAAGGAATGTAAACGTTATGTTCTCTCCCTGAGCTTGTAAAATCGACACAGCACACACCTGCGAATTTCTGAAATGCCTAACATTCATGACTTGGTCTAAGGTTTACCAACAATGTATGTTTTTCTCTTTCGAACCAGGTGGGTAGCACGTGATGTGACACGTGCTTTTAACGACCTTCTGAGGTCATGTTTGCCTTTTCTCAGTTTGCGGAATTTATTTAGACTAAATATAGTTAGATATTCGGTTCTCCGTACAGAACAATTATTAAGATGAGATTATCGATCGATATCGACCACCATTAAGGTTCTTTTCAATACAAATTTGCCTTAGTAGTGCTTTAGTTGGCGAATACAGATCGATTTTGTCAATAAGGGCCATTGGATTTACAAGATCAGCTCACTTTCCCACAGCGTATTAGACTAACCTTGCGTCGCACTGCACTAAACATGTCACAGAATGAAAAAAGCAGCTGAACACTTGACAGTGATTCCGTTGCAGACGATCTATAGGCGTAGGTTAATATCAAGAGGACTCACAGGTTGAAACACAGTGCAAAGACAGCCCTTTGCAATCATATAGTGGAATTTTGCATTCAGTTAGGAAAGATATGCAACGCGACTGTGGCAATTTTGCAATCTGCTTAGGAATTTTCGACAGCACGCCATTTAATTTACATTTACACAAGTTTAACTGACAAATTTGTTAAAAAAGTAGCTTTGATGACTACTTCTTCAACTCTTTTTGCCTCTTATTAGTGAAGAGAATTTCGTTTTTTTGCTTAGGTTCGTTCCAGCCCTTGGATCGAACGATCGAAACACAAAGAAGTTTTTTGTGCACCAATTTTTCAAAGTCCATTAGATTTTTAAAACAAAGGAGCATGCCCGGGAGAAGGTAACAAATAAGGAGTAGATTTTTTATCATTATGTTTATATAATTTAGTCATCGCAAGCAGTGTTGACAATACGGCGTTGTACCGTCATAATGAATTAGAAATAAATAAATAAACAAAATAGAATTTTGTAACGTGCACTCTAACTGTTTTGTCCTCAACGTTTGTGGAACTTGTAGACATCTCTACAGAAACGGCTGTACTCGATCCACGGTAAAGTTGTGAAGACGGCAAGTTTAGGCTGACAATTAATGCACAACATACACTGTGACACTATGGGCGGCCCGGTGGTGTAGGCGACAGTGGCGCCGGTCTTCAAGTGAAGTAAGGCATTAGATGACTGGAGAGACGTAGAAGAGCTACGAAGAGACATTAGGCCTGATTATCTCTTACAAATGGAAAAGTCTCTTAACAACCTTGTCAATACAAATGGAAAAAATTGCATAATAAAATCATTCTTATGACAGCCAAGTTTCGTTAAGCTTTTTTTTTCACCTTCAAAATTAATCTGTCAAACAGATGAAACCAACAAAAACAAAACCAAAAGTGCAAACAAAGCGTTCTTGTTGAGAAAATATTTTGTGTTGTAGCTGATATTTAGGATATGAAAATGATTTTTTAAATCATGTGAGCGATGATAGCAGTAGTGATGATGAAAGAACGGAAGAATTTACTAAACAACGTCGGCTGCTTCGTAGTATGTTCGATCCTTTGGAACTTACTAATCAAGCGTGAGTGTAGCCTGTGAAACTTTTGTGTAAAACCATTTTGATATTTCCTCGAGGTTGTTCTTTTCAGATGTAAGAATTTTTTTCCTCGATATTCTTAATGAGATTGAGCCAAAGTTTCCGACTGTAAGAGCAAAAGGACTCAAGCCAAAAAAAAAATGGCTGCTACGCTGCACTTCCTTGTGGAAAACAGTTACCAAAATTGAACCTGGGAAAGATTTTAATATAGAATATTTTCAACCAGATTTCTCCTTGGCATTTACCAGTTGGAAGAAACGTTTCCTCGCAAAAATATTTCTGACGATATTATTTTCTCCCGTAGTGGCATCCCTGGCTTGCTCAATCGGGAAGATCCTTGCTGAAGTAAAATACTCACATTTTGATTGGAACTGCACAAGAAAACGAACTGGAAACGCACAGGAACGAGTAAGTTTGGCGCCATTCCGTTTCGAATAGCTGACGGAAAACAGTTTGACAAATACGAATCTCCGTTTGTGTAAGAGAATACAAATTATTGACAGTTTACTTGTAAGTTTGCCTTTCGTTAAGCTTTTTTTTCCAACAGAACACTAACGGCTGTTATACGAGTATAACTCGTAATTCGAATCTTCCGTGTTTGACAATTTGTATTGAAAATGTGTATGTGATAATCAGGTCTATCATGTCATGACTACATTAGTAAAAATCCATTAGTTATTTTATTTTATTTTTTATAATTAATTGTGGCGGTACAATCTAACGTATTACCGTATCAATTGTGGCGGTATAAACAACCTTATTCTTTGCCTTATTCCGGGCATACTCGGTTGAAAACAAAATCCATTATGTTGTTGCTAAAGTTCCACAACAGGCTTGCAATATTAAACTATTTGTTTTATATAAACATTCCACTAAGTGATTCTTCTATTCCATTATATGGAACAACATACTGTTATGCTATACGGGATAAGCCTTATGCCAGTAGATCAGTCATATCATCAGCTTATTTTAGCACTTTGAGCGATTGCGTAACTCTATGAATTTGTAAATAATAATTTTAACATATTTTATAACAGTAATGTAGTTGATTCTGGGACCGGGGTTCAAATCCCATCCGGACCGTCCCCCCGTAGTGAGGACTGACTATCCAACTACGTGGTATCGGCAAGTCTAGTAAGCCATTTCGATGGCCGGCATGACCTTAGAGAGGTCGTTAAGTCAAGAAGAAGAAGAATGTAATTAATTCAGTCACGTAGGCTAAAAAAAATTAATTGGTTACTTAGTTCTTCAGTAAAGGAACGCTTAAACAACTTCAAAGTTAGGTAACTTTTCAATAAACCTGCAATTTATCGAAAAGCAGTGTAATTCATTGTTCATTTTTTAATGACAAAAAAAAACTCAAGCAAAATTTTATTTGAAGAAAAAATATTCACAAACAAAATATACACTATTTATATATTTTACCGCTGCTCAACAGATACTATTATCCGAGAGGGTAAAGAACCCATCAATATGGAGCATAAACAACACCAGAAATAAAGATAAAATATGGCAAATTTCTGCACACGTCCAGCACTGTACGAATGGTACACCTTGCCCAAAATGTACAATCGAACCACTTTATAGATTCAGCTTGCTCCGTTTGATTCCCAGAAACAGCCTTACCCGCACTAAAACGCCTTAATTCTCTTTGCACAAAATGCGTGAGTGTGTGACTGAATTTTTGGGGAAAAACGCCGTTTGCACAAGTGCGTGCAGAACATAAAAGACATAAAGACACATTTTTGCGAGATGCTAAGAAGTGTACGCTGTGTAAATAATAGCACACAAGAACCCCTCGGTCTCGATCGATCGGATGGCGCTCTGTTTGTTAGGCGTTACATCTGTGCAAGCGGAAAAATTCTTAGGATTCGGCGGTATATCCACGCGTAACATCTCTTGGGCAGCCCATTGCACGGGCCGGAACACTTGCTCGGCGGCCGGTACAATCGGATCATTTATGAACGGAGTTTTGCAGTTGTACGTGGATGAACAGGATCTACAGTGCGCGATCTGCAGTACGATCGTGTGGGATTAGTTGGTGGCGGCAGCCTGACTACTTTACGTCACTTGCCGTGCCGCTACTTATGCGGATGTACGTGAACATGGGCGATCATGGGTTGCACGAGATGCTTGCTGAATGTGTGTTTAAACGCCTACTTGCCCGTTTGTGGACTGCTGGACGAGTAGCTCTGACGGTGGTCTATGGAATGTATGAATCGAAATAGATCGCACGGGTTGATTGCATGGAGCACGGTCATGTACACGGTGTTGATCTATATCGAGGGTGGTATTTCATTGTCCGTCCGTTAAAGGTGCTTCAAACGTAGTGGAATCTGTTTTTCCCATAATGGAGAGAAGTAGGAATTCTAATTCCAACGACTCACACAATGACTCACACCGAGAGCGCGAAAAAGACCTTGAAGATGATTGTAATGCCGAGTTATAGGCTCGTTTGGTTTAGTAATTTAGGAATAGTTATCTTTATTGGACAACCGTGAAGTTCCTCCCCATGGAAGCTGATGGGGTGATCTATCCCAATACCTATTTTACACCTGTTTACAGCTGAGCTTAGACCACGAAGTAATTGCATCGCCCAAAGGTACCCTGCACGCCTTGGAAGATTCGCCGACGATGTGCCGATAAAGTGAAAAGATTGCCTCCAGGGTGTCTCTCATTACCCGCTCCGAGAGTGCAAGTCCGACAACATTGTGACCGGTAAGTTTTGCGCGAGACCCTCCTCTTCCGACCCCAACCCACGGTACACTACGCCACATGGTCAGCAATACTGACGAGAAGGAGAAAGACCGTAAAAAGGCGAATAAATGCTCGGGAGTCACGAGATGTGAAGCGAGAAATGAATCGTTTCGTTACCAGTTTCCAGCCAACGGTCGAGTCTCCGTCTCTGCACGGGCTCGCCATGTGGGTCCGTGTGCTCGGGGACCTACCGAAGTGGGCACCTACCGTTTCGCTACTGTTACTAGCGCCATTTTGATTGAGCACCTTTCATTATCGGCTGCCTCCTTATTTCGCCATCAGCCAGCCGGGCCAGCAAGCAAGCCGCCTGTCAAGTCAAGTGCCGGGGTTTTTATTTAAACGGGTCCGCCAGTTCGGGGCGCGTCCGGTTTCACCATAAACGCAACTGACTCCACGGGCGGGTTTTTTGTGTGGTGTGGGGAGGGGAGGGGGGGGAGAGTTTGCAAGCAGCACCAGCTTCTTCGGCACTCCCGGTCGGTCACCTAATTGATTAACCGTTATGAACGGGGTTGATCGTTTTGCGTCCAGGTGGCCACACCGGAGCCGTTTGCGTTTTGCAGGGAAATTCTTGCGCACTACAATTGCGCACCGCACGATCTGCGAGCGACACCCGAGCGACCCGGTGGGCAGTAGTTTGACTATGTTGGGGTGTTTTTTTTTTATCTGATATCCGAACCATTCGTTGGCGTCAAATTTTGCGCCACCGGTACGTTTTATGTGCGCACTACTATCGCACACATAATAATTGTTCGCAAAAACAAAGTTAATGTCGCAGGCGCTGATGGCGTTGCTGGCGTGCTAAATAAACTGCGAAACGGGCGCTTACAGGGTAACGTTGAGTATAACGAATGATTAACAATCAATGGGACTGTTTTTATGACGGTTGATTTGAGTTAATTGATTGATTGAATGTGTGTATCATTGTGTACGTGTATTTGCAATTTAATAATGACACTGTAACCTTAGAGAGGGAAAGTTGAAAGATAGATAAAGAAATTTGAAGCCTTTAAAGATAAAGATCAGCGATCTTTTCTTAATACAAACATTTACAGACAACGCTGATGAGGATCGCTCTCAGGCGACAGGTGGCGTGGCGTTAGTATGCACATGACAGGACTGGTAAACCACCGTTGCGTGGATTGATTGTCCAACTACATAGTATCAAAAGCTCTAATATGCCATCCTTGCGACATCAACGATTAAGCCGAGATTATGAGTACGATGATGAAATTTTAAATAAAGTATAGAACACATATTAAGCACTAAATTGATACCACATATAACGCAGATACTTCATAGACAAATCAGTGAATAAATGTCTATTGGAATAGCAGAAAAGTGCAAGGGTTTGTAAGTCATGCAAGTCTACATCAGATGCAATTTGTTATTTTCAATGCTTAATTGTCATTCCCAATATTATACTGATCGATCCTTGAGTACAGCGAGATTATTGTAGAATTACTAATTGAACCCTTCATCTTAGAGATCCTCCTTTTAGTAACCTGCCAACTGATATCGGGCATAATATGCTTTCGTGTGAATAATTGGTGCCGTAACCGGATTGAGCTATCACAGAAAACAGATGTCGAACATTAACGCTGTTTAGTAGGAAATTATTTAAATTTCTCTTCTAGGCTTAATGACCTACTAGGTCGCGTCGGTTACCTGATGGCTTGCTAGACTCATGGATACCACATAGCTGGATAGTCACAGTCCTCACTCTTGTTGGAACGATCCGGAAGGGGTTAGAACCCCAATCCTGCCGAGTGAAAAACGGCACCGCTTCGCCTTCAGCCACCAAGCCGCTCACGGCGGTAATATGAGCACATTTAAGAGAAATCTTAGGAGTTTAAAACAGGATATTTAAGATCCTATTGACGTACCCTATCAATAAGAATTGCTTGAAAAAAACCGGAAATCTCTAATTGCTGCTGTTAAAGAAAAATCGAGTCAAGCATGACTCTCTTTACTGGCAAATCAAGAGTAGATCTGCATCCCCTCGCCCCGATGCTTTGGCCTACACGCCCAGTAACGTCATTAGCTGCAACACCGTAGAAATAGATGAAAAAATGCGGTCTCAAAAGCTCGAAAGAAACTAAAATTATCTTTCTCACCCGGGCCTGATGGCATACCACATGATGGTGTCTTGAAAAAATGTCCAATTTTCATCCCAATTTTGTTTCGTCTTTTTTCAAGATCGCTCAGAGAGGGAAGTTTTCCAACCATCTGGAAAACGGCCTGGATCTCTCCAATTTTTAAAAAGAATGATCGTTTAGTCGCGTCCAATTGCCATCTTCTGTGATATGTCTACTTCGACAAAACTGATGTTTTGTGTTTTGTGTCTGTTATTATGTCCACCATTGTTTGTAAACGTCAAGAAGACACTATACATACTGACTTCAAAGCACCTTTTGATAGTTTGCCACATGACCTACTGCTTGCAAAATTGGAGAAACTTGGGTTTGGAGGACCAATCTTGTCGTGGATCGGGTCCTTTCTTTCGAATCGATCTAATTCAGATTGGAACACTCGTTTTCGTCGTCATTTATGGGCTTGTCTGGCGTTCTTTAGGGAAGTCCACCTAGTCCTATCCTTTTTACCCTATTTATCAATGACTGCATCATTGTTCTTCCAAGTGATGGACATCTCCTTTTTGCTGATGATATCAAAATCTTTCTCCCCGTGTCTTCGTCTTCCGACTGTCGATCTCTCCAACGCTCTCTTAGTGACTTTTCTGTTCGGTGTTTGAACAATGGGTTGGAGCTCTGCCTGCCCCTAAATGTTGTGTTGTCTCTTTCGGGAGGCCTTCTGCTGGTCAGTTGTTATGGGACTATTCCTTATGCGGCACTCTAATAAGTAGAGTAATTACCGTGGAAGATCTTGGGGTCTTGTTGAAGATCCTTGGTTAAGAGGTTGCATTTCTTTAAACAGAGATCATAAACTGTTCGACTTCAACTTTCCTATTTTCCACTTCGAAACTCGCCTTCTACAGTCCACTACCTCCCTCAAACATAACTTGAAGTAACTTTATGGCCAATTGGTTTGTACAAATTTTTCGCAAATCATGTCCTTCAACATGTTCAAAATCAAATTCAAATTTAAATTGCAAATTTAAGTATTTTTTTTCGTTTTTTTCTAGAGGCTTTGAGCCTCAGCTATACTCAAAAAGCCTTATTCTTCTTCTTGGTATGCTCAGGGTTGAGAACGTCGTGTTGACATGGCCATGCCGCCAAATTTTATTTTTGGAAACAAGACCCAGGCCTGCAGTCGTCCATCCACGACTGCATTAAATTTCCAAGAGGATTGATTGCACTTGATTCGACCAACGGACTCACTGTGCTTCTCTACACCTTAGATATACTTGATTAAGTAGTTGCATCTTACTTAATCAAGTATAGTTAAATAGTTGTAAGGCTTCATTGGAAAAAAAAGTCCAGAAAAAAGAAAGTATTGATTAACTAGTAAAGCAAGTCCAGAGTCTTATAGCTGCTAGGGGGCGTTAAGATGGACTTTATCTGTAATTCGTCTTCTTTCGGCCTTTTTTACATCAGAACCCAAATTAATAATATCCAAATTTCGATAAAGATTACACCCTTCACATAAAAGGTTTGTCTAAATGAGGATTGCGCTAGAGACGATGCAACGTAACTGTTAGATTGTGCAAGCGATCCTACCGCGTCTTTACGATTGTCTCATCTAACACCCATCTAACGCCCCCTTTTCCACCTAACCTGCAGCGGAAACCGAGCCAGACCGGCTCAGCCAGACGAATAAACGTCAACGCGCCTGTCATCCCCGGAAAGGGATGACAGCTAGACAACGAAAGGCAAACAATTGCGCACGGCGAGACAAACTGTCCCTGGCGCGCGGTGATAAGGACCGGACGGCCGATTAGGTTGCGTTTGCGTGCAGCATTTGGCATATTTGGTGCCCAGCGAGCGCGCGCGCTCGCCAATCGGTCGTCTAGTCGTGGGGCCACCCTTAAATTGATGATGGGCAGGTCGCTGGCCCTAACTGCTGGGCTCCCCGATTGCACGATGATCTAGGAATTATGCATGTATGTATGTTTTTTTCTCGCTTCCTAACCGTATGTCTCCACACGTAGCCAGACAGCCAAGTGCAGTGGCCACAACGGTGCGGTTTTACCAGTTGCAATAATTGTTATTTGCATCTCGGTGGCGCGGATCAACGGGGGCGTTCGGAATCGGACGTGTCTCGCCTATGGGACGCATCGAATCCGGCACAGTACGAGGCAGAAACGCGCGCTGTGCGATAGTAGTTGGTAGGCACGATGTTGCATCGACTAGCCACGTGACCATGCTGCAAATAATACGCCATTCAACGCATACAAGCTGTTCTGGATTCCGCAACCGGTGTCGGTAGGAGGAAGGTGGTGCACGGTGCGAAAACTATGCAACTGGCCAGCTGGTTATGCAACAGCGGAGGCAAAAAAAAACGGGCAAATCAGTGAACTTTGCCAGTCATCGGCGACGTGGTGGCTAGGCGCAAAGTTTTTGGACTTTCCAAGAATTTTGCCACTTCAACGAACACCGGGTATGGGAGGGGAGGGGGAGCGAAAGTCATCCGGATCAAATTCGGTCGAACGGGTGGTGGTGCGTGCGTGCTGGTTTTGTGCAGGGACGTCGGTCAGGAATGCAACCGTAGCGGTACACAGCGGTACACGGATCCGGTGGCTTCTGGGAATGAAGTTTTTTGACAAACGTCTAATGCATTGCGGTCACCAGCGGTTCCAATGCTAATCCCCGTGGGTTTTATCTTGCGTGGAATGCGTCGTGCGGGTCGTTGCTAATCCGTGGCTTTGGCGTGTCAAATGGCTGGTGGCTTGATAGATGAGTTGCCTGGTGTTGGTGGAGAGTTTGTTGAGCTATGTACCGTGGTTGTTTGACTTTGTGGGAAACAGCAATATACCTCAGGCAGGGAGTTCTTAGTTTTGTGGAATTGTCTTTATGATGCATTTTAAACCACATGCATTCGAAATTATTTATATGGAATAACTACTGCGTCTCGGCGGCTTAACGACCTCCAAGGTCATGACGGCCATGCTTTAGCTCACAAGTCTTATAGATATAGATGGATAGATGGATAGTGGAAGTAGTTCAGTGATAGAGGAGACAAATACGCCGGTCTTTACACAGCAGGACCAGGATTAAAATCACATCAGGATCGCTCTCCGTAGCTATTTGGTATTTATAGGTATACTAAGCCATTCGATGGCCGGTTTGACGTAGTAGGACGTTAAGCCAAGAAGAACAAGTAGCAGAAGCCATATTCTCTAAAAATAATGCAACTTAAAAATTATGTTTTTTAGGTTATGGTTTTTATCAGGTCTATAAATAAGTTTCGACGGTTTTTTTTACGGAGTTCCAAGTCTCGTAGGTCCGAAATGGGCAACGATTTAATTTAGAAAAGTAATTTCCATCCCTTTATATAACCATTTTCCTTCTATTGGGCGGATTTTGGATCCCTTTATAAACCTGCGCGGTCAAGCCATGCTCCAACGACTGGAACAAATAGTAAAATATCCCATTTTAATGTCTGCGGGAAGTTACCGCTACATGTGGCCATACATGATTTTGTCATGCCTGGTCGCGTACTGGGGGACCTTTATCTACTTCAATGCGCGACTCAAACCCATAACTTGTTGTCGGTAAACGTCACCCGTGATGGTTTCGTTTGGTTCCAGCAATTCATGGTACACCACACTCAGCTGGTCCCACCAAAAGCACAGCATTGCCTTGGCGCCATGAAAGTTCAGCTTAGCTGTCGAGGTGGAAGCATGTCTTGGGTCGAAATAAATCCACTTTTCTGCGCCAGTAACAATCCGGTGCAAAAAAAAACCCCCTTCCGGTTAAGCCGTTGGAACAGTTGGTCACAGGTGACCAAACGGCGCTCTATGTCACTGAGCTTTAGCTCATGTGGCACCCAGTACCCTGCCTTCCGGATCATACCTACTGCTTTTAAACGTTGACAAATGGCTGGCACCCTAACCCCAAACGTATCTGCCACCTGAGTCTGTGATAGGGTAGTATTCGATCTTCATACTTTGTTGGCCGTCCGGAGCGATCTTCGTCTTCCATTCAAAAATTGCCACTTGCGAACCGTTGAAACCAGCTCTGGCACGTTCTTTCCGACAAAGCGTGATCGCCATGATATTCTCTCCCCATAGCCCATACGATGGGCTTCGGTGGACGAAGTTTTCGTCACAAAGTAAGGAAGAAGCAAAAACACTTTTTTCTGGAGCGAACGTATTCATTTTGCAATCACGCGGGAAATACTTTGTTTACTAATTAATGAAATGACAGTTGGGGGCAATCAAACCCTGTAGATGACACTTCAAAATAAAAGTGCTGCCAGATTTTACTGAAGTAAAAATTTTAAGTAAACGACGCGTGTATAAAAACCGTGAAAACTGATTTATAGACCTGATATGTTGCATTATTTTGAGGATTTTACAGCGTTTTAATATTCACCTATTATTATTGCCGTTTCCGGAAACAAAAGAGAGTTTCGTCTGGCATACCATTCAAATGAAAATAATTGAATGAAATAGAAAGAAAATCTCTCTTACTGCTGTCAAGGAATACTCAGAGAACATTAATATCATATTTTAAGATACAGCCTTGAGATATGTCTTTAATTTCGAATAAAAATCTCTTTCTATAATGAGGCAAAAAGCACAAACGGATATCAAATTAGTATGAATGCGATACAACTTAAGATACGGTAAAGTTTATTTTGTCTGCAAAAAAATATTGCAAAAACTCTAACACAGCCAACTTCCGCATTTGCTGCGAACAACAACTAATGAACAACCAATTAAGTATGAATAATCCTAGCTCTTTGCTAATTCACAACATTCAGAGTCAATTTGTGGCCTCCAACAAGGCGGTACACGTTTGGTGGCTTAGTGCCATAAATGGTATCAGGTTGAAAATTTGCATGTCCTACCAGATACTGATGATAGCTCTATAATTGACCAAACTGTGTGGTAGCGAGTTGGGCATCGCATTTGGACTCCATAAAAGTTAGTACCACAACAACAAAAAATGATGGTGAAACTGGGAAGCTTCGTATGAAAGCACTTCCTTGTTGCACCGTACTGTGGTTGCGAATCGCTTTCCGAAAAGTGTCGAAAATAAAACAAAACTCAAAAAAAAGGCGTGGAATCATAAAACGATATGTTTATTTTGCTGCCACCAGTGGGATTGGGACGCGATTCGGTGAGGATCAAAAGTTGCGAATAAACAGCAATAAATGCAGAAGCTCATCAGGGAGGGAGAGAGAGAGAGAGAGTGATCGCGAAAGATGGATGTTAGTGAATAGGAAAACCTAAAACAAACATCGCATCTGTGCGTCCAAATCGCGCATTCATTCGCATTCGTTTGACGTTTAACTGTTTGGTTCTTGTGTGTTAGCAAATTCGGATTAGATGTCACTGAAGCACCACACCGATGCTGACGGGGGCGTTCTTTAGATCACGTCGGGAGTGAAGTTCGTGTTCTCAGGTTACACACGATGACTCACACCCAAGGTCTGTGTTGTGGTTTATTTGTTTTGATAAAAGTTTTGTGAAGCTTATCATTCAAGTACATAAAACAGGTTTGGATCATCATTTTGCGATTCGAAGCCATCGATGAATCATTGACAGGTCTTTGGAGCTA